>NC_047036.1:124601989-124924905 GCF_011762595.2 Tursiops truncatus | reverse complement strand
AGACATGGAAACAACCCAAGTGCCCATCACAGAAATTGGCTTAAGAAGATGTGGTGTGTGTATATATATATACAATGGAATGTTACTCATCCACAAAAAAGGAATGAAATATTGCCACTTGCAGCAACATGGACGAACCTAAAGAATATCATACTAAGTGACGTCAGACAGAGAAAGACAAAAATTACATGGTATCGCTTACATGTGGAATCTAAAAACTAATACAAATGAATCTATATACAAAACAGAAACAGACTCACAGACATAGAAAACAAATTTATGGTCACCAAAGGGGAGAGGGATGGGGGGTGGGTGGGAGGGATAAATTAGGAGTATGGGATTCACAGATACAAACAGATACTGTACATAAAATACTGTTCCCTGGGCTATACAGAAGCAACAAGGATTTACTGTATAGCCCAGGGAACTATATTCAATATCTTGTAATAACCTATAATGAAAAATAATCTGAAAATATATATATATACCTTTGGTGTACACCTGATATTAACACAGTATTGTAAACCAACTATAATTCAATTTAAAAAACAGCTGAAAACTGTTAAAAGATTTTCAGTGTTGAGTGAGGGGAGTAGTAAACAGTGAGGCATACCGAGATTTACAAGGGTGTCCTTCCCAAACCAGGCATGGGCGAATCCTGTGACGGACACCATTCATCTGGGAATTGTAAAAGGAGCTGAAGGGTGACATTCTGGGCCTGTCGGCCAAAACAGAGCAGTCACCTGCTCTGATGGGCATGATGAAAGGGTTCTTTCTTTCTGGTCTGGCTTGCTCACTGCCCTTCCAGACACAAAGAGAAGAGCAAAGCTTCTATCCTATGGTCACTGTCCTGTGTCTCTTTTTATCATCATTTAATTATAGAGACCACACTTTCTGAATGAGATACTGAAACGCATGGTTGGATGCATGGCCTAACGACGGGATGGAATATTTGAAATGAGGACAGTTGTACACAAGGACATTAGACTCACAATGAACGGACACTTTTTACCTTGCCCCATTTACCTATAACCCAAATAAAGCTGGATTTGCCTTCTGCTCAATTTCTGTTCACAACTGTATTAAATTTTAATGACTAGAAGAAACACAGCCAACAATCAAAAGTTATAAGAAAAAACAATTCAAATATTTGCTGGCTTCTCTTTCAAAGAACAGCCAAGGGAGAAGGCATCTATTTAACACCTAGCAAAACAGAAGGTAACTCAAAGGTCTTCTCATTCACTGCCTTATTTGATGATCACAAAACATGAGTCAAGTGAGGCAAAATCACCCCACCTATTTTATAGATGAGCAAACTGAGGCTCAGGGAATTGAGATTGTCCCAGACTCCAATCCAGGCCTTTGGACAGCTAGTTCAGCGAGTTTTCTTTTCTACACTTGCAGACACGCATGCACAGATACACACCACTGGACTCCCTTTTCACCATTCTGCATCCTAAAATACTGGGTTTTTTTAAAATTTCTTGACACTAATGGCAGCAAAAAATGACTATTGCCAATGTAAGTTCAAGAAATCCCCAGAGATTCACCAGCATTTGATTCCCAAACCCCAGCTAAGTGTGGAGCTCAAACAAGAAGGAACAAACATCAATGGAGAATACACGCATTTTCACTCTCACAGCCTTTCTAAACTAGATTAATGCCTCAAAAAAAAAATCTACCAGAATACCTCTCTTCTAGCCAAAGAGGCATTCTGTCCCCAGTCAACTCTAGGAACCCCGGTACAATAATGAACATGTGGGCCAGAGGCCCAAACTCACTGGCACAGGATAGATTTTCAGATGAGAAACAGAGAAGCCCCAAATCCCACTCACATAAAAGGCTTATTGATATTATCTGGTGAAAAGAATACAGATTGCAAGGGAGACAGCAAGGCAGAATTTTGGCTATGGAGGAAGTGGGTGGGAGGAAGGGGTAGACTTCTCTCCTATTTCAAAGCCCCTTAGATTTTCACCAGAGCATTCTCTTAAGTTCATACCCTCAAGTGGACTTTGCTACTGGCTAACAAGCATTTCTCCATAGCACAGAATGATGTCGCAAAAGCCAAAATAATCCAGGTCAGCAAACATTCCAGTGGTAAACAGAGGGTTTCAGAGAGCTCCCGTGGGCAGATCAGCTGAGGGTGATGCCCAGGTGCCCTGGACTTGGGGCTGACTCTCAGGAAAGAAACAGCCTCAATGAGGGCAATGGCTTTCACATCCAGAAACCCCCCAAAAGGTGATTTGATTATTAGAAGGAGAGAGAGGAAAGCAAGTAGGGCTAAAAGGCCACATGATGGACCAGAGGTCTGAAAAGTGCCAAAGAAGAGGATGGATGCGGACACAGGCATTCATTCCACCTGCTCTTGGGCCCTGGGCTGGGCATGGGATGCATAGGGCCCTGGAGATGGAGGACAATGGCTACATGATAGATAGTTAGCCTGCTTGTGCTTCAGACTCTTCTCAACCTGGAGATAAATGCAGAACCCCCAGGTCACAGCCCAGCAGAGGGACCACAAAGCAGACCCATAAATAGAAAGTGTCCTAGCCTTCCTAAGGATAAGGTTTCCTTGAGTCCCCTGACGCAAAAAGCTCTTCCTTGGTGAGCGTGCTACAGTGATACTAGCATTATCCTGCTGTCACTTTCCTGACACCCACCAAGGCCCAGGGAAGACCTTGCTCCAAGCAGAAAGTCCTGAGTCAGCACAAACAGATTACAAAGTTCATTTGCTAATGTTAATACCATCTTCATTGGTGTAGTTAGTTATTGGGCAATATTTACTGGGTAATTTCTATGTGCCAACAACTGGGGAATTTACGCTGGTGAATAAAACAAGCATGTTTCTTCTCCTTTGGGGCTTTACAATTCCACAGGAAAGATACACAGTAAGCAACAGATAATTACAAAGTGTGACAAGAAAGAAGGAAATGAATAAGGCTTGGGGAGAGACAATCTGAAGGTAAACTATTTCAGCTGAGACTGCAAGGAGGCAAGGAATCCAGCCATGGAAGACCAGGGGCCAGAACAATGCAGGTGGAGAAATAGCATATACAAGGGTCCTAAGGCTGGAAAGTACCTGGTGAGTTCAAGGAGGCCAGTGTAGCTGGAACATTAGGGCCAGGAAGAGACCTGCACAAAATCGGTTAAAGAGGAAGCTCTTGAAAGGTACAATGCCTGGAAGTTCACCAAGCACTTTCCCAGGTGTGATAATAGTTGAAATAGTCCTTTGAGGTAAGCAAAGATAATAGGATAGACCCACTGAACTGATGAGGATATTAGCAGATGTCACAGAGCTAGTAGGAGAGCTGAGATTAGGAGTCAGTTCTTCTGTATCTAAGCCTAGGAATCTTTAAAAAGGTTTCATATATATATAATTGGGTATAATTTACAAGTAATTAAATATATAACTCTTAAATACAAAAAGTTTTGACAAATATATAAATGTAGACAACATCTCAGCCAAGACAGGGCACATTTCCATAATATGGAGATAATCTGCTATAACCTTTTGCAATCAATCATTCCATCCCCCAACCGGAGGCAAACTCTGTTATGATTTCCACCCATATAGATTAGTTCTGCCTGTTCTTGACCTTCTGATAATGGAATCATACAGTATGTGCTCTTTTTTGTCTGGCTTCTTTTACTCAGCATGCTTTTGAGCTTCATTCATGCTGTGGCATGTATCAATAGTTGGTTTGTTTTTTGCTGAGTGGCATGCTTATCCATTTGTCCATAAATGAACATTTGGGTTGTTCCCAGCTTTGGGATATCATGAATTAAGCTTCCAGGAACATTCCTGCACAAATCTTTTTGCAGATTTATGTTTTCATCTCTCGCAGATAAATACCTAGGAATGGAGTTGCTGGATCTTAATTAGGTGTGTGTTGAGTTTTTTTGAAACTGCCTAACAGTTTTCCGAAGTTGTACCATTTTACATTCCTACCAATAATGTATGAGGAATTTAAGCCCTTTCGGCGGGTGGAAAGAGGTGGCTTTAATTTGCTTTTCTCTGATGACTAACGATGCTGAGCATCCGTTTGTAAGTGTCTGCTACAATTTCTTGCCCATTTTTGCTGTTCTTAGTGTTCTAAGAAGTCATCGCCTACCTCAAAGTCATAAGATATTCTCCTATATTCTCTTCTAGAAGCTGTATAGTTTTAACTTTTAGTTTATGAAGGTCTATGGTCTATCTCAAATTAAGTTTTGTGTATTGACTAGTGATGAACAGGCTTGTCAAGTATAAGGATGCCTTTATTTTTATCTTATTTTTTACTTTTTAAAAAAGGTCTTTATTGAATTTGTTATAATATTGCTTCTGTTTTATGTTTTGGTTTTTTGGCCACGAGGCATGTGGGATCTTAGCTCCCTGACCAGGGATCGAACCCACACTCCCTGCATTGGAAGGCAAAGTCTTAACCACTGGACCGCCGGGGACATCCCTGTTTTTTTACTTTTTATTGTGGCATAACTTGCATAAAGTGTATAAATCTTAAGTGTAAAGTTCAAGAATTTTACATTTGTTTCCTCCATGTAACCACATTCAGATCATTTGAGGACTTCTTTTTATCATCAAAAATATTAGTTAGGGACTTCCCTGGTGGTCCAGTGGTAAAGAATCTGTCCTGCAATGCAGGGGAAGCAGGTTCGATTCCTGGTCGGGGAACTAAGATCCCACATGCTGTGGGGCAACTAAGCCCGCGCGCCGCAACTGCTGAGCCCATGCGCCTAAACTAGAGAGAGAAAACCCATGCGCCACAACTAGAGAGAAGCCTGCGTGCCACAGCGAAGAGCCCCCACGTTGCGAGGAAGATCCTGCATGCTGCAATTAAAAGACCCGACGCAGCCAAAAAAAAAAAAAAAAAATGTATATATTAGTTAGCCTCACTACCTTAGCATTATTTTAAAGTAATAGTTATTTTGCCATATTGATTTTTCTTATACATGTGCATTTGACAGAATATTACGCATTTGTGGCTTGGTGCACACATGGATTTATAAGTTCCAGCAGTAACGCTCTGACTCCCCAGTGGTCTGTTGCTTGCAGTTGTGGAGCAAATGCACTATTCCCTGCGGACACATGGCTCCTGTCCTCAAGGAGCTTATAATCTAAGAGGGGTGCTAGGAAATGCACATGAATAAACCATGTTGAGTTACAGCAAATGACCCATAACCATAAGAATGTTTTAAAACAGGACTGGAGGTCCAGTGGTTAAGACTCCATGCTTCCACTGCAGAGGGCACAGGTTCAATCCCTGGATGGGGAACTAAGATGCCACATGCTACATGGCATGGCCAAAAACTAAAAATAAAAAAAATGAGAGACACAGACAAGAATCCTATTTTTTTAAAAAAAAAAATAAAACAAGGGTCATGGACTTCAGAAAAGGGAATAAAACCACTTCAGGAGTGGATGAGAGGAAGCTTCTGGCCTAAAAATGGCTAGGATTTTGATAAATGAGGGTAATTACATGAGGTAATTGCCAATGGGAAAAAGGGTGAAATAACAACAACAGCAAGTACCTTAGTTAGGATCCTTTCCATTGTAATTTACAGAAACCCAACTGAAACTAGGTTAAGCAAAACAGGGAATCTGTTGGTTCTTGCAACTGGGAGGTCTACGGGTGGGGTGGGGTGGGGTGGGGTGGGTAGCCTCTGCCTTCAGATCTGGCTGAATTCTGAGGCTTTACTATATGGTCAGAGCTATGACGTCTTCTATTTTTCAGACAGCTTCTTCCCACATGTGGGACAGGAATGGCCACCAGAACCTCCAGAGCCTCATCTCCTCAGCTCAGCAATATCAATGGAATGAATACTTCCTCCCAGTATCTCCCTATCCAATTCCAGGGAATACTATGGTTGGCCTCTCTTGGGTCTAAGGTCCATTGAGGAACAAATCCTTGAGGCACAGGTAGATGGGGTACTCTGACTTGCTAGTCTAGGTCATGTGCCACCCCCTGGGGTAGGGGCAGAACACCATAACTGACAGCTCATTTGTACTGTTACATGGAGTTGGGGGGAAGTTCTTGCAAGGAATCAGATGGAGAGATGATAAAACATGTTGGACAGACAATCTGGCTATTGTATCAATACATCATTAAAAGGGAATGTGGGCTTAGAATAGGAAATGTGAATGGGGAGCAAAGTAGGAGGAGACTTTGCTTTGGACACTGAGGCACTGGCATGGAATATTGCCTTTTATGGCTTTTCCCAAGTGGAGAGCCTCTGGCCGAAATATCAAGAGCTGTCTACTCAACAGAGCCCAGGGCAGCCTGTGCAGCCTGGCATTTAGTGGTCACATGAGTCATGTAATACCAGAGTGTGAATTATGGGCTGTGCAGAAAATGAAGGCACACAGGGAATGGAGAAGGCCTTCTACAGTCCTTTCTGGGTTTATCTTTCCAGTGTAATCTTTATCATATTTGAAGTAAACTTCCTTTGTAGTTACAAAGATGAACTAAATAAGAGAGATTAGGCATTTCTGTATCATCATTTTAGATTGGAATTCTAATGTTGGAAGAGGTCTTAGAGGTCATCTAGCATAAGGGTCGGCAAACTGGCCCACAGGTTAAATCCCCCTCCACCTTTATTTTTGGAAATAAATTGTGATTGGATGTCACCTCATCCATTTGACCACATATTGTCATGGGCTGCTTTCATGCCTCAGAGACCGTATGGCCCACAAAGCCCAAAATATTTACAACCTGGCCCTTTACAGAAAAAGTCTGCCAATACACGCTCCCTATTCAAGTAGGACTGTCCTCTACAACATTAATTTCACTGCTGACTCACGCCTGGATCAAAAGAGACAATTCACGGAAAGTTTAGAATATAGTTTGACATATAATAAAGCCCTCCTTAAATGTTAGCTAAATAAAAGTCCTGGGTTATCAGTACATACCTCTGCTCCCCTTTCCAATGGAAAGATCAAGAGGTGACTGGTCCTAACCATACCATACGTTGATTAATTTGTATATTGAAAGGGGTTTTCCGGGACTTCCCTAGTGAGGCAGTGGTTAAGGATCCGCCTGCCAATGCAGAGGACACGGGTTCGAGCCCTGTCTGGGAAGATCCCACATGCCGAGGAGCAACTAAGCCCGTGAGCCACAACTGCTGAGCCTGCGCTCTAGAGCCCATGCGCTACAACTGCTGAGGTGACGTGCCACAACTACTGAAGCCCGCGCGCCTAGTGCCCGTGCTCCACAAGAGAAGGCACTGCAATGAGAAGCCCGCGCACCACAGTGAAGACCCAACGCAGACCCAACACAACCATAAATAAATAAATTTATGTATTAAAAAAAGATACCACCATTTAAAAAAAAACAAGAAAGAAGAAGGGGGTTTTCCCAACACATTCAAATGTATTTCCCTACTTTACTGCTGTTAATCATTATTGCATGCGTGCTAAGCATCTAACACCCATTCCCTTACTCAGCCCTCCCCTATTACTCCCTTCTTGAGAGGAACCTGAAGCTGTGTGTGAGGGTAGGGAGTAAAGCAAGTCACTGAAGGCTGCACAGCTAGTCGGTGGCTGAGCTGGAATTTGAACCCAGGCAGTCTGACTCCACAGCTCAAATGCTTATCAAATACACTATCTAAGGCGTCTCGATTTGGTCAGTAACCCAGTTTTCAAAGTATCAGTTCGCACAGTCCCAGCAATCAGAATCAGATAACAGGTCCACTTGCGAGGACAAGAGCAGTAACGCTGACAGCAACGCAGAGTGTGGCTGGGGGAACCACTGCCAGCTCGTCCTCTCTGCCCCTCACGCCTTCCCCTCTCACCCACTCACACCTGCTCCACGGTGCTTAGCCTGCCTCTACCGCCTCTGGGCTCTCCCATCCATCAGGTGCGTGTTGCCAAGGAGATCTTCCTAAATAATGCACAGCTCGGTGGCAGGGGCGGTGGGGGGGGGGGCAGCGGCGGTGGGGGTGTCACTGCTCAGCTCAAAACCTCTCATGGCTCCTCACTGGCCACAGACTGTAACAAATACTCCCCGGCCTGGCGTGTAAAACTCTCAGAGATCTGATCCTCCCCAGCTCCCCAGCCTTATTTCCTCACTGGCCACCTCCTCATACTCCATAGATTACAGACAACCGGACTTCCTGACCTTTCCCGAAACTCTCTGTATCTGTTTATTTCGCCCTCCCCCCAACAAGCCAGGGGCCGGGGATGCAGAAGTTGTATAACAAGCGATCGTGGAAGCTTGCCTGGGAGAACGGATGGATGAGCCCATCTGGAATGCCCTTCGTCCGCTTCCAAGCTACTTCTCAAGGTCTAGACTGAGTGCTACCTTCTCCACAAAGTATTCCCCAGGTCTTCCAGGGGAATTTGGCCTGTCTCCCTCTTCACTCTGTCCTTCCCTCTCAGCGCTCAAGAGGGTTTCGCCATATTTTAGCCACACATGCTCATGTCTGCCCCTGGGTGATGCTGGAAGGAGGCCGCCTGAGGTCACACTCTCTGTCCTGTGCATCTCCGATCCCACAGCGCCTGGCACATCGCCATGCACAGAGCAGGGATTTGTGTCATTGCCCTAGTGAACAGGGCAGCAGTGCTGGGACATCCAACAGGAAACAAGACCAGCCACCCTAACCCATACTTTCCCCCCGTGACTCTCGTCACAGTAAAATGGGGAAAGACGGTGAAAAGGAGGAAGCAGGGAGGAGGGAAAAGATCCTCGGAGTCAGCTCGACATGGTTTCAAACACCTGCCCCACCACCTCCCAGCTCGTGTGACCTTTGAACCTCATTTCCCTTTTATGCAAAATGGGAGTATTAAATATTCCATGTGAAATTCATCCATGCACATATTCATTCACGGCTTCGTTACTTGTTAAATATGAGACTTAGGGCCAGCGACCTCTTTTCTGAGCCTCGGTTTGCACCTCTGTAAAATGAGGATATTATTAGCATCTACCTCACAGGACTTCCGTGAAGGTTAAGTGCATTCATGTCTATGAAGAGCTTAGCACTGTGCCTGGCACACAGTTAATGCTCAACAAACATGAACTGTCACTGGCAGTCATCACTTTGTGCCAAGTGCTGTAATGAGTTTGGAGGACTCAGCAGTGAACAAAACAGGCCTGTCACAGAGCCATGATGTGGCTTATAGTCCAAAAGGGAAAAGAGACAGAAATGAAGAAAACAAGCTAATGGCTAAAACAATTACCGACTGTGGTGAGTTCTGTGAAGGATGGTGAAAGCCAACAGCACAGAGGGGGACCATCCTTAGATACAGAGCAGGGAAGGGCCATGCAGGATTGTTGTAAGGATTAAATAAATACTATCTGTAAACAACTGCACTCAAATAGGCTGTAATTGGAAAAGAATGCCTCTTGATTAGGAGGAGGAGAAAATGGGTGTGAGGCTAAGGCATCTCTGATGGCGCTTGGGCTTCTCTTTGTTTCTGAAATGCTGCCTCCCAGGTCCCTTCTCCCTACATGTAGAGGGCCGAGGCTCTGTCTCTGCCCTTTGAAAAAGGAATTTATGGTCATCTGAGGTTCCTACGCCCTATAATCACAGGCAATTCTCCTTGTAGAACATCTCATGCTGACTGTGAAAATATCTAATTATACAGTTGCCTTAGATCATCCTTGGATGGGCAGGGTCTGGATCCCTGGGCTCTTTCTCCAGATTTCAAAAAGCAGGAACAGACCTCGGGCTGGCCCTGCCCCTGCACGCTGAGAGCAGCTTGCTGTGGGAAGATTGGCACTCGGTGGAGTGTGCTTCAGGTGCTTAAAATAGATCAACTGTGTCATTAGACTATTGCAAAGCAGTCCTTTCATTGGCCCTGCTGGTGCCGGCGAGGACAAGAGATAACAGCCCATGGAGAAAGACCTGTGCTTTGCACAAAATTAAGCAGATGCGAGGAAAAAGCTTTTGAAATGATACATGCAGTAGGGAGTGGCATTCTGCCAAAAGAGGGGGTGGGCCTGTGGCACGAGCACACAGCAGGAACCACAGCACAGGGGGCAATAAGACAGCAAAGTGGAGCCTGTGTGGACCTTCTGTCTGGATGGTGGTGCCCTCAGAAAAGAGGCTACGACTTCTGGGGTGCAGGGCACAACCCAGTAGCACAACCCAGTAGCAAAGGATCATCCATACTCTCTTGGGGACACAAAACCAGAGTGTGGGGCTAACTCCCTACTGCTCCTTCAGGGCCCTCTCCCCAGCGTGTTTCAAGTCCTCCCACAGTTCCTAGGCATGCTCCGCCCTGAACGCACTGCTCAGATACAGCCTAATCAGGGTTCTGCAGAGCAGTGCTATGACCGCCTCCTGCCCCTGCAGCCTGGAATCACACTGTTGGGCAGCCCACATGGCTCTGATGCCTCCAAGCGAACCTGAGAGCAACTCAGCTCTCCCCCAACCATTTACTCCAATGGCTGGTGCCACAGACATTGGGAAGTGATGGCAGTTGAGGAAGGAAGAGTTCAGGCCATGTTTGGGAGGTAGGAATGACCAGATGTGGACACAGACTGAACACGGGAGAGTGAAGGAAAGGGAAATGCAGATGGGGGCTACTTTCTGACTACTAACTTTTGTTCCTGGGTAGATGGAGTTTCTAGCAATCAACTGGGACCACAGAGTAGAAGAAGGTTTTTTTTTCTTTTAAAAAGAATAAGTTTATTAAATTTTAGTTTGAATTTGAAGTGCCTTGGAATATCCAGGTGGGCAACTTAGCAAATGGTCATAAAAATGAAAGTAAGAGAGATCTTCATAAAGAAAAAGAGAGTGGGTTTTTTTAATTAATGAATTGATTCAGCAAGTATCTTTTAAGCACTGACAATGTACTAGGCACTGTGCTTTGCCTTCTATGAATGATTTGCTAGGCTGATTTCTTCCAGAGAAATGAAGAAAAATCTGCTCTCAAGTGAAGAAATGTTAGCATTATCCAATTTTTCACCTTTCTTTCTCACGCAGGAGAGCCCCATCATAACAGAGGAGAGGTCTTGAGTAGCCATTTAGGGTCAATGTGTGACCTTTCAGTAATTATCCCTTAGCTGGGTGGGTATATAGACTGACCTTACTGATAGAGAGCTCATGCTGTTGACTAAATGTCCTCCACTGGAACAGGCATGTCCCATATGTCACAACAATCTCTGGAACGGTCCAGCCTCCCAGGGTACCTTCCTTTGGCTGGAAGAGGTACCCAGAGCTGGGACCAGTTATCCAGAACTGCTTTCCTTTGGTCTATGTCCCACCCCCTACTAACAGATTCCCCTGGAAGTGAAACTGACCTCTAGGAGATGGGGGTAGGACATTGTTTGCCCAACTGTAACCAACAGGATATGATCTCACCCTCTGGGAATGGGTCAGCTGGGGAAATAAGGACACCAAGCAGGATTTTGCTCACTTCAAGAGTACTTTACAGCATGGCACTGTTAATCAATTGCTAACTCCAGACAGGACTGTCTCCTATGATGAACAGATATGCTGCGGTTTCCTCAGATCTGTGTTTGATGTTATATGGATCATCTACTAGACTAGGGTTAAAAAATTCAAATGCCCATATATACAATAGATAAACAATAAGGATTTACTGTATAGCACAGGGAACCATACTCAATATCTTATAATAACTTACAATGGAAAAAAAAAGAAAAAATATATACACGAATCACTTTGCTGTATACCTGAAACTAACACAATACTGTACATCAATTATACTTCAATTCAAAATAAATTCAAATGCCTACAGTGGCAAGGTAACAGAAGAATATTAAGCTGTCCTTGTGCAATGTAATAGGAAGTGGTGGCAACTGTGGCTCTCTAGAGACCAGTACATGCCCCCCTGAACGCAGGCAATTCTACTTACTGTTGTCTGTCATGTAGGAACATAGAGGCAGGGTGCAAGGTCTTTCAACTGTTTTTAAAGAGAAGCTAGAAACCCCAGTTTTGATTTCTGAGTATTTGCAAATAATTCAAACTCACTGAAAAGCTGGTGTAGGGCAAATAAAACACGTCTCATCGTGCTGGCCACCAGCTGGCCCATTTTGGCGGACCCGTATGATCCACGAAAGCAAGGACTATGCCTGATATATTTACTGCTGTGTCTCCAGCAACATGCTCGGCACAGAGCTGGTGGTCAGTAAATATCTGTTGAGTGAACAAATGAACAATCCAATTCTTATTATCCATGCTGGACGTTCCCAGGAAGTAGGCAGATTGAAAAACACTACCACGACTGTAAATTCCATTTCACTGTTGAAATGCTACACTTGTGCATAATGACCAGAATAGGGGTAAGGTGGGGAGTGTGTTTTCTGCAGACAGACTGACTGTGGAACACTGAGTCAGCACGGTCCTCTTTTCTGGGCACCTCCTACGTGTGAACACTCCCCTTCAAGTTCTCAGGGGCAGGCTCCACCTCTGCTGGTCAGAGCTGGTAAAATGAGGGTTTAAGCATCAAGACTAGGTGGATAACCAATTATCAGCATCCTACACTAGCCCTGGGGAGTGGCCGGTACTCAGGAAAACTGATCCACAGGGAAATATTTTCCTTGAGGAGTCATTTACTTAACAAACACTATGTTACGGATTTAATTGTGTCCCCTCAAATTTGTATAGAGATGTCCTAAGCCCTAGTACTGCAGAATGTGACCTTATTTGGATATGTGGTCTTTACAGAGGTAATCAAGTTAAAATGATGTCATTAGGGTGGGCCCTCATCCAGTAAGACTGGTGTCCTTATCAAAAGGGGAAATCTGGACACAGAGATATGCATAGACAGAAAACGAATGTCAAGAGACAACAGAGGGAAGATGGCCACCCACAACCAAGGAGAGGGGCCCGGAGCAGATCCTTTCCTCACGGCCCTCAGAAGGAACCAACCCTGCTGACACTTTGATTTTGGACTTTCAGCTCCAGAACTATGAGACAATACATTTCTGTCATTTAAGCCACCCAGTTTGTAGTACTTTTGTGTTATGGCAGCTCTGGCAAACTAATATACACTATTTTTATTCGTTTTATAAACATTTGCTATATGCCAGGCACCATTTTAAGCAATTCACAACTCAACTTATTTATTCTTTATAACAACTTTGTGAGAGAGGCACTATTACTACACCCCCTGTGATTATCATTCGAGATGAGGATCAGAGGTACAGAGAAGGTAAGTGACTTGCCCAAGCACACACAGCAAGGAAAGGGCAGGGCTGGAAGGCGAACCCAGCTGTGCCCTTTAAAAACAATTTAACTGGCGAAACACCCAACAAGTAAGAGGTACTCACACACTTCTGGTTGTTTTCTGTTCTTTACAACGGTACTGGCTAATGCCGGGTATTAGCCAGTTGTTGACATTCACGGACACCAGATGTTATCTCAGTCAGATAAAGCTTTTGCCAGATAGGAGTGTTGGCGTTCAGAACTGATATCACTTCCTTTATGCAACGCAAGTACTCTTGAAATCACATTGTGATTTGCAGAGATGTGTTATACTCATTTTGGACTGTTTTAACCTTGTTCCTTATATTATTCCTCTAACCATCCCTTAGCCTTAAGTGGTCATTTGTCAACAAGTGCTCCATTCATTTGGGAAGCACTGTTTAAAAACAAATCTCTATTCTTATGAAGTATACAATCATCTCTATTTCATCTGTTTTGCAAATTTAGAATTTCTTTAAAGAGTATCCTCCTGTGTTTGTGTTTACAATGGATCCTTTCCTCTAGGAATTCTTAGCGTTCCTGACCTGGGCAATGACATTAGCAGAGGAAGGTCATCGTGCTCCTAGCGCTGGGTGTCTTCAATGCTGAAATCCCTTGCCTCCCCAGATCCACTCTGCTCCCTCTCTACCCTGGGAGGCTGACCATGGTGGGCCCATCAAGCCAGAGCCTTCCTTGCCCTCTGGCTCCTGGTTGGATCGGGTACCATAGGAAATCCAAGGGAGGAAGGAGAGAGAGGTCAGGATATTTATTCCCCTGGTTCCTTCCTTGGGGTGTTGCCATGAGCTGGCTGCCTTCCGGGAGCCAGAGGCCACTGCTCCTACCAGGCAGTCCCTCCCCTACAGCTTACTGGGTCTCTGGCTTCCTTTTTTTTTGTTTTTCCTTTTTAGGTCTGGGGGCAGGTGTGGTAAGAGTGGTAATGGGTCGCTGTTACTAGCCTCCCAGTCTTGGGCCATCCTGGCTTCTCCTTGTTTGTTTCTCTACACCCTTCTCACACACTTGCAAAGACTCCTGTTTAACTCCCCTCAAATTGCACATCTGTTCCCTGCCAGGACCCTAAGACAGACTCCTCTTCTCTTTCACCCTATAACTCGATCAGGTGCAAGGCCATGCAGACTTTATTTTCTAAAGCATCTTTCCACTTATTTCTATTCTTACAGCCACCCAAATCCTGGCCATCAGACCTTTTCTGAACTAGGCTAATTGTCTCTCATCTAGGATCTAACTTCCTGCCTTGCCCTTTTAGACTCATGCCATATACAATACCAGGTTAATCATCTTCCTGAAGGCTTCCTGAAAGCCGTGGCTCTCTTAGGTACAGAACCCAGCGCTGGCCACAATACCAGCAAAACAGGCTAATTTTCAACTAGAGGGTTTGGCTCTTATGACACCATCATTTCAGAACTTTGTTCTACTCAATGGCCAACTCAACTTAAGATTCAACTTCATTCCCTGAGACCCACCACCACTGAGTTTCTCATGTTATTTCACTTAATCGTCACAACAACCCAACTGGCACTACTGCCAACATTTTATAATGATAAAAATTCAGGTTGAGACATGATCTATCCTGTCCAATATTATAGAGAGACTACATGACAGATCTTAAATTTGAACTCAGGAATCCATACCCCAAAGCTTGGGCTTTTACTGCCCCAGTGTGCTGTCTGCTATCCCATGACATCTTTGTGAGCGTTATATGACCCCTTAATGCTCTCTGCAACAAAACAAAGTCTACTCCAAAAAGGTAGGTTGTTGGCATGTCAATCCATGATAACAACCAAGGAAGGGGCCATCAGAAGAAGCCAATGAAATGAGGGAGAATGCCTCTTGGTACCACTGTACATGGTATGCAGGACCCTCTCCAACCTCAAGGATGAGCCAGCGCTGGCTCTGTGCCTAGGAAAGCCACAGGCTTCAGGAGCTCTGGGAGTTCCAACCCAAGCAAAGCACAGCATTTTACAACACACAGAATTGACTCTGGTGCTCAGGGCCTCTGATGCTCTGGGGTCAACTCAGTCTCCCCTGGCTTTGATTCCCAGGTCTTGGGAACTCCTGGGGCCAACAGGGAATGGGAGACACTGACAGGGAATAACCAAAGACTTACTGTTGCCTAAGAAAATGCACATTAGGTGGTGAGGCCCTCATGGCTCTGGGGATCATGTGAGAGCAAGGGGTCTGGGGTCAGCTCTTTTCTTGCTCTGTAGGTTCTGGAAAATGAGACACAGGGGTGAGTGTGTGATAACACAGACAAAGCTCTGAAGGAACAGGGCCAAGGTGCACAGAGGAGAACATCATCGGGGACTGTTAGCTGGACTGGGGCTGGGAAGGTAAGGAGGGGCCATCCTGGGTGAGCAGGGGTGCTGGGCAGAGGGGCTGGTGCTGGTGGCAGGGAACTTTCCAGGAGGGAATTGAAGGAGGCAAACATGACAGGAACATGGAGACTGTAGAGGCACATGTGGATGAGGTTGGGCTGTGAGCAAGGCTGGGCCACAGGGGACCCTCCAGGCCTTGCTGAGGGGTTTCCTCTTGCATCTTAAGAGCAATGGGATCTGCATTTTAAGTGAAGTGTGATGCGGAGGATGGATGAGGAGACTGAAGGGGGCTGCAGTAGGTGAAGGGAGACCAGTTAGGAGGCTGCCTCAGCAGGTTGGAGTCAAATAACAGATCCCTGGAATTAGGTTGGGTGTGCAGGGGGAAGGAAAGGTTGGACAGTAGACACACCCCACAGAGGCCAAGGTACAAATGATGACTCTGTTTTCCCAGAAGCCCTTGGCCCAGGGGAGGTACCATCTCAGTACTAGCCCTGGGTGGCCTGCTCATGCCTTTGGTGTCTTGTTCTCTCTGCAAGGAGCCCTCCTCCCCTTTTCCTTACTGGCTCAGAAGGCTGGAGCCCACCTGTCGCATTCTGCCAGGTCTGGACCACCATCCCACTCTACATCTCCAAAATTACCCATTTCTCTCATAGCCCTGCTTTGTGGTGTGCTAAAGCTCAGCTAGAATTCAGAAGAAAGAATTCTGATGAAACTAAAATGTACTCTGAGGAGTCACTGACTTGGCACTCCCCTGTTTTTGCCATCTGAGACGTGTTTCTTATTAATAAAAAAAAAATTACAGGGGCTTCCCTGGTGGCACAGTGGTTAAGAATCTGCCTGCCAATGCAAGGGACACAGGTTCGAGCCCTGGTCCGGGAAGATCCCACATGCCACGGAGCAACTAAGCCCGTGTGCCACAACTACTGAGCCTGTGCTCTAGAGCCCGCGAGCCACAACTACTGAAGCCCACGAGCCACAACTACTGAAAGCCTGCGCACCTAGAGCCCATGCTCTGCAACAAGAGAAGCCACTGCAATGAGAGGCCCGTGCACCACAACGAGGAGTGGCCCCCACTCGCCACAACTAGAGAGAGCCCGTGCACAGCAGTGAAGACCCAGAGCAGCCAAAAATAATAAATAAATAAATAATAAATTAAAAAAAAATTTTTACATATACTTACAAAGCAATCTCTCACAATCCTGTTTAATCCTCAAGATCACACTTCCACATTCCTTTCAATTTATGACAAAGATGTGACATCCGAGAGGTTGAATGACCTGCTCGCTAATTTCATCAAGTCAACAATGACAAGAACCACACTGACTACTGCAGTGACAATGACAGCCTGGCCACCATCGCTGGCATGATGCCAGCTATGTCCCGGTTACCACTCTCTGAACTTTACACGACACATGAACAATTATCTCCATTCCACTCTGAGGTAGGTCCCATCATTCCCATTTTGCAGATGACACAACCATGCTGAGGAACACACAGTTAATAAGTGAAAACAGGAGAACTAGAACCTGGGCCCACCTGATTGCAGGACCCACCTGATTGCAGGGCCCGAGCTATATCAACTCTTATGAGCTGTAAGACTGTAGCCGAGGCTCCTCTTCTCCAGATGAAGTGATTAGCAATGTAATAATAAGCGCATGCTTTGCCCCCACCTCAATGGTGACATCTGAACTGTTGGTTAGGCATGGCACACACTGTCGAAAATGCTATGCACCCAAGTACGTTTCAAAGTCCAACAATCACCTGCACTACTTGAAGAAGTTATTGAACATTAGCTAAAAGGTTTCACCTGTAAAACTGGAGCAATAATGCCCATCTCACAGGTTGGATGTGAGAGCCTGGGTAGATGGTGCAGGTGAAATGCATAGCCCAGTGGCTGGTAAAGAGTGAGGACTCAGTAAGTGGAAGTGAAAGAAAAACCGAGGAACAGTTTCTCTTAGGTTCAATTTCAGGCATGATGAGGACTGAGTTAAGAATTTCACATCCTAAAGGGGAGAGCATTTTTGCTTACATCAGGTCACTCCAAGGACCTCACGCCAACGTTCTGTCCCTGTGACCTTATGACCCTGTCACTCCTTCACTCCTGCAATGTCTGATTTCTACCCTCTCCTTTTGCAGACTCCCAGGGTGGGGAGGAACCTCAATGATGATGAAGCCCAGCCTCTAAGCCTGAGCGTGAGTTTCTCCAGTGTGCCCCCAGGCAGCCCTTTAGAGAAGCACTTCCTCTTAGGGAAACTCAGGAGCCCCCAAGACTGTCCAAGTCGCTCTGTTTATTTTCCACCACTCCCAGAAAATAAACACACTCTCCCCACTTAGAAAAAGTATATGAGGCTGGAATGGCATTTTTGTTAGTCCTCTTCTTCTGCAGTATTCAATTCTATTGGTTGTTATTTGAAAATTTAAAAGAAGTAAAATCTGTTTCCTTCTTTCAGGAATACTCAGTGTTGCTAATGGGACAAGAGTTCCTTATGATTCCAAAGAGAGAAAAGGGCAGGGTCTGTTGCTTGTTACCTTATTTCTTAGTTCCTTGAAAAATAAATGAGCCACCTTTCTCTTCTGTCATTTAGTGAGAAAGAACTCCCATAAAAAATTTTTTCCCCTGGAGACAGTGAGAAGCGACAGGCAGTTCACATCCTTACTTGTCTGAGAGCACACAGATGCAAATATGTGGCCCATTAGGTGATCAGTTCTACCTAATTTTTGCTCTTTTCCTGAGCCTGGTGTGAAGCTGCGGCCCTGTTCCAGATTGTCAAAATCAAGAGGCAAAATTCTTGGGCTGTAAGAGGCAGAGGGAGTCCAGCTACACTCGCTTGCTTAGCATAGCTATGTAATACACAAAGGAAGACAGCAGAGAGATGAGTCATACAAATACATAGTAAATAAATATATTTCATTTCCATCTCCCTGGCTTTCGCTTTGTTTTCCCCCCTTCCATGCCATAAGCCTTAAAATGGAGGGAGGGTGAGGAAACTGGGTTTGGTCTGGGCACAGCCTCAGAAGGTATTGATTTCTATGGCCTTGCTTCTCAGCTCTAGCTTTTTTAGAAGAAACTTGCAGATTCTTAGATTAGAAGGACCTCTAATTCAACCCTTCTCATTTCACAGATGAGCAATTTGGGATCCAGAGAGGAGATGGCAAAGTCATAGACCCAGGGAAGTGAATGTTCCTAGGGGTTCTCTGGTTTAACAACCCCGCCTGCTGCTAAATAACCCAGACAAGCAAAGCTGGCCGGGAGGCAGGAGGGGGGACTTGAACCCCGACCTCCTTCCAGGTGGCACCCATGCCACCCGCCCCAGCAGGTGCCCATGGTCAAAGGTACTATATTGAGGAGAAAGGGATTGGGCCTCGTATTTCTTACTGCATTTCTCAGCAGCTGAGGCTCAGCCCAGCAGCAAAATGTCTGGTGCTGGCTCTGCAGAGCAGTTGCTGCTTCTGGGATGTTAAGAGACCTTGGCCGAAGGGCTTGTCTCTTTTCTCTCATTCTCATGATGGCTAAAGAGCCTGCAGGTGTGTGAAAAAATCAGCCCTGTGCCCCTGGGGCTGCCTGCACACAAGAGCAGGATATTTCACAATCTCCAGACCCAAAGGTGGCTTCCTGATGATTTGTTTATCAAACTGCTCGTTCCTATCCCACGGCCTGCCCACATCCACTCACCCACCCACCAGCCCGAGGCCAGCCTCCCTGCTCCTCCCGGCTCCAGGACAAGCAGGGCCTTCCTTGGCTTTCCAGCTGTTAGCCCAGAGGTCTCCTCAGAGCCCCCCGAGTCAGACAATGGCCACACTACTGCTTCCGAGGCCTTGCCAGGCATTGCTAGAAGGAGACAAGCAGCCTTCCCCACACAGACAAGTGGCGCTGCCAATAAAACATGAGCACATCATCATGAAAAGCCGGAGCCACATCCCTGTGCCCAGGAGGGAGCACAGAAAGGACCAAAGAGGAGTCTGGGGGCCATGTGTCCCCCCGTGCCAGGCTTCTTCCTCCTTCCAGGCAGCCCCAGCGCCGGCTCCTGCACCTCCCGCCCCCACCCTGTTCCCATGGCAAAGAAGACGAGGACCCACTTACTGCTCGTGTTCATGGTGATGCCTTCGCACTGGGTCTTTCAATACGGAGACTCCAGATGCTTTTTAAATCTTGCGATCTTCCGACCTCACTCATCACCTGGGGGTGAAAAGGGCAGTCCAGTGTCAGCTCTGTATCCTCAGGTGCTCTCTTTCTGCTGTCCCCCTCTCAGTCTGGGCTGTAGCCCCCGGCCTTGAAGGCGAGGGGGTTAATAGGCGCAGGTGAGAGCAGCAAGGAGGAGGAGGCAGAGAGGACGCGGGCGCCGGGTCCGTCCGCTCCTGGGACCCGACTGCCGGGCAGAAACAGGGCTGGCAGCGCCTGCTCGCGCGCACCCCGACTATTGCAGCCCAGCGGCTCGGGAGCCCAAAGGGGGTGTGGACCACAGGGAGGCAGGGCGGGGGCAGCGCGCGGGGCGCCGGGCTCCGCTGGACAGGGCGTCCCCACCCGGGCGCCGCGAGCAGCGACCCGCCCCAGGACCCACCTCTCGGCCAGCGTCGGGAGCCAGAGGCCCCTGCCCGGGCCCCTGCGACCGGTTCATGAATCCTGGTCCTCGTCTGGGGTCTCGAATTCCAAGGCGAGCAAAGCGAAATAGGAGAGCTCGACATCCATGATGCCGGCTCTCGGGGTGGCTGCGCAGGGGGCGCGGCCGCTCGCTGCTGCCATCTGCTGGACGCGTCGGCGCGTGTCCAGGCCCCGCCCCGCCCGGGCTTCTCCCTGGGTGCTGGGCTGTGAAGGGGGACCGATGGGACCCTGTGTCCTGCGGCCAACAAGGGGGTGCTTGAGCGCTGCTTCCCTTCCTTGATTCTGGGTTCTAAGGACTAGACCATGATAGGAAAATAGACCCTTCATCGGGAGGGGCTGTGAAGAAAGGATTGGCTTTGCAGGAAGCCAGTGTTCACTTCCAACTCTGCTTCTCACCAGCTGGGTGTAGTCTGGTCTTGAGCAGGTGACTGCTGTCTCTGCCTCTTCGTCCCCAAGTGTAGAAGGTGGCGACTGGACACGTGGATAAGAGATTAGGGGTTCCTCCAGTCTGCTAACTTCTGTCCCTACCTCCCCCTTCATACCCCTTATCACTGACCCATTTGTTACAATATTTTTAATCATCCCTCCTCTCCATGAGAATATTAGCTCCATCAAAGTATGGGTCTTGTCAGTTGGCATCACTGCCAGGCCCTCAATACCTAGAAAAGCACCTGGCACATAGTGGGTATCAATAAATATTTGTTGACAGAATGCCCCAGGTCTCTCCTGGATCTAATATCGTGCAGCCCTCAAGAGTAGAAGCTCCAGGAACGCCCGCCTTGAAACACCTCCCTGTCTGAGGCAAACAGCAGGTGAGTACCCTCATGACTCAACCTCACTGGTTCACCCAGTTTTGTATGGCCAAAAGTTTTCTTTTTCCTGGAATCAGTTTTTGTAGGTGTGTATTAAAGAGACCTAAATTCTCATTCTCTTGGTCATGGTGAATTCAGTGAGGTGAGATTTTTTACATTCCCCTGACTACTTGCCCTGTCACCTTCTGAACCTAGTTTGTCGTCACAGAACCATGATTTTGGAGTGTAGAAGAACAAGACTGAAAGGACACATAATCCCTGTCTATACCATGTCTCTGGTTAGAGCACGGGTAGAATAAAAAAGCTGTGAACACTCACACCCCCAATTTGTAGACAAGGAAACAGTGGGTCAGAGAGGCTGAGCCACCTGCCCTCAGACACACAACATGTGGTGGCAGAACTGGACTAGAGCTTCTCGTTTCTAGGTTGGTCCCTTGTGAGAGTGAGTCACTGCATCAGAGTCTGAGAGGCCAGGGTAAGGGTAGGTGGCCACCCTCTTAAAACTGGGGAAAGAACATCTTTTAGGTAAATACAATGTTTCTACCTTACACAGGGTGAAAAACTTTGATATGGCTTAGGACTCCAAGATGTGACAGCCATTAAAGGATCTTTAGATAAATTGAAGGGTAATGGTTGAAACACGTTTCGATAGCTTATTAGGAGTTGTTGCCAATGGAGGGGGAACCTCCTCACAGTTTTGTTTGTATAATAATCACCTGAGAGATCTGCAAAAATGGCTCCTGGTTCCCTTGCTCTGCATTTGAAACAAGCATCCCAGGTGATTCACCACTCTTTGCTACTGAAAAGGCCTAGAATAACTTTGAAAACATAGTAGTGCTTAATACATACTTAAATGATTCCCAAAGATCTCTTTAGAGACCCCCTACATTTTCAGATTGAGATTCTTTATTCAATTCCCAAGTTACATGTAACTTGCTAGGTTCTAATTTTTTTCCCCCTGGGAGAAAGTTCAGGTAAATTTAATATGTAAAATTAAGACTTTTCAGTGAACGTATTTAGTTATCACCCAAAACCTCAATGTCCAGAACTTTTCAGATTTCAGGTTTACATAGTCAAATAAAAGCATATCATTCATTCAGCAGTCATTTATTGTGTGTCTACTCGGTGCTAGGCCCTGTGCTGACAGCTGGGGATACAAGAAGACAGACAAGGACCCTGGCCTCCTGGAGCATAAATCTTTGGGGAGGAGTGAGGATAGACGGTAACTAACTAAGCCAAGTGTGAATTAGGTAAACCAGACGGTGGCTTGGTTAAGAGCTCAGGAGCAGTTTCCAGCCTGGCTGATTTTCAGTCTTAGCTCCATCGTTTACTAGCAAGAGACTCAGCCTCTATAAGCCTCAAATTCTTCATCTGTAAAATGGTTATAATAGGGTACCTACCTCAGGGATTGTGGTGTGTATGATAATATTCAGTGTAATGCTTGGCAAATGAAGACGATGTACGCTAATTATTAATATCATCCCTCATTTATACCTACCCTCAGAGACAGTCCTGTCATTTTCTACTGATGTAGAACTTTTGGGCTTTTCCATAGAGTGGTGGCCATGAAAATATGCCTCAGAATTTTCCAATTACAGGGGGCTTAACTGACCAGTTCTTCTTGTCTAGGGTTCTTTTAATACTACATCCAGCTGGGTGCTGATGAATTCAGCTCTTTGGAGACACCATTGGTCCAGTCTAAAAGCTCCAATTAGCTTCTGTTGGGGAAACAATCTTATCTTCCCTGCGCAGTTATTAGGATAGGAAGAAAAGGGTTAAAAGAGGCTAAAAAAGCAATACCCGTGAGGATGTCCACAACAATCAGAGGCAGCCGGGAAGGACGCAGGAGGAAGCTGGGGGTGGGATCCTTGGTGGAATCAGCTGTGAAAATCATCAGGAAAGCAGAATCTTGGCTCTGCCCTCACAAGAGAATGGAGCTGAGAACCGCAGAGCAGAGGGTCCCTTTGTTTGGAAGTTTGTTTTGAACTTTATGACTCCAGAATGGAGATAAACAAGTCTCACTCAGGCGAATGCTCCTGGTGTTGGAAAACCAGGTGGCAAAACCATTGGGAGACAGATAATGGGAAAGAGGAAAACTTGGGGGCTTCACCCAGGCCGCTGCCCCCACTATGCTTCTCTTCTCCTCAAAGAGCCCCCTTCTTTCCTGACTTCCTGTTCCTAACTGGGGTGGTCCCTGGCTCTCCTCTCCACTTTCTGCCCCCTCATTGCTATTATTGCCTAACACGGCCCTAGGCCCCAACTTTTCTTTCCAGTTGCGTTTCTCTTGTTCCCATCCAGCTCCATCCTATACTTCTGTCCTCCACATCAGCCTGCCCCCCTCACCCCACTCCTGTGCTGCTCCTGGCCATTCATGAGTACACTCTCATCCATCCTCATTTTGAATACAAAAATCCTTCTGGTCTATGAGAGGTGGGAACAGTGGGCAGAGATAGATACTTGTGATCTGACAGTTTCTACTTGCCATCCCTAGACTATTTGAATATCCCTCCAAGAGGGAGTACTATACTTATTTTTATTTGAAAAATAATATGTAGTTTTTAATGACATGAGACAGATCTACATGCAGTAGTGAGGGAAGATTTTCACTGTATATGATTAAGTAAGAAAAGAAAATTGCAGAAAAATATATACAGTATGTCCTTCTTTAGGATAATGTATATATGTGGGTATATTGTATTACATATGATATAATACATATATAATACAGAGAACATACAGCATATACAGAGTATATCATGTAAAATAGTTAAACCATTTTTTCCACAAATGGGATCCTCTATAGGTGCTACGTATACATAGATCTATAATGCATAGAGAAAGACCTGGAAGGGCACACTCCTAATTACCAGGCCCTCTGTTCAGGTGAGATTTTTGGATTATGTAGGTTTAACAAAATCATTTGGACACACGTAAGACGAGAGATTTTGGCAGTAATTTATGTAAAGAACTAAGGTATGCCTTCCTTTTTTAGTTCATTCATTCATTTGTTCATTTATTCAACAACTTCTGATTGAGTGTTTCTTCCATGCCAAGCACTGTGTGGCCAGGAACAGTGGGGAGGACACAATACATAAACACACAGACTTATTATTGCAATCTGCAAAGTAAGAGAAGAGGGGGCAATCATGGACACTAAGGGATGGGTGTCTCCCTAACAGGTGACATTTGAGCTGAGGCTAAAGAGGAAGGAACCACCATCATGATTTGGTGTAGGGCTGGGGGAAGGAGAGGGTGCAGAATTAAGCGGCAAAAGAGAATCACAGGTCCGTAGGGGAGGCAGGACAGGACACAAGTGATGGGTCTCAAGGCTTCTTTGTGGAAGAGCTGAGTGGAATGCAAATAGTCAAGACCACGTTCAGGATTAATGGACCTGGAACGGAAGTGGCTCCACTGGGCTGGGAGGTTGGAGGTCCTGCTTACAGTCCTGACGCAGCAGGATGTGAATTAGCCTGGAGGCGGTGGAATAAAATGGTGTGAATTAGAGTCCTGACTCTGCTCTTCACAGCTGTGTGACCTTAGGGAAGTGACTTAACCTCTCTAGGCCATAGCTTCTTAGCATGTAAAGCTGAGATTATAGCAATACCTCCCTCACTGAGAGCATCAACAGCAATGACAGATATAACGACTTAGCACCATGTCAGGCATCCAGTACGTGCTCATACACCTGGCTCTTATTTGCTTTGGAACAACCAGACTGACTGGTAAGGTGACACTCTCTGGGCCAGAGTTTCTACATTTACAAATGGAAGACTGGACCACATGAGTTCTGAGGTTCCTTTCACTCTAATGCTATTGGTTCTAAGCATTTGAGTGTCCTGTGGTTGGAGTTTGGCAGAAGGTCTGACCATGTTCTAGGCTGGTGCAGGGACCCTTGATCCCCCAGGTTTATGATGAGACCCAGGTCTGAGTGAAGAGTCATCTTCCCCCCAGGAGAGGTGTGGTAATTCCTAACCCCATGTCTGCACCTCTTTTCTTCCTGGGGAAGCTCCCAAAACTAAGTGGAATTGGCAGGACACAGGCCTGTTTTTCTGGTTGAGACAGCTTTGTGATGGGGGCCATGCTTTTCCTCTTGATCCTCATATTGTTTTGTGGAGAAATGTTAAAAAAAAAAAAAATCAAAGGGGTTCCTGAGGTCTTTGGGAAGCTTCGGGGGGGGGGGGGAACAAAGGAACTGGCTTTGAGATCAGAGTGTCGGGGGCTGCAGCGCTGGCTGCGGGGGGCTCCGGGCAGACGGTCCCACTGCAGGGTTCTGCTGAGGACTCAAGCTCACATCCGACCGCAGCTTGAACCTCCTTCCTGACAGCCACCCTGCCGGCAGAAGCAAGGAGCTGGGGTGGAGCCAGCTCCGGATGGGAATCTGGGAGACATGAGAGCTGGACTCAGGCCTGCCGTTCCCTTGGCCAGCCTTCTCTGGGCTCAGTTTCCGTGTTGGTACAACCTAAAAGGGACCTCAGTGAACCTATCCTACTCTTCCACTTTACGGATTAAGAGATTGTCTTACCCAATTATTATTCACCAATAATTTCTCTTCTGCCTACGGTTCTGCTGGTAGTGCCCTCTACTGCTGTGCTTCCCTTAGATAAAGTCAGTCATTTTCTTAAGATTCCCTCAAGTCTCATCTTCTCCTGGAAGTCACCCTCTGGGCTCAGATCAGTCATCAAGGGGGCCCCCTTATCTTAGACCCTCTCTCCCTTTGGCTCCCAGCACAGAGGGATTCCTTGGCCTTTCAGTGAGTTTGTCCATCTTGGAAACTGCACACATGCTGTTTGTTCCCTATACCTGGTTTGCTTTTCTCCTGTTTCTTTGCAAAGCTAGAATCTCCTCATCCCCTAGGTCTTAGCTTAATTGCCATTCCCTAGAGAGGCCTTCCGTGACCAGCTAGCTAAAGTACCCCAGAAAGTATCTTTAATTAATGGGTGGAGTAAAAGTCTCTCAGACAACATGGACTTATTCACCTCTTCTTAGAGCTCAGTTACATTAGCTCCCATGTCCTCTTCCCCCAAATTTGGTTCTCTTCTCTCTTTATTCACTTGGCTCTTTAAGAGCTAAATTCCATTTTAAAAAAAAAAGAATGTCTATATGTGTATAACTGAGTCACTTTGCTGTACAGCAGAGATTAGCACTACATAGTAAATCAACTATACTTCAATTTAAAAAATAAATTTTTTTAAAAAAAGAACTGAATTCTATCTCTGAATATGGTCTTCCACTAAACCCTTTAGAAACTGCTGAGGATGCATGCCTTTCCCAGAATTAAGGATTACAAATGGGTCTTCACAGCTACACAGCTGGGAAGAACAATGCTACCCTGTGCCCAAGAAAAGGACTGGGAATCAGAAGACCTGGGTTCCAGGTTTGCTCTCACGTCCTAGCTATGTGACCTTGGGCAACTAATTAATTCTTGTTGTCTCAGCCTCCTCAGCTATAATGAATAACAGCATCCATTAAACATTATTATATGTATTATAATTCTCCCTTTCCTGTGTGTATCTCAAAGTTGTTCCAGGAATGAAATGAGAAACTGTGTGCTTTGTAAATTAAAGTGTATGCAGAGTAAGTAGTGATTATTTTTCCGTCATCTCATTATAACTTAGCGATTCAAGCTCAGTTATTTACTCAGAATTTGCAAAAGGTGACATCATATCCCTTGATATCCAGGAAGGCCACGGAAAAGGGCAAGCAGAACTCAGCAGTATGTGTGCACTAGACATTTCCCCAGGAACACCATTAGAGTGCATGCCACTGCCTGGAGTGATACATTGCAATCCATGGGCTTCCTGCAACACCTTATGACCTCTGAAAGGGAATCAAACCTCTACTTGTGAGAGAAACCTACAGGTTCACTACCTGGGATCATCAAGGTTTAGATGGCTATTACTGTGAGAGCTCTTAGTATTCATCAAAAATAAGTTCCTCCTCCTATGGAGTCCCAAAGGCTGTGGGAATTGGCTAACGTCATGCAGTGAACTAACGGTGTGGAAAGGTCTCCAGGGTCTAGATGACCACTAGGTTGCTAGAAATTCTCATGACTGATTGTCTTCCATTTGGGAATTGCATCTAAGAGTAAAGTCCTCCTTCTGTCATAGAGGAATGCCCACAAAGGGGACAGAAAGGAAATCCCATTGCAGCATTATTTCATTTGTAATACAAAGAGAACGGGAAACAGTTTAAATGACAATCCATAGGGAGGTTGTGGCATATCATACCAAGGAATATTACACAGCAATTAGCAAAAATGAGGTGGGTGTTTATATAACCTGAATAAGCTATTCAAGACCTATTTTCTGGTGGGGGGCAAAAACAAATTGCGGAGCCACTACATACAGTATGCTACAATTTATTAAGATGAACCCATAAAAATCCCACTATCTTTTTCCAGGAGTAAACACATATGCATTTTAAGGCATAAGAAATGGTCTGGAAGGCTTCCCACTTAACTGATAATAACAGTATTCAGCTCTAGGTGGGACAGAGGTGCAGAGCTGACAAGATGACCAGGATTGGAGTAGAGGAGTTTAGGGGACATGAGCCTTAGGGACCATGTTTTATTTTATTTCATTTCTTTCTTTTTTTTCTTTTTAAAGAAACGTATTCATGAGTTCCTGTATGATTAAAAATTAATAATAATGATTAAAAAAATTATCTTCAGGGTCTATTGAGCCCTTCCTCTGGGTTGGCAGGGCTGATTCATGATTGACTGACGTTATATGGGTCATGGTGACTAATGGGAAGGGAGGGTCCACTTTCCATCGCCATGCTGTCTGGTCACTCTGCGCCTGGGGGCTCCCTTGGCCTTTGGAGGCCTGTTCCATGCCAGGTCCTGAGAGTGAGCATAGCGTGGCCAGAGTCCAGTGCCGCAGGGTCCTCCTGTAACTGACCTGGTGACTCAACATGATGGGAAGGTCTGCCCATCACAGAACTATAAAAACCGTGAGCCTGGAGGCTCCAGTTCAAATCTCAGCCCTGCTTCCATATTCCAGGGGGATGTCAGGCCAGTACCTGCAGTCCCAGCAGGCTGCCTTGCCCAGGCTCTGACCTTCTCTCCTGGCATCTCCCCCTCACTCACCCTGTTCTACCCACACAGGCTTCCTGTCTGGGCACCCTGCCTCCCACCCTTGCCCTGGGCGTTCATGCTGCTGTTCCTTCTGATCTGAACTTCTTCCCTCCAATGTCCACGTGACTGGACATTCTTGTGCAGTCCGGACTTCTCTCTAGTGAAAGTTTCCTCCTCGAGAGGCTTTCCAAGTCATCCTTCCCTGGCAGTCCCTCTCTGTCACGGTGTGCTGTTTTATTTTCCCCAGAGAATGGACACCACTAGAAGTGACGTTGTTCAATTTGTTTGTGCACTTTTACCCACTGTGTCGTCCACTGGAAGCTAGGGGCATTAGGAGCAGGCACCTGTCCTGTCCTCCTCTGGAGCTCATGTACCAAGAATAGTGTCTGGCACATAGTAAGTGCTCAGTAAAGATTATGGGAACGTGCAACCTTTACAAGCCCAGTGAGAAGGGTGCACTTGGAGAAGAAGGACCCAAGTTTCCTTCCAGTCCCCTCCAGTCTGGAGTTGAATCCCTGAGTCAGGCCGGATTGGACAAAGGGACAAGCCCCATGGCTCCTCTTCCCCAGTTGGCCACCACAAGGCTGAAGGTGTGGGGCTTGTGACTTAATGCCCAGATGCTTTAATTTGCTCATCTGGAAGATGAAGGGATTGGACTAGATGCTTCTTTTCAGCTCCAAGCTTTTACTATGCTATAAAATATAAATGGTTTGGGTCCATGTGCTCAAATCAAGATATATGCTTGAATACACTGTCTTTAATATGCCCTTAATATCAATTTAGTGTTGTTTTTTTCCCCCATTTTCCTCTTTCTCATAAAAAATGGAATGCAGAGTGTGTGGCAGCATGGTCTCTAGTGCTCTGTAATACGGAGCCCTTTATGCAAAATTCATTATTGAATCAAAGGCTGCAGTTTTCTCTCCTCATTTGTTTCTTTGCTCTCCAAACAATTTTCAGCGTTGACATCTTTATTAGTGTCCTTTGGCCTTTTAGCAGAATGAAAATTCTGTGTATCTAGTCATTGGGGTCGTATTTTGAATATGGCTAAGTGGGTATACAGAAGAATACGGAATTTTTGCTCCAAAACCCCTCGTTCAGGTACATGTAGTGGGGAGTAAGAAGGGTGAGTCCCTGAATTCCCATGCAGCAGAAAGGAGCTGAGTCAGCTTGGTCTCTGGGGCCAGATCCTGACTTCAGTACTGTGTCTTTACTTCTCATTGGAGAGGTAACTGAGCAAGGTGCCCTTGATTTGGAGGCTGGAGGCCAAAAGCATTATAAAGCTTCCTTTTACTGAGAGACTGCTGTGTGCCAAGCACTGGGCTAAGGGCTTTGCAGACATTATCTCACTTAAATTTTTCCAAGCGCCCTATGAGGTAGGAATTGTTATTACCCCATTTTTCAGATGGAGAGTTTGAGACTTAGGGTCAATCAAGTGTCTAAGCTCATGTAGGAGTGGAGCTCAGATTGAAACCCAGGCTGTCTGATGCTAGAACCTACCGTCTTTCCCCCTACCGATACTTGTACACGTGTAGTACAGGATTTAATGCATATCATGCAGTGAGGTCTGGCTCTGCTAGGACAAGGTGCAGTTAATAAAAATAATCCCTAACATTCAAGTTTCTAATTAAGATTTTAAAAGTAGCAATGATTTCAAAAAATGGTTATGTTTATAACAAAGATACCATTCATTCCTTCTATAAACACACAAGCACTTGCTATGTGCCAGGAGAATATGTATACTTTGCTGCCCCAAATAGAGACAGTCCCTGCCCTCATGGGGCTTATAGTCATTTGACACCTGAGGAAGTGAAAGTTGAGACATTTTGCACAACATGTCCATTTTCATCCACCTTGTCAGTGACAGAACTGGCATTCAAACCCAACCATGGGACCCCTTAGCTACTAAATTTCTTGCTCAAAGGAAAGCAAGAACTCTAAGGTGTCCAATTTGAATAACTGCCTATAATCTCTTTCCCCTGATCTGTGGAAATATTCGAATAATTATTCGATAAGTTGCCAAAGATATGGATCAGTATGAGTGGATGGAATAGGGCAGGGTTTCTTCACAGTGGCACCACTGATATTTTGGGCTGGATAATTCTTTTCTATGGGGGCTGTCCTGTGCATTGCAGGATGTGTAGCAGCATCTCTGGCCTCTACCCACTGGAAGGCAGTGGCCAGCTGTGACAACCAAAGATGTCTCCCAATATTATCAAATGTCCCCCTGAAGGCAAAACGGCCCCTGGTTGAGAAATACTGGAATTAGGTAATGAAAAATAAAGCACTCACCAAAACACCTTCCGTTGCTTCACGCCAATGTAGTGTTACATATATGGGATGCACATCATATCGGAGGTTAGGACCCCAAATCTCATTTAGTTAAAATAATTCTCGGAATGACTTAGAAGCCTGGGGTTGTGGTACGACCATAGTTTGCTCAGGTGTGATTATTTTTTCTGCAGCTCAAATGCCCTGCCTGTGCTACTCCCCTGCTGGTTAAGTCTTTAATTCTGGCGTGGATCAGAAGATTAAGAAAGGAGAGCTAGTCATTGAAAGATCCCTGAAGTCTATACTCTGTCCCTCATCCCTGTGAAAGGAACCCCTGGGACAGTATTTGCCAAAATTTCAGCTAATCAAAATCGTCTAGGAGGTATATAAAAAATTTCCATTGACCTTCTCTCCAGAGATTTTGATCGCCTGTTGTGCTGTAACCCTTTAAGGAGACACCTCGTGCTTCCTTTCCAAGGTCACCTCTGCCACCCCACACTTAGCTGTGAGTTTCTCCTCCTCTTCTTGTCTCCAACCACCTTCTTCTTTTGTTTATTTACATATTTACAATGACACATTCACAAGTAAATTATAGGTGCTAAAAACCTCAAATAACACAGAGTTCTTTAAAAAAAAAGAGTACGGTTATCCCTTCTCCTACCCCCACCCCCTCACCGGGCTACAGGAGACCAGGATGTTGTCTGCCCTGCTCACTGCTGATCCCTCATCCAGCGCAGTGAGGGGCACAGGGAGGGCACTCGATGTGCATCTGTGGAACGAATGAACAAATCGCTATCATCAGGCAATGTGAGCCCTTTCCTATACAGCCGAAGTCACATATATAGTGTGCTTCTGTACGTGAATGGGACCACACCGTATGTGCTATATACAGGTTTCTTCAGTCTTTGCCTCAGAGTATGTCTTAGAGGTCTTCCCTTGACTATCTAGACCTGCTTCATGCTTTTTCGCTGCTGACTAAATGCACCATCATATTTGCCCACCTCCACACTGATGGGCATTTAGGTTCCTTCCATTTCTCACTATTTCCAGCCATGCTGCTGCACGGGCTGTGGGTGCCCAGGTGCCCAGGAAAGACACCTGAGGTGGACTCGCTGGATGGAAGGGCTCCCCCTTGCTCTCCCATTCCCTGAAAACCTGACTTCCTCTTCAAGATAAGCTGGACTGAGGAGAAATTCTCTTCCCTGGGATTGGTGGGGAGTTTCAGACCTTGGGCTTGTACTTGGCAAACATACACACACACCTCATCCTATCCCAGCCTGCTCACTAGGGAACCTACTTTTAAAACATGAACTGATTAATTTGTCATGTTTTGTGGAAGCACGCTGAACTGAGAGTCCTGAGGTTTGAGGTCTGAGGGAGGCTTTGCCACAAAATTGCCTAAAAGTGTTGAACGAATGACTTAGTCTTTACGGGGCTCGGTTTCTTTTTTGCGGTACGCGGGCCTCTTACCGTTGTGGCCTCTCCCGTTGCGGGGCTCTGGACGCGCAGGCTCAGTGGCCATGGCTCACGGGCCCAGCCGCTCTGCGGCATGTGGGATCTTCCCGGACCGGGGCACGAACCCGTGTCCCCTGCATCGGCAGGCGGACTCTCAACCACTGCGCCACCAGGGAAGCCCTAGGGCTCGGTTTCTTTATCTTTAACTGGGGTTGGGGAGTGGACACGTTACTGTGAGGACACTTTCACGGCTCACCTTCCAGGGTGAGGCGTCAGTTGCCTGCCCTTGACCCCAGGTTGGATGTGGGAGCCAAGAAACAGGAAACTGACGTTTTGGAAAGAGCAGTCAGCAGTCCTGGGTGAGGTCAGAGCTGGCAGCGTGGTGACCTCTGCCCCGGTCAGCAGGTCAGCAGCCAGGCCTCCTCCCTGAGCTGCTGGGCTAGTTCCTCAGCTGACCCCTGGCAAGGGCTCACTTTCACCCCTTGCAGAGGAAAGTCTGGGCGTCACCTCGCCCGTGGTGTGGTGACCTATCTGCACCTGTGACGGCCGCCTGTCTACACCGCACAGACACGGATCAGTCTTCCTGGCAGAGCTTCGGGCACTGACCAGAGTGGTGAGGACCAGGGCCCCGCAGTTCCCCTCCTGGGCTCAAGCCCTGAGTCTGCTGTGCCCAGTGAGCAGGTGAGCTGGGGTGAGTCACCCAGACTCTTAGTTTGCTGATCTCTAAACTAAGGATAATGTTAGTATATTTCTTATGGGGCACTGTAAGGATTAAGTGAAGATCCTTTTCTTTCGTTTTTTACTTAATTGATCAAAATGTATTTATATTATTACACATAATATAAAAAGTTTTCATCATGAAAATATAAAATTTTAAATAAAACATTAGTTGTAAAAACCAAAGAATTGGCATCTGGGAGTCTTGATGTGGAAGGCAGAGTAGAAAATAGTTGAGAGATAAGCGGCCGTTGGACTAGGGCTGTAGGTGAGCCTTCAGAAAGGGCCCCTTCTTGCCAGGTGGGTCTTTGCTAAAGCTGGACAAACTTCATTCTGAAAGTTACACAGTAGTAGGGATCTTGGTCCATTTCATTTCTTGGTCTATGCCTAGTGCCCAGAAAAGCATCCAGCACAAAGTTGGTGTTCTGTAAATATAGTTACTTTTTTGTTTTTTGTTTTTACTCTCCTTCTATTTTTCTTTCTTTAAATTACATTTTTGCCAGTTTTATTGAGCTACAGGTGACATATAACATTGTATTAGTTTTAGGTGTACAAAATAATGAATTATTTGTATATATTGCAAAATGATCACCGCAATAAGTCTAGTCAACATTCATCACCCCACATAGTTACAAAATATTTTTTCTTGTGATGAGAACTTTTAAGATCTACTCTCTTAGCAACTTTCAAATATACAAAACAGCATTATTAACTATAGTCACCATGCCATACATTACATCCCCGGACTTATTTATCTTATAACTAGATGTTTGTACTTTATGATCACGTTGACCTATGTTGCCCACCCCATCATCCCCTACCTCTGGCAACCACCAGTCTGTTCTCTGTTTCCATGAGTTTGGCTTTTCTGGATTCCACATATAAGTAAGATCATACAGTATTTGTCTTTGTCTGATTTATTTCAGTTAGCATAATGCCCTCAAGGTCCATCCATCTCGTCACAAATGAGAGGATTCCCTTCTCGTTCATAGCTGAATAACATTCCATTACATACATCAACATTTTCCATTTATCTGTCAGTGGACATCTAACTTGTTCCCAGGTCTTGGCTATTGTAAACAATGCTATAATCAACATGGGGGTGCAGTTATCTTTTCAAGGAGTGACAATTTACTTCAGATATGTACCCAGAAGTGGAATTGCTGGATCATATGGTAGTTCTATTTTTAATTTTTTCAGGAACCTCCATACTGTTTTCTGCAGTGCCAGCACCAATTTACATTCCCACAAACACTGCACAAGGGTTCCCTTTTCTCTGCATCCATGCCAGAATTTTTTAATCTCTTGTCTTCTTGATGATGGCCACTCTAACAAGTGTGAGGTGATATCTTACTGTGGTTTTAATTTGTATTTCCCTAATGAGGAGTGACGTTAGCATCTTCTCCTGTATCTGTTGATCATTTGTATGCCTTCTTTGGAAAAATGTCTATTCAGTTCCTCTGCCCATTTTTAAGTTGAATTCTTTGGGCTTTTTTTTTTTGCTATTGAGTTGTATGAGTTCTTTATATATTTTGGATATCATCCCCTTATCAGATATATGACTTGCAAATAATTTCTCCCATTCCACAAGTTGCCTTTTCATTTTGTTGATGGTGAAGTTTTGTTTTTTGCATGGAGTACATAATTACTGCTCATTAAGTGTTTTTATTATAATATTCAGAACAGAGCATAGCTCCTAGGCCAAGTAGGTGGTAAATAATTGTTTGGTGAGTATATGACAAATGCATGAATGAACTAGAAGCGAGGAACCACGCTCTAGTTCCATTTCTGCCCTGACTTCCTTGAACAGCAAGGCTACAGCCCCTCCCAACTCTACTGGCCTTCCCCAAACATGCCTCCAGTTTCCTATCCTGGCATTATTACTAGTGGCTTTCCCTCCACTTGGAATGCTTTTCTCATTTATTTCTGCTGTCAAAATTCTATCCTTCAAAAGAGGAGGGAGAGGAAGAAAAAAAAAAATTCTGTCCTTCAAGATGCACATTACATGCCACACCCCTCCCATGAAGCCGTCTTTTTTTCCCATTTGGAAGTGTTTCTTCCACCTCATATTTTCAATATATTCCTCTGTTGATGATTCCCAAATTTACATTTTCAGTTCAGATCTTTCTTATGAACTCCAAACTAGTCTATTCTACTGTCTACTTAGCATCTTCATTTGGACATCTAATAGACTCAAACTTAATATGTCCATCGCCCACCCACCCACCCATCCCTCCGTTAAATTAGCTTCACCTGCAGGTTCTCCTATCTCAGTTAAAGACAACTCCATTTTTCTAGGTGCTCAGACCAAAACATTAGTCACTTTTTTTTTAACATCTTTATTGGAGTATAATTGCTTTACAATGGTGTGTTAGTTTCTGCTGTATAAAAAAGTGAATCAGCTATATGCATACATATATCCCCATATTTCCCCCCTCTTGCATCTCCCTCCCACCCTCTCTATCCCATCCCTCTAGATGGTCACAAAGCACTGAGCTAATCTCCCTGTGCTATGTGGTTGCTTCCCACTACCTATCTATTTTACATTTGGTAGTGTATATATGTCCATGCCACTCTCTCACTTCATCCCAGCTTACCCTTCTCCCTCCCCGTGTCCTCAAGTCCATTCTCTATGTCTGCGCCTTTATTCCTGTCCTGCCCCTATGTTCTTCAGAACATTTTTTTTTTTTAGATTACATATATATGTGTTAGCATACGGTATTTGTTTTCCTCTTTCTGACTTACTTCACTCAGTATGACAGACTCTAGGTCCATCTACCTCACTACAAATAACTCAATTTCATTTCTTTTTATGGCTGAGTAATATTCCATTGTATATATGTGCCACATCTTTATCCATTCATCTGTTGATGGACACTTAGGTTGCTTCCATGTCCTGGCTATTGTAAACAGAGCTGCAATGAACATTGTGGTACATGACTCTTTTTGAATTAAGGTTTTCTCAGGCTATATGCCCAGTAGTGGGATTGCTGGGTCGTATGGTAGTTCTATTTTTAGTTTTTTAAGGAACCTCTTTACTGTTCTCCACAGTGGCTGTATCAATTTACATTCCCACCAACAGTGCAAGAGGGCTCCCTTTTCTCCACACCCTATACAGCATTTACTGTTTGTAGATTTTTTGATTGATGGCCATTCTGACTGGTGTGAGGTGATACCTCATTGTAGTTTTGATTTGCATTTCTCTAATGATTAGTGATGTTGAGCATTCTTTCATGTGTTTGCTGTCAATCTGTATATCTTCTTTGGAGAAATATCTATTTAGGTCTTCTGCCCATTTTTGGATTGGGTTGTTTGTTTTTTTGTTATTGAGCTGCATGAGCTGCTTGTATAAAAACATTAGTCACTTTTGATGCTTCTCTTTCTCTTACATCCTACACTTAATCCATATAGAAATCTTTTGGATCTACTTGGATATATGCACAATCAGAACACTTCTCACCACCTCCACTGCTTACCACTATGGTCCAAGTCAGGGCCAATAGTCTGTACCCCTGTCTTTCTCTCAGCCACAGTCAATTTCTATAGAGCAGCCAGAGTGATTCTTTATAAATTAAAGGTCAAATCATATCAATCTTATGCTAAAAATCCTGCAGTGGCTCCACCTTTCACTTAGAGTAAAAGCTGACATTAAAACCAGAGTCGTATCTCTCTGACTTCATTTCCCACTACTCTCTGTCCTGTACATTCTCCTTTTGTCCCTGTAGATTCATTCTCCAGCCTTTTCCACTCTCCTCTCTTTGCCAGGAGACTGGCCACAGGAATCTTCAAACATGCTCCACTGCTTTTGACTTGGAGTTGATCAGTCAATGGCAGGCACTGGTACAGGATGGGGAAACGGGAACTGAGAGACGTTGGGGTATTTAGTCCTCTGTTTCTTTTCTTGCTAATCCTGGTTGTGGCCATGACTGTGTTGCTTTACCAAAGACCACATCTGCCAGCAGCCCTCTCCTACAGCCAGCCCTCCCAGGTCCAGAAATCCTGCTCTCTGCTGCCCCCTTCTGGCCCAGGAGAGCTAAAGATACCCAGCTACTGCTACCTCTCCAGGCCCTGACCTTGCTGATTTATCTTAACTCTGTGACCAACTGTGTAAATAGCCTTTTTACTTAACACTCTTCAATTACTCCTTTTTAAGGTGCTCTCTGCTTTCTATATAACTTGATCACTTCCTCACCTTGGCTCACTCTGTTCAAGCAACACTTTCCACTCTGGGCTTCCTCTAGCATGCTAGGCACACTCCTGTCTCAGGGTCTTTGCACCAGATCTTCCCTTTGCTGGCATGCTGTTCTCCCAGATATTCATGCATCCCTTCCTCATGTCCTTAAATCTCTTCTCAGTTGTCACCTTCTCAGTGACCACATCTCTCTCTGTCCTAATATTCATAAAAATTGCAGCCCCTCTACCCTGGAAGTTCCAGTCTTTATTTTTTTTTTTTACTTAAAAAAAAATAGGGGCTTCCCTGGTGGCGCAGTGGTTGAGGGTCTGCCTGCCAATGCAGGGGACATGGGTCCGTGCCCCGGTCCGGGAGCATCCCACATGCCCGTGAGCCATGGCCGCTGGGCCTGCGCGTCCGGAGCCTGTGCTCCGCAACGGGAGAGGCCACAGCAGTGAGAGGCCCGCGTACCGCAAAAAAAAATAGTACATATCTTCTTATAACTCACTACATTACTTATTTATTTGTGATTTTTCACTATCTTTATCCTCTCACTGGACTATAAGATCCTTGAGGGCAAAGGATTTCATCTGTTCTTTTCACTGATGAATCTCCACTACCTAGAACAATGCCTGGAATATGGCAGGTGATAAATGCATGTTGAATGAGTAAAAGTTTCAATATATTCCACTTTGTTCTTATCTCTCAATGGATCCCACCATGTTTTCCCTTGAAATGTATAACCCAAGTGCATAACTCACTACTCCAACTGAACTGTGAACTCTCCAAGGGGAAGAATTAGTATTTACACCTGAGGTTGCAAAGCAGAGGCCCTTGGGCTGGACTTGGCCTGCAGGAAAGTTTGTTTGCACTAAAGTACTGGCCCACGCAGTGTTTCAAATATCATTTTGATTTATCTTTCCAACATTAAAAAATGGGGATATTTCACTTAAGATGTAGATTTCTGGTTTCCATGCCAAATCGGGTCTGGTCATATTTCACATCGTGTTTCTTATTTTCTAACCGTGTTTCTTATTTTCTAACAGTCAAGCAGGGCTTTCCTCTTTAGACTGGGCATGTCCGCTCCCGTGCATCAGGGCTGTACCTCTTCCTGTTGTTTCCCTGACCCCTATAAAGCTTGTGTCACCCAGCCAACTCCACTAACTTACTCATTTGCTTGGCCCTTGTAGACACAGGAGTTTGCAACCCCTGATGGTGAAACATATCCCAGGGAGACAATAAATGTTTAATGATAATGATGTGATACTGATGATGGAGAAATACGGGTTGAATTTCGACTTCTTTTATTCTTTTTTCTTGTAACTTCTCTTCATCTACTTGTTATATCAATTAGTGTTGATGTTGATGTCTCCAGATATAACTATATCCCCAGATATAATTCTTTTTCTTTTTCAAGTTACATCATTTTACTTTTTGCATTCTCAAATTCTATAATTAGGTACATACATAGTTATGATTATATGACTCCTGAAGAAGACCTGAAGGACACCGAGGGCACTTTCAACCAACTTGACTTAATTAACATGTATAGAACACTTAACAATAGCAAAGTAAACATTCTTTTCAAGTACACATGGAATATTCACCAAGACAAGTCATATTCTAGGCCACAAAATAAATCTCTGCAAATTTATAAGGACCAAAATAATACAAAGCATGTTCTCTGACCATAATAGCATTCAACTAGAAATGAATAAGAGAGAGATACAGCCAGAAATCTCTAAATAATTAGAAATAAAAAGATACACTTCTAAATTACCCATGTATCAAAGAAGGAATCATAAAGGAGATCCTAATACTTTGTGAGTTAGACATATGAAAACACAACCTATAAAAATATGTGTGATATAGCTAAAGAAATGCTATAGGAACATGTAGGACGTTAATTACTCATAAAGAAGAAAAGTCTCATTACAATGAGACTTAGCTGCCACCTTAAGAAATTATAAAAAGGAAAGCAAGTTAAATACAAAAGAATCAGAAGATGGAAATAAAGAGCAGAAATCAACAAAATAGAAACCAGAAAAACAGTAGAGAAAAATCAATGAAACTATAATTTATATTTATAAATATCCAGTATGTTCAATTTAAAAAGAGAGAGAGAGAAAGTACAAATTACCAATATCAGAAATTAAAGAGAAGACTTTAGAGATCCTATGGAAATTAAAAGGTTAATGTGGGAATATTATGAATAACTTTATACTAATAAATTTGAGAATATACATGAAATGGAAGAATTGCCTGAAAGACCCAAACTCCCAAAGCTCACTCAAGAAGAAATAGATAGTCCAAACAATGCTATACCTATTAAAAAATTAAATTTGTAGCTAAAAACTTTCCAACAAAGAAAACTCCTAGCCCATATGAGTTCAGTGGTCAATTTTACCAAACACTTAAGGAAAGAATAATACCAATTCTAGAGATGTTTTCCAAAAGTGGAAGAGGATGGAATATTTTCCAATTTATTTTATGAATCCAGTATCAACCTAATACCAAAACCAGACAAAGACATTACATGAAAAGAAATCTACAGCCCAGACATAGATGCAAAAGCCCTTGGCAAAATATTAGCAAATTAAATCCAGCAATATATAAAAAGGATAACACATAATGAACAAGTGGTTTTATCCTTGTAATGCAAGGTTAGCTTGATATTTAAAAATAAATCAAAAAGGAAAGAAAATTAATCAATGTAATCACTGTATCAACAGATAAAAAAAGAAAACTGATTATTTCAATAGATTCAGAAAAAGCATTTTAGCAAAATTCAACACCCATTCATAATAAAATCTCTCAAGAAACTAGAGATAATAGGGAGTTTCTTTAACCTAATAAAGATCAACTATGAAAATGTATAGCTGGGACTTCCTTGGTGGCTCAGTGGTTAAGAATCCACCTGCCAATACAGGGTACACGGGTTTGATCCCTGGTTCGGGAAGATCCCACATGCCATGGAGCAACTAAGCCCGTGCGCCACAACTACTGAGCCTGCGCGCTCGAGCCCGCGAGCCACGACTACTGAGCCCATGTACCACAACTACTGAAGCCTATGCGTCTAGAGCCCGTGCTCCTCAACAAGAGAAGCCGCCGCAACGAGAAGCCCAAGCACCACAATGAAGAGTAGCCCCCGCTCGCCACAACTAGAGAAAGCCCACGCTCAGTAACAAAGACCCAATGCAGCCAAAAATAAATAAATTAATTAAAAGGAAAAAAAAAAGAGAAAATGTATAGCTAACATCATATTTAGTGTATGAAAGACTGAATGATTATCCCTAAGATCAGGAACAAGGCAAGGATATCCACTCTCACAACTATTCAAAATTGTATAGAAGACAAGAACAAGAAATAAAGGGTATTAAGATTAGAAGGGAAGGAATAAAAATTGTCTTCACTTGCAGATGACATGATTATCTGTGTAGGAAATCCTAAAGACTCTACAAATGATACGTTACAACAGTACCAAAGACATGAAATACATAGAGGTAAGTCTAACAAAATACATGCAAGATATATATGCTCACATTTACAAAACATTGATGAGAGAAATTGAACTAGACCTACAAAAATGGAGAGACGTACTGCATACATGGATCGGAAGTCAGTGTTGTCAAGATGTCATTTCTCCCCAGATTGATCTATAGGTAAATGCAATCCCAGTCAGAGTATCAGCACCTGGGTGTGAGCTGGTGCGTGCTCTGGACACTCCTGACCACTCCCATGAAGCCAACGCCCAGAGCATCCTTAACACTGAAGTGGTCCTCCCAGGATATAAAGTGGAACAGGCTGCTGCCCTCCTTAATATGCTCCTGAGGCTTCCATGTAGCTGTGAGAATCAAGTTCAGAATCCAAGCAGCCAGAAACACAGGCCCTGTGTTTCATGACCTGGACCAACCTTCTCACAGCATGCATCTGCTTACTCTCCCTCCAGGAAGACTCCAGGCTTCTATTTTGGGACAGATTGATTTAGAAAACTTTCTGTCACTAAGTGGAAATCTGTGTTCCTGTAACACCCACCCTGGATTAAACTCCCAGAGACCAGAGAAGTACAATCTCTCACTCTCATGAGAGACTTTAAGCACTGAAATGTGACTGTTCCCTCTGAGTTTTTTCTCATGTTTGTTAAAGGTCCTCTGTTAACGGAGGTATTCCTTGATGTACTGACTTGCTTTACTATTAGTGGCCCTTTTCTCAGGAAGTTCCAGTTGATAAATGTCTATTTTAATATCTGTCACCTAGAGCTGAATGCATGGTCCCATCAGAGGGCTCAGAGTACAGCAGAATTTGCCATTTTGTTATCTTACACAGTAAGTCTCCTTGTTTGGCCTAAATTGCATTAATGTTTGGTAGCCTCATTTACAGATAATTCATGCTGGGAACCTGAGAGTACCTAAAACTCTGATGTGTTCCTTTTATGTGTTGTTTTTTAGCTATTTCCCCAGCTGTACTTGTGTCGTATTTTTGAGTGTATTTTGAGTTAACATTTTTACATGTATTTTATTTGCTTGTTATTTACTGTGACATTTCCTTCAAACTTTCTGAGACAATGGTGAATTCTGTTTTTTCCTCTGCACTCTCTGTCCCCCCTAACCAAGGCTTTTTTTTTTTTAAACATCTTTATTGGAGTATAATTGCTTTACAATGTTGTGTTAATTTCTGCTGTATAAAAAAGTGAATCAGCTATATGCATACATATATCCCAATATCCCCCCCCACCCCGTCTTGCATCTCCCTCCCACCCTCCCTATCCCACCCCTCTAGGTGGTCACAAAGCACTGAGCTGATCTCCCTGTGCTATGCAGCTTCTTCCCACTAGCTTTCTATTTTACATTTGGTAGTGTGTATATGTTAATGCTACTCTCTCACTTTGTACCGGCTTACCCTTCCCGCTCCCCGCATCCTCAAGTCCATTCTCTATATCTGCGTCTTTATTCCTGTCCTGGCCCTAGGTTCATCAGAACCATTTTTTTTTTTTTGATTCCATATATATGTGTTAGCATACGGTATTTGTTTTTCTCTTTCTGAGGTACTTCACTCTGTATGAAAGACTCTAGGTCCATCCACTTCATTAAAAATAACTCAATTTTGTTTCTTTTTATGGCTGAATAATATTCCATTGTATATATGTGCCACATCTTCTTTATCCATTCATCTGTCGATGGACACTTAGGTTGCTTCCATGTCTTGGCTATTGTAAATAGTGCTGCAATGAACATTTTGGTACATGACTCTTTTTGAATTATGGTTTTCTCAGGGTATATGCCCAGTAGTGGGATTGCTGGGTCATATGGTAGTTCTATTTTCAGTTTTTTAAGGAACCTCCTTACTGTTCTCCATAGTGGCTGTATCAATTTACATTCCCACCAACAGTGCAAGATGGTTCCCTTTTCTCCACACCCTCTCAAGCATTTACTGTTTGTAGATTTTTTTGACTGATGGACATTCTGACCCGCGTGAGGTGATACCTCATTGTAGCTTTTTTTTTTTTTTAACATCTGTATTGGAGTATAATTGCTTTACAATGGTATGTTACTTCCTGTTTTGTAACAAAGTGAATCAGCTATACATATACATATACATATATCCCCATATCTCCTCCTTCTTGCGTCTCCCTCCCACCCTCCCTATCCCACCCCTCTAGGTGGTCACAAAGCACCGAGCTGATTTCCCTTTGCTATGTGGCTGCTCCCCACTAGCTATCTATTTTACATTTGGTAGTGTATATATGTCCATGCCACTCTCTCACAGCTCTAGGCACTGGGACACAGCTGTGAGCAAAATAATACAAATTCTCTGCCCTCATGGAGCTTATATTCCAGCAGATGAATGCAGCTCCTTGTGGCTCCCTGCACCGTTGGCTCACTGGCCCTTCATTCCTTCACACTAGTCATATTCCCTCCTGGCACAGGGCCTCAGAGGGACAGGCTGGTCTCCCTCTCTGGAATTCTTTTCCCTCTTGTAACTCTTAGGTATCTTTCAGAAATTAGCTTAAAAGTCACTTCTGTAGGGAAGTCTTCCTTGCTTTCCCCACCTAGATGAAAGTCTCCTTTGATGTGCTCTGACAGTACTGACCTTCCTCCCTGTCACAGCTCTTACTGTACAGCCATTTGTGTTATACTCTGATTGACCTCTAAGTCCTCAGGGGATTTTGGGTTCTGTGAGGACAGGGGCTCTGTTTTCATTCAACAGTGCCATGAGTGCCCAGTACAGAGTAGGCACCCATTCAATATTATTTAAAGGAATGAATTTGTGCCTTCATCCAAGACTATTAAAATTTGGCCTGGAATGGAATGAGAGCTGCGACTAAGAACCTGATCTGAAGATAGCATCCAAGGAAGCATTAAGTAATTTATTAGTAGTCTTTAAATCAGTCATCAATCTGTCTAATCTTATTTGGATTCCACCCATATTTTTTTCCATCTCATTTGCAAGATCTCATGGGAGGCTTTTCTAAAGCTCAGCTCACTGTGTCAACTGCATCCCCCTGCTCGGCCGACTATCCAAAAAGCAAGTGAGGTTTGTTTCATGCAACTAGATTTCATGCATAGCCTTAACATACTTGGTCCTCCATCCTCTCACCTGTGAGATGCTGGGCTACATCAGGTGAATTCCTGGATTCCTTCTGACAAAGACTGGGAGCCAGTGCTGGGGGTTGGCTCATTGATGCTGCTGGGGGTGAGGTGAGATGCTATGCTTCCAGCTCCAGCTTCACCCGGATAGCCAGGGGAGGTGTTTGCAGACAGAGGCTAGGTGGGGACCCCTTTCCCACTGGCAGATGAGTCAGTGTGGGCCAAGCCAGTCAGGGAGGGAGCAGGAATAGCAGCTTTGAATCCTGGGATGCTCTCTGCCCTCCTCCCATGCCTTGGCTGCACCCACAGGAACCAAACTGTGTATCTCAATCCTAGAATGGGTGGAATGTGCCACAGCCTGATAGGTATGAAGCAATCTGCAGAGAGGCAGGGAGGAGCTCTACTCCCCAGTCAGAGGCCTGACAGTGCAAGGACTACGGGTCCTGAGGGCTGGGCTGCCCCTCCCATCCTCCCTGGGCCTCCTGCTGCAGCCAGGATATCAAAGGCTGCGTTGTGCTTTGAGAAGGACTTTGGGTCCTTCATGTATCTGGCGACCCAGAATAGCCAACACAGTATTGAAGGAGAATAACAAAGTAGGAGGACTGACACTACCTGACTTCAAGACTTACTATAAAGCTACAGTAATCAAGACAGTGTGGTATCGGCAAAAGACAAATATATCAATGGAACAGAATAGAAAGCCCATGAAATAGACCCCCATAAATACAGTTAACTGATCTTTGACAAAGGAGCAAAGGCAGTACAATGGAGCAAAACTAGTCTCTTCATCAAATGGTGCTGGAATATCTAGACCTGTATCTGTTCTAGACACAGACCTTCCATTCTTCACAGTAATTAACTCAAAATGGATCACAGACCTAGATGTAGAATGTGAAATATAAAGCTCCTAGAAGATAGCTATAAAGCTCCTAGAGAGAGAATGGGGCAGACACTTTCTCAAAGACACAAATCCAAGAAGCTCAGCAAGAGAAATTAGAGAAAATTGTATCTAATCACATAATAGTCAAAATGTTGAAAACCAAAGGTAAAGAGAAAATGTTGAAAGAGTTAGAGAAAAAGACCCACTACACATAGTGGGATGTGACGGACTCTCTCCTTGGACCAAACTTGAATCAAGCGCCTCTGAATCCTCTTTCTGACTAGGATCCAACCGTGGGATTTGTCCTTGGTCCATTTAGTCCAGTTTTAGCAAGAATCCTGCTGAGTCAGTTTAGCAAAATCCCTCACTCAGTGTCTGATCACTCTCCGTATCTGATCAAATTCCTCATTCCCAATCCTCAATATCTTATCACCCTGGCATGGCTTCAGCAAGAATCCCCCTATCCCTGGTTCTTTCCTCTTAGTAATTTTCCATTTACTGACCCCATCCTGTTCCTTGGCTGTAAGTCTCCACTTGTCCTTGTCGTATTTGGAGTTGAGCCTGATCTCTCTTCTCTGCTGCAAAACCTCACTGCAGTAGTTACTTCTTGAATAAAGTCTTTAACAAGTGTCATGAATAATTTTTCCTTAAAAAAGTCCATTCCAAAGACCTCTGACTTCTCATCACAAACCATGGGAGCTAGAAGCCTGTAAAACAACACTACAGGGAACGTCAGAATTGATTTTTAAAAAGTGAGACCCAATTGTATGCTATTCACCAGACACATATTTTAAATACAAAGATAGGTTAAAAGCAATTGGATCGAAAAAGATATCATGTAAGGTGTAAGCATAAGAAGGCTGAAGTGGCTGAAATGGTACATGAAAAGACATACAATCAGTAATGTGTGTGCTGATAACAGATCTTTAAAATATACAAAGAAGCAATTGAGAGAATCAAGGGGAGAAACAGAAATTCTATAATCACAATTGGGGATCTTAACACCCTCTCTCAGCAATTAAAAGGACAACAAAATAACACACAATTGAAAGAACACAGAAAATCAGTAAAAATAAAGATGACCTGAAAAACACTTGCTCATTTTGACATAATTAATATTTATGAAACACTAAATCCTGTAACTATAGAATAGACATTTTTTCTCATTTACATGGTACTTTTACCAAGACAGATCAAATTTGTGGGAGAATATGACTCATGCTCAAACTCATACCTCATCTGCAGATGATCTAGACACCACAACAAAATATATCTTTGTATTTTTGTAATACAAAAATTTGTAAATACATTAACTTTGTAAATACATCAACTTTAACTGGGACATTTCCTTAATTACAAATCTTCCATCACTCTCCATTGCCTACAAGGTTAATTTAAATCTTTTCAGGCTGACATATAAAAAGTTGTGCAATCTGGCTGCCATTCTCACCCCCCTGTCATGACTCATTATAATCCATTCCATACCATTATTTGGTCACAGTTGATATGGACTCTACATTATCAGTCAAACCTACATTGCACATTTGACTGCCAAGTCTTCAGACATTTCTTTCCCACAACTTTTATGCTTTCCCTCACATCTTCAGTCAGGCTTGCCTGCATCCTCCAAGGTACAGCTCAGTTATCTTTTCCTTCACCGTGTCTCCTCTGATCAGAGGCTGGAGCTTCTCTCTCTCTCTCTCTTTACTGAGCTTCACTGAATTGAGATTCTGTCACCTGTCACACGTTGGTCAACTGGCTGATTCTTGATAAAATGACCTGACCTTGAGGAGAAGGGACCTTTGGACTATGGCTAGTTACAGTCAGAAGCAGAATTTTGGGCAAGCATGGAGCAGGCAGGCAAAGAGACAGCCACTTCCCAGCTCAGCCAATCTGTAGGACTTGACATTAAAGAATTAATCTGGCTCTAAAAATTGCAAGAAGTAAATTCCTGAAGAGGACATGGCTGGTTGGCTTTTGAAACATCTCAAATAGTCTGTAAGTAAATCTAAAGTAAATGTTAACTATTCCTCTGAAATGCCATACGAAGAATTTGGCTTCTTTGTCTCCAGGGAGACCCTTCTTTATTAGATAACCAATCAAAGCTGGCAAAGAATTATTGATCACCTACTAAATGAGACTGGCGGCTTCTTAAAAATAAGGAACTAGCTTTGAGCAGTAGCAAAGAAGCAGTTCAGAGTATAGAAGTACCAGATACTCTACTCCATAGCTTTGGGTAGGAGATGGGAATTATCTGCTTACAGCAGGCTCAGGCTGCAGGGTTTTGCAGAAGGTAAGTAAGGACACTGGGGCACAGCACCAGTACTGCTGTGTTGGGAAATGGCTCACCTACCCTCTCCACGGAGGACAACTCATGATAGGAAAGTTACGGTGACAGAGCAAAACCAAGCAAAGCAAGGGGATGCCGCCTGATTTGATGCATGTTTAACATCTTCCAGAAAATAGTGGCTTCGTGTAGATCTACGCAGGAAGCGACCTTGTGCAAAGGGTAAAGGGTCAAGATGGCTCAAGTTTGAAAGGAATAAGGGAGAGATTTTTCCACTACAGTCTTGGAGATCTTTTGTTCTCCACACTTAACATCTCTTCCAGTGAACACTACAGACTCTCACTATTCAAAGTGTCGTCCATGGACCAGAAACCTCAGGATCACCTGGGAGCTTCACCTCAGACCTACAGAACTTGCATTTAACGTGATTTCAGACAAATGTTTTGCACATTAACGTGTGCAAGCAGCACAGTCATCATACATACCCAAGGACCAAATCTGGACCCACAATAGCCAGAACAAAAAGAAACAGGTATTTGTCTCTTAGAGATCAAGCCTAGAAGGAGGAAAATGTCAGTACACATAAATCATGTTTGTAAGTGTGCTTAGAGGGCTAGAAATTATTAGAATTTTAGAATTTCATAGTTTTCAGTCTGCTTTTTACAAGAAAAAGCTTACTGGCCATAGGATGAGAAAGAACGTAGGGCAAGCATCAATGTTGGAGTAAACCCTGGCTCTTGTGTGGGTTGTGTGCAGTCCCTTTTATGGGAATTTGAGCCCAAGGTAGAAGAACTTTAAGGAAGGCGCCAGGAGATTGCACTCAACTTTGTAAGTCTGGAGCATTCCCATCCTGAATGTTTTAGAAGAGGCTGAATTTGGTTTGGACATCTCATTAAGCATTTAAGGAGACCCATAACATGTTAATAAATGTAAAGGTAATTTCAAAACAACTTATATCTCCTAACTTAGGAAAGCACGTTCATTCCAGAAATTTTCTAGCTGCCCCCAAACCTAACTCTCTCGTGTTCTTCCGATCCCACCACCAGGTGGGGCTAGTGTGCAGCCAAGGTGAGAATCACTGATCTAAACCACCCCCTCACTTTACTGCAGGGGGAAGTGAGGAACCCAGGAGTGAGAGGGATGACCCTAAGGCCTTGGGTCTGGAATTCCAGCGTCCTGACATTAAATCCAATGGGTGCTGCAACCAAGGTCCTGGTGAAAGGGAGAAAGAATAAAGAGGCTGGAAAATAGGCTTGGTGGGGTAGAACTGGGAGGATGCTTCTATTTACAGAACAGAGGAAGAGAACATAGCAAAAGAGACAGGAGCAGGCTGAGAGGAAGGAACCAGCCACCAGGGAGGTGAAGGGATGGTTAACACTGTCGCAGGCCTTAAAGAGGTAAAGCGAGTAGACGGAGGAAAGGCCTTTGGGACTGGCCATTGGGAGGTCATTCGCATACAGCGCAGCTTAATGGTTTACATAGTTCCAGGGCCAGGCTGCCTGAAAGGCATTTTGGGGCCATGTGAGAACATCATGTGTCTCCGTTAGCTTACCAGCTCGGTAACTTTGGACAATTTATCTTTCTATCTCAGTTTTCTCATCTGTAAAATGTGTATAAAATATTAGTACTTGCCTATTGGGACTGTCATAAGTTTAAATGAGCTAATACATGTAAAGCACTTAGAATGGCGCCTGGCACAGTGTGTGTGTATCATCAATATATATTAGTTCTTATTATTATTGTGGTTATTGGTGGTGAGCTTTGAGACATGATTTTAATTAGATGGTGGGAGAGGTGTCTGATTTTATAATGTTCTTATGGGGTTTGGCATCTCATCCAGCATCTCAGCAGAATAATCTCCAAGTTAGCAGTTACTAAAGAGCTCAGAAAGATAACTGCAGTCCTGTTTGCAGAAGTGAGGCAGACCTAACCAGGCCTCACTGAGGCCTTTTTGTGATAGAATGGATTGTCTACCCTGGTACTCCAGTATCTTATACCCCACCCTGAACTTCAGTAACCCAGTACTACTAAATTAAACTGATCATCACATTTTAGCTGGCTTAGTTGTACAGGATACAATCATCCTGCAGAATATCATCCCCTGTATCGCAGTGCTGGCAAGAGACCTACTCCTTACTTGCACAGAGTTGCCTGTTGGCCTCTACCTGGTCGCCCGTGGGACCCCATGCACCAGGGACTGCACATTCGGTAGGGAAGGGGAAAGTGGACAGGACACAGGGAGGGGTGGGAGAGGGAGAAGAGAGGGAAACTGGCTCATTGCACACTCTAGAATTCACTCTCTAGATTACAGATACACCGAAACACAACAATTGGAGGAAAACCCCACAAACAACCTGCTACCAGCAGCAGCCAGAGTGTGGAAGTCCTGGGAACCAGCCCTGTGTGCTGTGCTGTCCCTGTGATCGGGCCACTGGGTGTCACTCTTAGTGTATGTTCATTTGGGGTCAGGTTTCTGAAGATGGTCCAGCATTTGCTGAAGTCTCCATCCTCTTCCCCCAGCTTCCCTCCCTGTGCTGGGTGTACCGCCCCTGGAAGGCTTTTCTGACCACATGGGCAGTAAACTGAGAGTAAAACTGCCCCAGAAGCTGACTTCTGATCTACACATGGGAGAATAGCCTGTCTATCATGGAAGTAAGCAGAGCCCAGCAATAGTAACTAACTTATAGCAGCGGCAGCTTGAAAACGAGTTTTTTTTTTTTTTTTTTTTGGCTACGTTGGGTCTTTGTTGCTGTGCGCAGGCTTTCTCTAGTTGTTGCGAGTGGCCTCTAGAGCGCAGGCTCAGTAGTTGTGGCGCACAGGCTTACTTGCTCCACGGCATGTGGGATCTTCCTGGACCAGGGCTTGAACCCGTGTCCCCTGCACTGGCAGGTGGATTCTTAACCACTGCACCACCAGGGAAGCCCCGAAAACGAGTTCTTAAAACATAGAATTTCATTAATTTTGTCATTCGTCATTGTTATTTCCTTTCTATATTCTTTATTTTATTAATTTATATTCTTATATTTTCATTTAATTCTTTCATTCTATAAAATCGAACACTTAGATGAAATAGAAATTAAACCCAGAAAGAAGGACTGGGAGGAAAAACAAGAACAGATAAAACCTTTAGAGAAACAGAAATCATGTTTAAAAAAAATCTTTTACTGTTATTTACCCTCTTGAGAACTTAATGTACTTTTTCAGTATGAAGATTCATGTCTTCATTCTGGAATATTCTCAGTCATTTTCCCTGTGAGTACTGACTCCCTTTCAGCCTTTCCTTCTGGGAGTTCTATTAGATTATGCTGGGCCTCTCATTCTATTCTGTCTCGCTTGGTTAATCCTTTTGTAGTTTCTACAGCTACATTCTGGGTGATTGCTGCAGATCTGTGTTCAGGTTCCTGGATTTTTTTTTCCTCTGCTGTGCTGAATCTTGTATTTAACCTACCCAGTGGGGCTTCCCTGGTGGCGCAGTGGTTGAGAGTCCGTCTGCCGATGCAGGGGATGCGGGTTCGTGCCCCCATCCGGGAAGATCCCACATGCCGCGGAGCGGCTGGGCCCGTGAGCCATGGCCGCTGAGCCTGCGCGTCCGGAGCCTGTGCTCCGCAGCGGGAGAGGTCACAGCAGTGAGAGGCCCGCGTACAGCAAAAAAAATAAAATAAATAAATAACCTATCCAGTGGATCTTTATTTGCAGTGCACTTTTGTTTGTTTCTAGGAGTTGTTATTTGGTTACTTATCAAATGTGTCTTTTTTAAAATCAAATTTGTATTTTATCAAATCAAATTTTATCAAAAAAATTTTTGGTTGCTGTATTTGGCTATTGATCAAATTTGTCCATAATGCTCTATTCTTTCATGATAGTTCCTAATTTTAAAAATCTTTTAAGTTACTTTAACACACTTATTTTAGGTCTCTTTCATTTCCTGTTCTTTTATTTCCCATTCTTGCTATGCTAATTCACTGGCTGGTTACAACTGCTGGTCCTCCCTCCAGGTAGTTAATTTCCTTTTGGATTTGTATCTCTTTAACTGTGAACTACCCTGGATGAGTCTTCAACATTTAAAAGAAAAAAGGGTGGGGGGGCTTCTAATGAGCCTTACACTGTGAAAGTATCCTTATAGAGTAGTTTTTGCAATTGTTTCGGTTGTCTTCCTAGAGAATCAACATCCAAGGGCCAGTTTTAATCACTTACTCCCCTGATTGGGATTCCTGTAGAGTGCAGGGTAAATTCAGATCCTACACCTTCTCAAGTAGCAAGTCTGGAGGTTTGATTTTTTCCTCACAGATGCATGGCTTCTTCGGGGTTTCCTTGGAAGGTGGAAGTAAGTTTTCTAATTCCTTTTTTGATGGAAAAACAACACTTTCAGGCTTCAAGCTTCACGCAGGGAGCAAATGTCCAGCTCTCCTGCTTTACATAGGCCCATGGTCATGTCTAATAAGGGAGGGTGGGGTGGTGGTGGACATTAGAAGACCAGCCCAGCTCTGAGGACCAGTGTTCAGGCTGAGAACCCTCAGGGTCCCTATGGCATCTACTCCCATGAACTTGTAGGACTCTGAATTCCGCACTTGTTTCTGGCTCCCATGGATTTCCCTTTCTTTCTTTAAAGCTAACTGTGTATTAAAATATTTATCTTTGTAATATTTTATCCTACCTTGACATTAAGCCATTCAGTTTATCTTCTGGTTTTCTTATCAGAAGTTTTCAAACAGGGTCCTCTGAGCTGTGGGGGCAGAAGGAAAAGTGACAGGGTTACTGACCCTTCCCCACTCGAAACCCTTCCCTCTACCTTGGTTTAAACAGGCAGCTCTTCTTGTACTCTGCTCTACAAGAGACTAGCAGTGTGACTCTGGCAAGCACTTAATCTCTCTGTGCCTCAGTTTCTCCATCTGTAAAAAGGGAACAATAACAGTGCTGCCTCACAGGACTATTGTGAGGATTAAATGAGATAATATACATGAAGCAGTCATGTTGTGCCTGGTTCAAAATAAACACTCAGTAAGTGATCTTTTTTTTTTTTTTTTTTTTTTTTGTGGTACGTGGGCTGCTGTGCGGTACACGGGCTGCTTTTGCGGTAGGCCACTACTGTGGCCTCTCCTGTTGCAGAGCACAGGCTCCGGACATGCAGGCTCAGCGGCCATGGCTCACGGGCCTAGCCGCTCCACGGCATGTGGGATCTTCCCGGACCAGAGCACGAACCCGTGTCCCCTGCATCGGCAGGCGGACTCTCAACCACTGCGCCACCAGGGAAGCCCAGTAAGTGATCTTTGAATTACTGAGCTCCAAGTTATATTTCTTTTTTAAAATGATTCTGAACAAAACAAACAAACAAAAAAACAGTATCTTTTTAGATCTAGATGGGCCTTTCAAAACTATCTAGATATATTCTAGACTGGATACTTTCTAAAAGACCTAGTTTGAAAATTCTTTACTTCTACATCAACGCTATAGTAGGAAGGTTAGTTTTAGCCAAGCTTGGAACCTAGCAGGGTGGGCATAAAGATCTCTATTGTTTATGATCATTTTCTTCCAGCCCCCTGACATTCTTTCAACCCCACTTCCCATCCCTTAGCAATTCTATTCTTTTCTTAATGATTTACAATGAACTTGTTGTAACATTTGTACAAGCTTCCTTCTGACTAGAGTCAGCCTTGCTTCACGGTCTCTCAACGTGTCACCTGTCCCCAGATTTTTTTGCTAAAATCGCCTAACTATAATGTCATTTAATGGTCTAACTTTACATATATGGTAACCTCTTCTACATTTCCCACGGAAGTGGGGACTATGTAGTTTCACGGAAAAGACAGGGTTAAGGGAAGGGCTTTGCTTTGTTTCATGAAAGAAGGTGATTTGGGGAGGGGCACTTTCATTCCTGCTTTGATCTACTCAGCAATTGTTCAGCTCAGTTCTGCACTCATGAGCCAGTAACAGCTTTTCTTACTTGGGAGCATGATACATTATGAACCAATGAGATGATGAGTCAGGGTTCAGCCATGAGCAATGTGGGTTGATGGTCTTCCACCACATCCCAGTGTGAAGCGCAGAAAGTGGCAGTTCTATGGCCTTAATTCAGGTGCAAGAACTCTGTCATCTTCAGTGACAAGGTGAGATGCTCTCTTTGGGTCCAGGGAAGAGACAGGAAATCAGAGTATACCTGCTTCTCTGCAGGTTGCTCATATTGATATAACATCTGCATAACAGCTATGTTCCTAGTATCATCTGAAGGTCCAAGCCCTTCAAGGTCAATAGGGTCTTTTTAAGTGAATAGGGTTGTTCCAGTGCTACCAAAAATTTGGAGCTATGGTCACAGTTGAGTTGGTGACCTGGATAATAGTTGATGGGTACAATTGGTATGAAACATCCAGGGCTACACAGAGCATGTTGTCAAATGTCCAGTGGAAGTAGAGAGAATATTAAGCCAGGTGCATCCAACCTCTTAATGCTACTGTGGTTTGAAGATATAATGTGGTTGAGAGTAGGATAGAAGTCTCAGTATCAGAAGGTTGTGATTATTTGAATGGACCACATCTGGTGGCTGGTGACCACATCAGCTTACCATGGAGTGTCTCAGCTTACAGCACAGTCTAAGCAGCAAGTCTGACATTCTAATACTCAGAGAGGGTGGTCAGAGCCAGTCCTGGAATGTTGTAGATATCATGTCAAAGGCAGGACAGCAGGGAAAGTATGGGCTCTTTCTTCCCAGTCTTTTAAAGGGCCAAAGCCTGACACTTTCTTCAGAAGGCCAATAGCTGCCTCATTGCCAAAATAACTCAGGGCCTCCTTGGTCAAAAGCAAGGCTATGTTTCCATCACTGTAAGTTAACTTATATATATGATGTGAGGTAATGACCCAACTTCATTCTTTTGCATGTGGCCATACAGTTGTCCCAGCACCATTTGGTGAAAGAGTATTCTTTCCTCCATTGATTTGGCACCTTTGTGGAAAATCAATTGATCATAGGTACATGGGTTTATTTCTAGACTCTCAATTCTATTACAATGATGTATCCTTAGATAGTACCACACTGTCATAATTTCCATTGCTTTATAATAACTTTTGAAACTGTGAGTTCTTCAACTTTGTTATAGCCAATAGCTTTGGCTATTCTGGTTCCCTAAAGTCTCCATATGAACTTTAATATTAGCTTGTCAATTTCTATTTAAAAAGAGAGCTTCTGGGCTTTTGATAGGGATTGCATTGCATCTGCAGATTAATTTAGGGGTATTGCCATTTTAACAGTATTAAGTCTTCTAAATCCATGAACATGAGATGTTTTTCCATTTATTTATATCTTTAATTTCTTTCAACAATGTTTTGTAGTTCCCAGAGTATAAGTTTTGCATTCTTTTGTTAAATATATTTCTAAGTGCTTTATTATTTTGGGGGCTTTGGTAAATCGTTTTCTTAATTTCATCTTTGGATTGTTCCTTGCTAGTGTATTGAAAACAACTGATTTTTGTACATTGTTTTTATATCCTGCAAATTTACTAACCTTGTTATTAGTTCTAATAGTTTTTAAAAAATTGGATTCCTTATGACTCCACTTATAAGATTGTCACCTGACACTAGAGATAGTTTTACTTCCTTTCTAACCTGAATGCCTTTTATTTCATCTTTTTTGGCCCCAGTTTCCTTTAAATCTTGCGATCTTCCGACCTCACTCATCACCTGGGGGTGAAAAGGGCAGTCCAGTGTCAGCTCTGTATCCTCAGGTGCTCTCTCTCTTTCTGCTGTCCCCCTCTCAGTCTGGGCTGTAGCCCCCGGCCTTGAAGGCGAGGGGGTTAATAGGCGCAGGTGAGAGCAGCAAGGAGGAGGAGGCAGAGAGGACGCGGGCGCCGGGTCCGTCCGCTCCTGGGACCCGACTGCCGGGCAGAAACAGGGCTGGCAGCGCCTGCTCGCGCGCACCCCGACTATTGCAGCCCAGCGGCTCGGGAGCCCAAAGGGGGTGTGGACCACAGGGAGGCAGAGCGTGGGCAGTACGCGGGGCGCCCGGCTCCGCTGGGCAGGGCGTCCCCACCCGGGCGCCGCGAGCAGCGACCCGCCCCAGGACCCACCTCTCGGCCAGCGTCGGGAGCCAGAGGCCCCTGCCCGGGCCCCTGCGACCGGTTCATGAATCCTGGTCCTCGTCTGGGGTCTCGAATTCCAAGGCGAGCAAAGCGAAATAGGAGAGCTCGACATCCATGATGCCGGCTCTCGGGGTGGCTGCGCAGGGGGCGCGGCCGCTCGCTGCTGCCACCTGCTGGACGCGTCGGCGCGTGTCCAGGCCCCGCCCCGCCCGGGCTTCTCCCTGGGTGCTGGGCTGTGAAGGGGGACGGATGGTCCACTGTGTCCTGCGGCCAACAACGGGGTGCTTGAGCGCTGTTTCCCTCCCTTGATTCTGGGGTCTAAGGACTAGACCATGATAGGAAAATAGACCCTTCATCGGGAGGGGCTGTGAAGAAAGGATTGGCTTTGCAGGAAGACAGTGTTCACTTCCAACTCTGCTTCTCACCAGCTGGGTGTAGTCTGGTCTTGAGCAGGTGACTGCTGTCTCTACCTCTTCGTCCCCAAGTGTAGAAGGTGGCGACTGGACACGTGGATAAGAGATTAGGGGTTCCTCCAGTCTGCTAACTTCTGTCCCTGCCTCTCCCTTCATACCCCTTATCACTGACTCATTTGTTACAGTTATTTATCATCTCTTTCCTGAGAATGTTAGCTCCATGAAAGAATAGATGTGTCTGCTAACTTTACCACTGTACTACGTTCCCTCCTAAACCTATATTAGTGAATGCCCACCCCACAGTTGGTGCTTAATTAATATTTGTTGAATGAAACCCCCAGGTCATCTTCAATATTTCTTCCACTCTCCATACTTCAGGGTTCTATAAATGTAGATTGTATTATTCTTTGCTAAAGTATTAATTAGGAAAACTCCATGGTGCCCTGGTCAAGAGCCCAGCACTGGATTTATCCTGTCAGGCTCTGAATCAGGGCTCCATCACTTGCCAGATGTGTGTCCTTTCAAAATTTACTCAGCCTCCCGGGGTCTCAAATTCTTCATCTGTAGATGGAGATAATGACTGTACCTGCCTGACTGGGTGATTGTGCTGTGTCAAACAAGTAAACTCATTGAAATACTTAGTATAGTGCATCCACATGAAGCCCTCAATATACGTTAACTATCACTATCACTGTTTACTTGCACCCATCCGGTTGGAAGTTAACCGGTGACCAGCCCACCATCTCTCTTTCTCCTTGGGCGGCCTGCTTAGACCTTTCCCCCATCCATTCCTGTCTGTTTGCATTTCCCTGCCTGGGAATGGGTGGTGAGCTCTGCTGCCATGGGGATTTCAGGGTGTGGTCCTTCCTCTGGGCCAATTACGTTGCCAAATGAGGCTGGCTTGTGTCCCTGTTTCCATCTCCTTGCAGTGTAGTACTCAGGCAGGGACCAGGCAAAGAGGAGCAAGCTTCTGGTTGCTTCCCTTCTCAGTCTCCGGCCCTTCTCATGCAATTGCAGTAAGAATCTAACTCTGTCTCTTTATTTCACAGGCTTGTAAGTATCTGAATCAAAGTGCTTTCAAAGCAGCATAAAGTCATATATGAAGGTGCTATGGTCCTGAGTCCTTTCTCTCTATTCCAGGCTGAGATTAACTTTCTTCTCTAGGACTAAACATTTTCCCCAGTTGGGTGAACTCAGCTTAATGAAATACCCCAGTGCTTCCCAGAACCTCACAATTAACAAAATGCTTCCAGGGATCTTTCTGACTTTCTCCTCCCAACCACTCTGTAAAGCCCACAAGGCAGGTGTTACATTTGATAGCTAATGAGCCCCACCCTTGGATAGCAGCTCAGCCTCTCAGCCTCACACCGGGGCAGGGGGAGCTCCAGATTTGAATGTGGGAACCCAGACCTCTTTGTCTAGGGTACTTTCCACCTTACCCAGCTGGCTGTGATGAATTTGACTGTTGAAACTTGGACCATTTAAAAACCTCAAATAACTTCTAGTGGGAAAACAATCTTCTTTTCCCTGCATAACTATGAAGACATGAAGAAAGGGGTCAATAGAAATTAGATGGTACTACCCCCCATGAGGATGTCCACATCAATTGCTGGCCACCGGGAAGGGGTAAAAGGAAGCCTGCGCTGGGCTTCTCCATGGGGCTCGGCTGGGAAAGTTGTCAGAAGACCTGTATCTTGGTTCATTCCCTGCAAGGGAATGGAATCAAGACCTGGGAGCAGAGGATTGCTTTGTTTAGAATTTTGTTTTGAACTTTGTTTTGATTCCAAGAAGGGTGATGAACAAGTCTCATCCAGAAACAATAAAATATTCCTAGATGTTGGAAAACCACCTGGTGAAACCTTTGGGACACACTTCTTCTACCTTTAACAAGGGGAAAGGGGAAACGTCTCTGGGCCGGCTTCACCCATGGCTGCCGCCTCACCCTTCACAAGCTGCTGCCTGGGCTGCCCTCATTAAGGCTCTCTACTCCACAGAGAGCTCCTATCATTCCTTCTTGAGGGGTCCTGCGACAAGTCAGGTGAAACAGGCCAAGTCAGAGTTGTCATCCTCACGATGTGGGATGATCCCAGTGCTGAGAGTGAAGCAGTAAGCAAATTAATGTATGGGATAATATATATGATCCTATTTAGGAATGTTTATATATATATAATGTGTAAATAATATATATATACACACACACACACACATATATATAATCTTTCTCACAGAAATGGGATCATATAGGCACTTCCCTGGTGGTCCAGTGAGTTAAGACTCCACACTCCCAATGCAGGGGGCCCGGGTTCGATCCCTGGTCAGGGAACTAAGATCCCACATGCATGCTGCAACTCAGAAGCCCTCATGACACAACTAAAAATCCTGCATGCCACAATGAAGATCCCGCATGCCACAGCTAAGACCTGGTGCTAAATAAATAAATAAAATATTTTTTTAAAAAAAGAAATGGGATCATATATACGAGTGTCTGGAATGCAGAGCCAGAGGTCTGGAAGGATGCTCCAAATTGCCAGTGGTTGCCTCCAGAGAGGGGACTGAGCTTTGGTTAGGGGTGAATTTGTTTGAAAGGGGACTCACATTTTTACTCCATATACAGTTTGAGCTTTTCCATGCATATATTACTACTGTAATGATGCCATTTTAAGCAGAATACCCGGCTTTCCTGCAGGATGGTACTTGCCTCACCCCTCTCTGCAGGGGCTCCTTCTTGTCCTGCACCTTTATAAACACCTCCGAAATTTCCCTCTGCAACCTCCACCTTTCAGCTCTCCCTCTCCCTGAATCCTCCTGAATCTGCTGGACATTCTTCTTAGGACCTTGTGGCAAGCCTGTTTTTTTGGGGTTTTTTTGCGGTACGCAGGCCGCTCACTGTTGTGGCGTCTCCCGTTGCGGAGCACAGGCTCTGGACGCGCAGGCTCAGCGGCCATGGCTCACGGGCCCAGCCGCTCCACGGCACGTGGGATATTCCCGGACCGGGGCACGAACCCGTGTCCCCTGCATCGGCAGGCGGACTCTCAACCACTGCGCCACCAGGGAAGCCAAGCCTGTTCTTATATCCCTTTCCACCCATCTTGGCCTCTTCATCCAGCTGGACACTAGGGCATCCATTTTGGTGACTCACCAGCCACTGATTCTCTCACCCAGTGTCTCCCTGCCACACCTGCTTTGCCAGCTGGGAACTGTCTGCTGTCCCTCCTTTGTTTCAAGGCTACTGGAAGAAAGACATAAGCTCCCATGACTGACCCCTGCAAACTCCTAATAGCCAGCCCAGTCCATCCCTCACTGTGCCCAGCAATCCTCTTATTCCTTTCTAATCAGCTTATTACACTGCCCCACGTACCCTTCCGCGCCTTCTCCCTGTTTATATTGTGGCCTTACCTGTGGCCTACCCCAAATGCCCACCTCCTTTCTCCACATTCTTGACGCCTTCACACATCACATTCTCCAGCTGGCCCACCTCAGAAGAACCCTGTCTCAAGACAGGCTCTGTGGGTACACCCTCAGGTCCACGCCGATTTCCCTCCCTCTGGACCCTTCCACATCAGCATTCTTCTCCTTTTTGCATCTCTAGTCTATTCCTCTCTGGTTCATATTGGTGTGACGCAGAGCTTTATCCTGGCTTCTAATAGTTTCTTTTCCCCCAGTGACTGAGGAAACAAGGCATGCGTGGTGAGTGCGGTGGGTCTCCCTAAATTCTCACCTATCACCACTGACCCACTCCTGCCCCCAATTCTGGGAAGCTTTCGGGGTTGACGGCTCCCAGGTGAGTCCTTCTTTGGGGCTTACCTAGAACTGAAGGGTGCCATCTCCACCTTGTGCCCCCTTCTGGGGCAGCCTGCCCTCAATGACTGGTTTCTACAGGAATGTAACCAGTCCAGTGACTGGTTGTTACTGGGCACCCTTGCCCCAGTTAAGGACAAATCTGAAGGGCCATGCCTACTCCCTGTATGAACCAGTGGAGGACATTGTTGGGTCTGCATTGCAGCCCACTCCTCCCTCTGCCCAGTCCTGTTTCCCTCATCCCCTTTCTGTATGGATTGTGTGAACATGTCCCCACAAGCTTCCTGCCTGCAAATCGTCCAGAGTCTGCTTCACAGGAACTGACTTTTTTTTTTTTTTTTTTCGGTACGTGAGCCTCTCACTGCTGTGGCCTCTCCCGTTGCGGAGCACAGGCTCCGGACGCGCAGGCCTAGCGGCCATGGCTCATGGGCCCAGCCGCTCCACGGCATGTGGGATCTTCCCGGACCGGGGCATGAACCCATGTCTTCTGCATCGGCAGGCAGACTCTCAACCACTGCGCCACCAGGGAAGCCCAGGAACTGACTTCTATAGCAGGCTTTTCAAATTTGGGGAGAAATCTTGAACATGGGTGAGAAAGATCAATAGACTGATTTCATCTGCTTGGAATATAGAGGCCAGTCTGAGAAGATAAACCTCCTTGGATCATTGTAAACTTTTGGATTCTGTAGCTTAAAAAATTCAGTTGTACAAATAAGATGTGAGAGATTTTGGCATTTATTTTGAAAAGAACTAAGGGATTCCTTAATTCTTTAGTTCATTCGTTCATTCACACAGGAGAGTCTATTCTGTGCTAGGCACTGTGCTGCCCAGTGGGCATGAGGCAGCAGATACGTGAGGAGGGAGACGATAAGCAAAACGCCCAGACTTACGATTACAATCTGTGAGGCAAATAAACAAGGGGCAGAAATAGAGAATAAAAGGGGGTTAGCTCTCAGAACAGGTGACATTAAATGTAAGACTGACAAGGGGCCTGCACCATTTTCAAGTGGATGGATGCTTGGGCCGTCAAAGGTAAGGAACTCAGGGGTCTGCAGGATCAATGCTTCCATGCTCTGCTAAGTGGAGGCCTCCAGTCATTGGAGGAACGGTTACAGGGGATTTGCTCATGGCCTTGCTGTTCAAGGTGTGGTCCAAGGACCAGCACACAGGTAGCACACCATGCTCCCAACAGAGTTTCCCACGCCTTCCTAGACCCGGGATAAGGATCTGCATTTTACCAGTTTCCAGGTGTATTCATTTCCTAGGCCTGCTGTAACAAATTACAAACTTGGTGGTTTAAAACAACTCAAATTTCTTATCTTAAAGTTCTGATGTGAGAAGTCTGAAGTGGGTCTTACTGGGCTAAATAAAATCAAGGTGTTGCCTGAGCTGCGTTCCTTTTGGAAGTTCTAGGCAAGAATCCATGCCTTGCTTTTTCCAGCTTTTAGAGGTTTCCCACATTCCTTGGCTCATGGTCCCTTCTTCCATCTAAAACCAGCATTATAGTAGCATCTTTAAATGACTTCCTCTGATTCTAACCTCTGCTTCTAGTTCTGCCATCACATCTGCTTCTGACTCTGACCCTCCTACCTCCCACTTATAAAGATCCATGTGATTACATCTGGATAATCCAAATCTCCGCTTCTCAAATTCCATAACTTAAATCATATCCAACGAAGTCTGTTTAGTTGGGAAAGGTAACATTATTCACGGGTTCTGGGGGTTAGGGCATCTTTGGGGGCCATTGTTCTGTCTACCACACCACATAATTCACATCCATGTTAAAGTCTGTGAAGCCCTGGCCACCCTATTTAAATGGTTTTTCTTTCCTACTTTCCCTGGGTGCTCACGTATTGTTGAAACCTTTAGGTTATAATGCATGTATGATAAACTTGTTTTGCTTGTTTTCTTGACCCCTGTGCATATGTGGTTCTGTGTAGGTTACAATAATTCTGATCTTTATTATTAGACAGGGGTCTAATTGACGAAGTTGTTGGTTCATGTCTTCCTGGATGTCTTAAGTGGTGAAAGCTACTCCATGTGCTGGTGCTGGCTGGAATGTTTGAGAAAATCCATCTCTGCCAATTACTAATAGTAAGACCTTGGAGAAGTCATCTGACCTCTCAGACAACACTTATATCACTTGCAAAATGACAGGTCCAACCCCTATGTCACAGATATGGTGTGAGGATGAGGTGGGATGGAGGAATTTGTCAATAGGGAACTCCTGTACAGTTGTAAGTTGTTATTTGGTTATTTGTGGACCTTGAGGAATAAAAGCGACGCTCTCAGATTCTTTTCACAGTGTGATGCCCCTGCGTGTGCTGCCTTCTTGTGCTTAAGGCTTTTAATTAACTTTGGTGTGGATCAGAAGGAAGGAAATATACATCCCTGAAATACAAACCTACCTGCCCTTCATCCCTGTGAAAGAAATCTCTGGGGTATCATTTGCCAAAATCTGGATGCACAGTAGAATCACGTGGAATGGATCTAAAAGAAGACCTCCAATCACACCGCGTCCAGAGATAATGATACGTTGAGGTTGGACAAGATCTAGGCATCTGAATTTTTTTTTAACATCTTTATTGGAGTCTAATTGCTTTACAATGGTGTGTTAGTTTCTGCTTTAAAACAAAGTGAATCAGCTATACATATACATATATCCCCATATCTCCTCCCTCTTGCATCTCCCTCCCAACCTCCCTATCCCACCCCTCTAGGTGGTCACAAAGCACTGAGCTGATCTCCCTGTGCTATGAGGCTGCTTCCCACTAGCTACCTATTTTACATTTGGTAGTATATATAAGTCCATGCCACTCTCTCACTTCGTCCCAGCTTACCCTACCCCCTCCCGGTGTCAAGTCCATTCTCTACGTCTGCATCTTTATTCCTGTCCTGCTCCTAGGTTCTTCAGAACCTTTTTTTTTTAGATTCCATACATATGTGTTAGCATATGGTGTTTGTTTTTCTCTTTCTGACTTCCTTCACTCTGTATGACAGACTCTAAGTCCATCCACCTCACTACAAATAACTCAATTTCATTTCTTTCTATGGCTGAGTAATATTCCATTGTATATATGTGCCACATCCTTTTTATCCATCCATCTGTCGATGGACAATTAGGTTGCTTCCATGTCCTGGCTATTGTAAATAGAGCTGCAATGAACATTGTGGTACATGACTCTTTTTTTTTTTTTTTTGCGGTACGCGGGCCCCTCACCGTTGTGGCCTCTCCCGTTGCGGAGCACAGGCTCCGAACGCGCAGGCTCAGCAGCCATGGCTCACGGGCCCAGCCGCTCCGCGGCATGTGGGATCTTCCCAGACCCACGAAACCGTGTCCCCTGCATCGGCAGGCGGGCTCTCAACCACTGCGCCACCAGGGAAGCCCCATGACTCTTTTTGAATTATGGTTTTCTCAGGGTATATGCCCAGTAGTGGGATTGCTGGGTCGTAAGGTGGTTCTATTTTTAGTTTTTTAAGGAACCTCCATACTGTTCTCCATAGTGGCCGTATCAATTTACATTCCCACCAACAGTGCAAGAGGATTCCCTTTTCTCCACACCCTCTCCAGCATTTATTGTTTGCAGATTTTTTCATGATGGTCATTCTGACCGGTGTGAGGTGACACCTCATTGTAGTTTTGCATTGTAGTTTTGTAGTTTTGCATTTCTCCAATGATTAGTGATGTTGAGCATCCTTTCATGTGTTTGTTAGCCATCTATATCTTCTTTGGAGAAATGTCTATTTAGGTCTTCTGCCCATTTTTGGATTGGGTTGTTTGTTTTTTTGATATTGAGCTGCATGAGCTGCTTGTAAATTCTGGAGATTAATCCTTTTGTGAGTTGCATCATTTGCAAATATTTTCTCCCATTCTGAGGGTTGTCTTTTCGTCTTGTTTATGGATTCCTTTGCTGGGCAAAAGCTGTTAAGTTTCATTAGGTCCCATTTGTTTATTTTTGTTTTTATTTCCATTTCTCTAGGAGGTGGATCAAAAAGGATCTTGCTGTGATTTATGTCATAGAGTGTTCTAGGCATCTGAATTTTGATAAATCTCTCCAAGTGAATAGAATATGAGCTGTCTCCTGACTCAGTAGGATGATGTAAGCTTGGGATCCTTTAATAGAAGTACAGTAAGTAAAACAAAGGAGGGGACAGTGCCTCGGAGCTATATACAGAATACAAAGCTGTATTGGCCAACTGGATGGAGATCTGGGCACCCCACTTCCAGAGGAACTTGGACAAAGTCTTCACCGGAGAAAGACATGAATGATGTGGGGACTCAAAACTACATTACATAAGGAAGAGGGGAAAGAACTTAAGGGAAAATGGCTGACTCATCCAATGTCACCCAATGAAATTTATCAATGAAAACACCAGAAAAGAAAGAAAGATGGAGAGAGACAGACAAACACATTTCCTTTTGCTTTAAAAATATTTACTAGGTCACAAAGCCAAATATCATAATGATGAAAATAGTTAAGCATGAGATTTTGTTTTTTTTTTCCTTAAGTAAACAGTTTGTAAAATTCCTGTCTGTTGAAAATGTTAGCCAATGTAGGAGTAAGGACTGAAATGCAGCTAGGGTGGCCTAGGCTGGATGCCTTTGCCCGAAGTAACCAAAAGGAACCTTTCTGATTTTCTCTGAGGACAGGCAGATCTGGTTTTACTTGGAACTGAAATTTTGTCTCTGTCACAGCTGACAGGCACATTCTGCTCACCTAGGATGTCCCTTTATCCTCAGAGTCCTGCCAGCTCCAGATGCATGGAGAAAATGCCTAAGACTAGTAGAACAATGCACACACACACACACACACACACACACACACGCAAGATGTGCACACGTGAAAAACAAACATCTATAAACACCTGTATTCTCACAACCACTTTTGAGGGAGAATTTTTTTGTTACCTCCATTTAATTATTATTATTATTATTATTGCTATTTACAAAGTTAGAAACATGCCAAAGAGCATACAGCTTGAAAATGGCAGAGCCAGGATTTGAACTTAGGTTGTCTGACCACAAATCTAATGCCCAAGTTGATCGCTGAGACCACAGGGTGGTGGTAACATTTCTGTTAACTTATTGGCCAATAGCTTGTCTTGCCGATTCTTCTGCCCAGAGAAGACAAGCCCCAGGGCTGGGAGGTGCTCAGGTGGGGAAGGGCATGCCCTTCTGTGCATCCATAAAACCGACTGTGCAGTCGGCTCTCAGGTAGACTGAGTAGAGATGTAGCACCTTCAAGAAAAGAAGAGGGTTCCTCTGCTATTAGTCATGGATCCCAGCCCCATTAAGGCCCTTAAACAGGTTGCTGGTCAGGTGGAGGCACTAGGTCAGGGGAGGAGGGTGTAAGGCCCTGTCTGTAAGACTACATTCCCAGAAAACAGCATAGTTATTTTCACGGCATCAGCCCCAGAAGATGATCCGTGGATTAAAAAGTTGCCTCTTCTGGGAGCTATAATCAGCTACAGGCAGTGCTCTCTGAAGATCATCAAGAAACTGTGAGGGGGCTTCCCTGGTGGCGCAGTGGTTGAGAGTCCGCCTGCCAATGCAGGGGACATGGGTTCATGCCCCGGTCCGGGAAGATCCCACATGCCGCGGAGCGGCTGGGCCCGTGAGCTGTGGCCGCTGAGCCTGCACGTCTGGAGCCTGTGCTCTGCAATGGGAGAGGCCACAACAGTGAGGGGCCCACGTACCGCAAAAAAACAACAAAAAAAAAAGAAACTGTGTGGAGTTTCAGGGCTTTCTTTTACTGGAATACGCCTTCTTACTTCGAAGATGCTGCAGACATTGTGTCTGGCATTCTCCAGTTGATATCGTCCTTCTATGATGCTCAGTACGAGAGACCATCCCTCAAGTCAGATCCAGAGTGCTAACAGCTTGAAAGTCACCCTCTCACGACCACCCCTGACACAATGTGCTTACCTATGCCTCTCTCCTTCTCCTCTTCTTATTCCACCTTCTTCTCTTTGTTCCTATGTTTTGTATTTATTATGACATCACCATGAAACATTCTAGCTGAAAAACTTGCCATAACACAGAAGTACGTAAATAAAAAGACATCATGTTCCTTTTCCCCTACCCCCATTCCACCCCCTCACCGGCCTACAGGAAGCCAGGATGTTGTCTGCCCTGCTCACTGCTGATCCCTCATCCAGCGCAGTGAGGGGCACAGGGAGGGCACTCGATGTGCACCTGTGGAACGAATGAACAAATCGCTATCATCAGGCAATGTGAGCCCTTTCCTATACAGCCGAAGTCACATATATAGTGTGCTTCTGTACGTAAATGGGACCACACCGTATGTGCTATATACAGGTTTCTTCAGTCTTTGCCTCAGAGTATGTCTTAGAGGTCTTCCCTTGACTCTCTATCTAGACCTGCTTCATGCTTTTTCGCTGCTGACTAAATGCACCATCATATTTGCCCACCTCCACACTGATGGGCATTTAGGTTCCTTCCATTTCTCACTATTTCCAGCCATGCTGCTGCACGGGCTGTGGGTGCCCAGGTGCCCAGGAAAGACACCTGAGGTGGACTCGCTGGATGGAAGGGCTCCCCCTTGCTCTCCCATTCCCTGAAAACCTGACTTCCTCTTCAAGATAAGCTGGACTGAGGAGAAATTCTCTTCCCTGGGATTGGTGGGGAGTTTCAGACCTTGGGCTTGTACTTGGCAAACATACACACACACCTCATCCTATCCCAGCCTGCTCACTAGGGAACCTACTTTTAAAACATGAACTGATTAATTTGTCATGTTTTGTGGAAGCACGCTGAACTGAGAGTCCTGAGGTTTGAGGTCTGAGAGAGGCTTTGCCACAAAATTGCCTAAAAGTGTTGAACGAATGGCTTAGTCTTTTTTTTTTTTTTTGCGGTACGCGGGCCTCTCACTGTTGTGGCCTCTCCCGTTGCGGAGCACAGGCTCTGGACACGTAGGCTCAGCAGCCATGGCTCACGGGCCCAGCCCCTCCGCGGCATGTGGGATCTTCCCGGACCGGGGCATGAACCCGTGTCCCCTGCATCGGCAGGCAGACTCTCTACCACTGCACCACCAGGGAAGCCCTAGGGCTCGGTTTCTTTATCTTTAACTGGGGTTGGGGTGTGGACACGTTACTGTAAGGACACTTTCACGGCTCACCTTCCAGGGTGAGGCGTCGGTTGCCTGCCCTTGACCCCAGGTTGGATGTGGGAGCCAAGAAACAGGAAACTGATGCTTTGGAAAGAGCAGTCAGCAGTCCTGGGTGAGGTCAGAGCTGGCAGCGTGGTGACCTCTGCCCCGGTCAGCAGGTCAGCAGCCAGGCCTCCTCCCTGAGCTGCTGGGCTAGTTCCTCAGCTGACCCCTGGCAAGGGCTCACTTTCACCCCTTGCAGAGGAAAGTCTGGGCGTCACCTCGCCCATGGTGTGGTGACCTATCTGCACCTGTGACGGCCATGTGTCTACACCGCACAGACGCAGATGGGTCCTCCTGGCAGAGCTTCGGGCACTGACCAGAGTGGTGAGGACCAGGGTCCCGCAGTTCCCCTCCTGGGCTCAAGCCCTGACTCTGCTGTGCCCAGTGAGCGGGTGAGCTGGGGTGAGTCACCCAGACTCTTAGTTTGCTGATCTTTAAGTAGGGGGTGAAGATTAAATGTGGACTTTTCACAGGAACATGAAAGAGCTCAGTAAGCATTTATTATTATTAATGTCCACAACAAAAATAGCCTTTAAAGTAAGGTGACCAGTAATGTTCAATGAATAAACAGATAAGTGAATGAACCAGAAGTTAAGAGGCTTACATCTCGGCTCCCTCCATCAGTCCTTCGGCTCATTCAAACGGAATGACCTTTTCCTAAACTTGTCCCCAGTGCCAATCCTAGCACCTTTGCTAATGGCTTTTCCTCGGTCTGGGATTCTCTTCCCACCTATGTCTGCCTGTCAAAATTCCATCCTTCAAGGCCCCCAGTCACACCTCCTCCATGAAGCTTTCTTTGCTGTTCTCATTAGGACATGCTAACCTTCTCCTTATGTCTCCAGTATATCTCTGTATACTGATGATTCCAGTAGAGGCCTTTCCCCTGAACTCCAGACTTGTATATCCTACTGCCTGTTCAATGTCCTCAAGCCGATGGAGAATAGACTTCTTATACTCAACCTGTTCACCCAACCACTCAGCCAAGCTTGCTCCCCCTGTGGGACCCCCATCTCAGGTCATGGCTACCCTGCTCCTTGTAGGTGCTGAGGCCCAAACATGGGGAGCCATCCTTCACTCCTCCTTCTCTCACAGCCTGCATCTCATTCACAGGCAGTTCTGCCTCTACCTTCAAAATACGCTGGAATATCGCCACATCTCACTACCTGCACTGCTGCCACCCTGGCCCATGCCACCCTTTCCTCTTGCTTGGATTATTGCAGTAGCCTATGATAGCTCCTCTGATTCTTTCAGATTGTAAGTCACATCATTCTTCTGCTCAAAACTCTGCAATGGCTGCCATTTCACTCAGAGTGAAAGCCAACCTCCTTCAAGTGGTCCAGTAAACCCTGCATCTTCAGGATGCTGTTACCCGTCCCCTTGTACTGGATAATCTTCAGTTATCCTCTGGAATCACCTCTCCACCCTTCTCTCCCCTGCTCTGTGCCCCCCGCGAGGCTGGCCTCTACAGGGCTCCTCAACTCAGCTCTCTCACCATTTGGCTTCCAGTTGTGTTCAGTCAATGGAAGATGGGAGGTGAGCGGATGGAGTATTTATTCCTCTACCCCCTGTGCACATATGGCCTTGGCTAGGCCACAGCTGTGTTCCACTATTAATAACACAGCTCCTGTCATTAGTCCTGGCCTGCATCCAGCTCTTGCTAGATTCCAACAGCCATTCTCTTGTCCCATCAGGCTTCCCTTCAGGATGTTAATGGCTTTTTAGTCTTCCTAACCCTGGGGTGCCTCACCATCCTTGCTGGTTTTCTTTAACCCTGCCCACACTGTTGTAAATAGCTTCTTCTTTGAACTCTCTTCAGTTACTCCTTCGGGGGTACCCTCTGTTTCCTGCCCCGTTTTCACGCTGCTCAGGTTGCGCCCTCCCTTGCTCTCCCTCCAGCATATGCCCGCTCGCCCCTGCCTCGGGGCCTCGGCGCACTTCCCTTTTCCTGGCAGGCTCTTCTCCTGGATGCCCATGATACCCTCTGCCCCCCAGGTCACGCAGCTGTCACCTTCTCAGTGACAACTCTCTCTCCGCCCTTTTGAAAACTGCAGCCTCTCTACTCTGGCAGTTCCATTCCTTTTTTCTGTATCATTTTCCATCTTTTTAACACACTGCACAAGTTACTTATTTACTGTTTCTTGTCTTTCTCCCCTCACTAGAATGTAAGCTACACAAGGGAGAGTCTTTTGTCTGTTTTGTTCACTGCTGTATCCTCACAACTTAGATCAATGCCTAGGTATAGCAGATGTTCTATAATTATTTGTTCACTGAATAATGTGATTGAATAAGCGACCTGTTGTTCTTCTCTCTCACGTGGTCTACATTTGTTTCCTTGGGCTGCCCTCACAAAATGTCACAAACTGAGTGGTTAAAACAACAGAAACTTACTGTCTCATAATTCTGGAGGCTAGAAGCCCCAAATCAAGGTATTTGCATGGCTATGCGCCCTCTGAAACCTGCAGAGGAAGGATCCTTGCCTCTTCCTAGCTTCTGGTGGTTGCTGGCAATCCTTGGCATCCCTTGGCTTGCAGCTGCAGAATTCTAATTTCTCCATTCATTGTCACCTTCTGTGTCTATCTCTTCACAGGGTGGGTTTATTTTTTGTTTGTTTTTTTAAATAAGGAAACCAGTCATATTGAATTAGGGGCCTACCCTACTCCAGTATGAACTCATCTGAACCTAAATAATTACATCTACGACAATCTGTATTTCCAAGTAAAATCACATTCTGATGTACTGGGGGTTAAGTCTTCAATACATCACTTTTGGGGGCCACAATTCTCCCCATAACATGGTCTTTCAGTTCTTCTGCTGAATTGTCGTACCCAAGTGCATGTATTATTGTCCCAACTAGATTGTAAATTTTACAAGAAAAAAATTCAGTTTTTCATCTGAAGTGGCAAACTGGCTAGTCTTGGGCTGGATTTGGCCTGCAGGCATGTTTATCTGCCCTGAAGTATTGGCTCACACAGTGATTTGCAAGATGTTCTGAATCAGTTTGTGAATATTTAAAAATTTGGAAACTTTACCTGAAAATCTCGGTGTCTGGTTTCCATAACAAATCAGAATGCCTGGTCACACACCAGAGGAACATTGTACCATGTTTTCACATATATATATATATATATATATATATATATATACACACACACACACACACACACACACACACACACACACACACACATATATATCTCCTATTGGATTTGTTTTCCTTAGATAACTTTGACTAATATGCTCTTCATTCAAAAATATCCATTGCTATTACCCTGGTTCAAGCCATCATCATCTCTCTCCCGGTTGTTACAATTGCTGCATACTTGGAATTCCAGCTGCAGCCTATTTTCCAAGGAGCAGCCAGAAAGACCCTTTAAAAATCATAAGTCAGTCACATGACTCCTCTATTTAGTGTCCTCCATCGGCTCCCATCTCACACAATGTACAAGCTGAAGCCTTTAGATGGCCTTCGAAGTCCTACACAACCTGGCTTCTTGCTGCCTTCACTGACCTCATCTCTATATCCGGTCCTGCCTCACTAGACTCCGACCACACACACTTTTCCTTTAGCTTTCTAAGCAAGTTCCAGCCTTAGTGCCTTTGTACCTGCTGCTCTCTTGTCTGGAAAGCTCTTTGTTCTTGCTAATTCATCTGAGCTATCCATAAGCAGAAGAGCACTGATTTCCTGCATCTCAAGAGAAGCAATAATGACTTTTTCCAAAATGAACTATTTATTTCAGATTTGCCAAAATGTGTGTGTCTCAACCAACTGCCTCAGGGTGTCATCTCTGACAGATGGCCTGGGGTTCCTTCCATTGGTTGGCCTTGATCATTTACAATTTCTGACCTCTGTTGCTGCACCTGTATAGAAATGGTGTGCAGCCAAGTCAAGGAGAAATGTTAAGTCTGAGCATTCATCATCACGTGCACATTAGACCATGGTTTCTCTTCACTGATTCCCATGTACCTCCCAAAGTTCTTAGTGGCTGCTTTCTAAAGGAACCCTTGCCCTTTTATCCTAGGCCCAAGAAAACATCCTAATTCATACTTAAAACACTGTGCTTTGGTGAGGGGAAAAGACATGAGACACATTATGGGAAGCGGAAACTTTAAACAGATGTGTGCAAGGAAAACATCCTCCATGGCAGTTTTGTGATCAGAGAGACCCTGTGTCCCTGCATTCCTGGCCCCATCCCAGCCCTCCTCTCCCGGGCCCTCCGTAAGTGCTCAGCTAGCTCCAGAGGGCTCAGCATCAGATCACCAAATCCTTCCTCATTGTAGTCATGGAAAGAGCCTGAATATTAGAAAAGAGAAGCTCCTGGGCTGTGGAATCAACTAGACCTGGTTCAAGCCCTGAATCTGACAATCATAAATGGTGGGGCCTTGGGCAATTATACTTGCATTAGCTTTCTCACTTACAAAATAGAGATGATAATGCTAATATTATGGGGCTGTTATGGGATTTAAATGAAATAGTGTATGATAAGTGCCTGACCTATAGTGAACATTCAGTCACTAGGAGTCAAGACAAGTAAGCACTGAAATTGAAGCCAGACTTCAGAGACATGGCCCTGTCACCTGGGGCTGCGCTGGGATGTGCAGTGGACACCCCTGATCACTTCAGTGAGACTGACCCTTAGGCTATCCTTCACACTGTCATCCCAGTGCTCCTGCCAGAATATAACCTTGACCAGGCCATCTCCCTCCTTAAAGTGCTGATGAGACTAATCCCAAGTTCAGCCTCCAAGCAGCCTGCAAGTCAGGACCCTTGCCTTCCCTAGGCCACACCTCCTCACTCTTTGGACCACTCACCACCGACCTTTGCTTTGGGCATTAAGGAAACAGTAAGTAATTAATGATCCTTGAGCTAGGTTGTTGGATCAGTCACGCCTCTCACATTGTTGGCATTCAGCTATATTTTCTCCGTCTCCTTCAGGAGATGTCATGGGAGGTTTTCTGAAATTCAGCCATAGCGTATCAACTGCATCTCCCTGCTCTGCTCCTTATCCAAAATGGAAAAGAGTTTGGTCTGGTGTGACCGTTTTTTGTGCATACTTGTGGCCTTAACATACTTGGTCCTCTATCCTCTTATCTGTAAGATGCTGGGCTACATCAGGAGATTTCCTGGATTCCTTCGGACCAAGACTTTGGGAGCCAGGGCTGGGCGTTGGCTTACTGATGCTGCTGGGGGTGAGGTAAGATGCTGTGCCCACAGGTCCAGCTTCACCCAGATAGCCAAGGGAGGTGTCTGCACAGAGAGGATGGGTGGGGAGCCCATTCCCAGTAGCAGGCAAGTTACTGTGGGCCAAGCCAGTCAGGGAGGGAGCAAGAACAGCAGCAGCCTTGATTCCTCCTCCCCCCGCAGCCCCCCCCCCATCCCATCCACCCCCATAAGAACCAAACTGTGTATCTCAATCCTAGAATGTGTGGAATGTGCCACAGCCTGATAGGCATGAAGCAATCTGTAGAGAGGCAGGGAGGAGCTCTACTCCCCAGTCAGAGGCCTGACAGTGCAAGGACTACGGGTCCTGAGGGCTGGGCTGCCCCTCCCATCCTCCCTGGGCCTGCTGCCTCAGCCAGGATATCAAAGACTGCATTGTGCATTGAGCGGGACTTGGTCCCTCGTGTGCCAGGGAGGAGGCGGGAGGAGGGACACCGCTGGGAGGCTGTCCCCTCCCAGTGCTCCTCTGGCTGGTATTCCCAGGGGCCTTGGCCCGGGGAGGATGGTGCACACATGGGTGGCTGCTTCTGCATCCCTTGGGAGCCGAGTCTGTCCTGGGGGCCAGGTGAGTTTCCTGGGGTGCCCCTGCCTGTGGCTTCGCTGAGGTGGTGGGTCCAGTGAAGGCTTATGGATCTGCTGGGTTGGGGGAGCTACTCTTCTAAAGATGGGGAGACGGTTGTACTTTCTGGCTTCTTCTTCTCCCTTCCTCACTTAGTATTTGTCATTCTGGCTTTGTGAAAAGGGAGTGAAGCCTGGGAAGCATCTACGTTTCCTGAAGAAAGAGGCTTTGAGCTTGCTCTAGGAGGAGGAGAGAGTGCTGCTTTTGGCTGCCATTCCCAGGGTGTGACTAAGCCCTTCCTTCCTTTCTTCCCAAGATTCCCTAGTTCAGGAAGAAAGCTCAGGCAGTTAGTTCCTCTGGGGCCCAGGAGTGGTCATAAACTTGGCCTAAGCCACTCAACCCTATTTTTGTCCGGGTTAATGTTACTGGAGAAAAACAGGCAGTTTCCTGCCTCCTACCTGTTATAGTGTGATTTTTTCTTTCTTTTTTTTTTTTTTTTTGTATGTCAAATTGAGGTCACAGAGTTGTTGCTCTAAGAATTGTCAAGTCATCTGAGACTTGACACAGGGTGACCAGCCTTGCCGGTTTCACTGGGACCCAGGGCTTTCCCAGGATGCATTCAGTGCTAAAACTGGGACAGTCCCAGGCAAACTGGGGTTGTTGGTCACCTTAATGCAAGCTCCTCGCTTCTTTTCACAGCAAGACCAAGGTGAGGCCCTGTGGTCTCGTGTATGGCATTTATTAGGATGAGTGGTGGCTTTGGAGGAGGACTTGCTTGGGAGACAGAAGAGCATTACACCAAGAAATCATTCCTAACCCTTGTTAGGATTCCGTATCTTCCTGGAGCACTGCCATGTTTCCTTGGAGGGGGAGCCCAGGAGAACCTCTAGCTAAGGCCTTCTACTCTCTGAGAGATGACTTCCCCCTGTAGTCTTGTGACCTGGGCTCGACAACATGGAAGGCACTAGAGGTTCCTAAAGCGAATCTGAAGCAGCCACGTTCTGCTTCCTCTGCTTGAAGTCTAGGCACCTTGGTAACTCCAGCAGGGAAAGGCTCCCAGACTAAGCAACGCTAGACTTTATAAGCAAGCAAATGCCCTTGGCACAAAGGCATGACCTTCAGCTAGGAAACAAATCTGGAAGAAAGATTCTCCAGATTTCTAAGATGTATATACTTTTCAGACCCTACCCCTAAATCCTGTTGTCATTGCACCCCATGGGAGCAGACGTTGCATGGGAGCTGTGGGAACATGAAGAACCACCGGTCTGTAAGGCAGGGACCTGGGTTCTAGATCTGACTCAGTCTACTTCCTTTTAGGCAGGCATCCTCACAGTTAATCACCTGACCTTTGAGGCCAGAGTGTCTGGATTTGATCTTAGTTCTTTGATTTGGCTTGACCAATTTATTTAACCTTTCTGTGTTTCAGTTTCCTCACCTGTAGATTTTATGATATAATTATGCCTTCCTCACAGGGTTGTAGTAGGGATTAAGTTTACATGTGAAACAGTTAAAACAACCTGGTACACAATTAAGCACAATAAATAAAACAAGGCACATTAATCACATCTCTATGACTCTGGCATATCATGCTCTCTCTCTAGGCCTCCCTTTTCTCATCTATAAAATGAGGGGGTTAACTCTGCCTGTGAAGGTATCTTAGAGAGCTCTGCTCCTAGTCCCTGACACCCAGCTTCAGCTGGAGCAGCTCTGCTCCTGTTTGACATCCTGTTGTTCAACCCAAAATTTCATGTAAAAGAATTCTGCAGCTCAAAACCAACCAACCAACATTGAAGAAAACATCCTCAAAGTTCTTATAATACTATCATTCAATTATCTTATTGTTTCACCAGATTTTTGCCGCCGAATCGATTGGCATCCTGGATTCACTTTTTCACCAGGAGTCAGCCTGATATTTATTTCTACTGAGGCTTTTCATGCCATCTCCCTAAACTGTTTTCTGTACTTGTCAGGGGATTTCCCTAGGGAGGATGATATGGTGTTATAGGTCTGAGGCCAGTTGTTGTAAACATCCCCTTCTAGGTTCCCCCTATTTATCCTAGAGAAATGGAACAAAGTATGAGACACATGCTGGAGTGACCTAATAGTGTGTGACTTTGGGCAAGTCTCATATTCTTCGAACCTCAGTTTTCCTGTCTGTAAAATGAATCTAATGATAGTATCTATCACACGGAGCTTTCATGAAGATTAAATCAGATAATTCATCTCATGGATTTAGCACAGTGTCTGGCTTCTGATAAACCCTCAGTAATTGTGGGCTGTTTTATTGTTAGCTAATAGGGACCACTCCCACATTCCTTCTTCCTATTCCTTACTCTACTGGAGTAGGAGTCTGTGCTCCTGCTTCTTTGGCTGCTTCAGTCATTGTGTCTGTTTCAGTGGGAGTAAACAGTGAGGACCAACAGTCCTCAAGGGTTAGGGAGGCAGGAAAGAAGAAGGCTTGACAGTACTAAGCCCCAGACAGCTGCCCAGCTGGTTTGCCTTGGTGTGACACAATGACAAACATTGTCCCCGACACCCCCCAGGTGTGCTGCATTCTCACACATGGACTCTGCCTGCAGCATCTGTTTCCGTGATGTTTCTTACTTACTCACATAAATCTCCTGACTGCATGTGGGCAGGGGATGGGTTTCTATAACTAGAAATAACTGCCATTATTTCTGGCTTCTGGACCCCTGGAAATTCTTGCCACTGTTAAACTACAGTTGCTCACTTAGGATCACAGAGCAAGTCATGTCAAGATTTGTTGGTCTAAAAGCTTCTAGCACTGCCCCTTTATCTTTCAACACTATCTTGAAGACATCTGGCAGACTTACACCCTTAAACAGAGGATGTGGGAGAGATACATTTGCCTACATTGATCGCTGTTGTTTGTAACTTTCCTTTCAACCTTTTTGGTAAATACAAATCATTGGTAAAATTATAGGAGATGGGGGGGTGAATGCTGACAATAGCAAACCATGCTTCACATTTGAGCTTTAAAAAGCTCGTGAGGTGCTTTGAACATACTGATAATAGAGACTATGAGAACAATATGCAAATTTCTACTTTTTGTCATATTAGCTTCAGAACTTCTTTCTTTCTTTTACTTTTTGAAAAAATAAAAGATTACAGATACAATTAGGGTCCCCTGGTAGTTCTTCCCAATCTCACTACCTACTCTCCCTCCGCCAAATTAATCACATTCATGAATTCAGTGGTTTTGTGCTTTTATTACATATTTGTGTACTCGTATCATTGCAAAGAATTTATTTTGAAGATTTTTAAACTTAAAATGATATCATTATGCAAACTGCTTTTATTTTTTTGCTCAACATTATGATCTAAGATATATTCATGTAGATAAATGTAGCTGTAATTCTAATTTGGTATTTGTTCCAACAGGACAGTGTGGGTTTACATCATAAAAATTGCTGGTTGTATGCTTGTCAGGTCAAAGGAAAAAAATGTGGGTGGAGAAGAAAAGAATGCAGGGAAATGTTTACTGTTTAGTTATCTTCTTAAAGTTGGGAGTGGTGGTGGATGGGTGGGATCAAGGAGAGACTGAGAGAGGAGAAATAGGAGTGAATTCTCATTTCCAGCAAGTTTCTGTGAGTGAAATATTTCCCAAGTTGGAAACCATAGATCTCAGCATTCTGAGGTTGGGTTTATGTAGTGGAACTGGCAAGGTCTGCACCCAATGATCTGGATGGCCTCTGACTCTATTGCTGACTTGCTGTGTGACCCCGGTAAAATCATAACTCCTCTCTGGGGCCTTAGTTTCTCAACAGTAAAATTAAGAGTGGAACTCAATGGTCTTTTATTCCCTTCAAATATTCGTTTTCTGTAATTATTGCCTCTCCTCATCTTTATCTCTCATATTTAAAATGTCAAGATGCCTTCCCTTTTCTAACTTTAAAATATAGTGTCATTCACTTTATTCCCTGACTTCTCATTTGCCAAGATCACAGTCCATATTCTCACACTCACACCCGTGGACTGCCATACAATTTTTCAGCTATCCTCCTTGCTTCACCTCCTTGCCTCTCTCTGTCCTTCCTGTGCTATCCCAGGTAGAATTTCCACTTTTGTTTTGCCACACCTATGCGCAGGAATGTTTCATAGCTCCATATTGCTTGCTATTTCCAACCTAAATTCCTCTGCCTTCCTTAAAATGCTCTCCCTATCCTGACTCTACCATATTTATCAATTTTAGCCCCATGACCACTCACCTCTCCAGTATGTCCTCTGTCAGCTCATGTGCACGCAAAGTTCATTCACCCCTATCCTGCTGAGCTCTTTACCAGTAATCCTGCTTTTCTACCACCTATATGAATCGACCAACAAAATAAAGAGGAAGCCATAGACTGGGAGATAATATTTGTAAACCACATATCTGACACTTGTATCCAGAATATTTTTTAAAAATCTTATAACTCAGTAATGAGAAGGTAAACAACCCAATTAAAATGTACAGACACTTTCATTCAGAAAATACAGGGATGGAAAATAAGCATGTGAAAAAATATTCAACATCATTAGTTATTAGGGAAGTATAAATTGAAACAATGAGATAAAACTGCAAACCTACTAGAATGGCTACACTTAAGAAGACTGATACTATCAAGTGCTGATGTGAATGTGGAGCAACAGGAACTTTCACACATTGCTGATGAAAATGCAAAATGGTACAGCCATTTTGGAAAGCAGTTTGGCAGGTTTTCTTTTTTTCTGTGCCAAAGTCAATTTTATTTTATTTTTTTGTTATCTTTATTCGAGCATAATTACTTTACAATGTTGTCTTAGTTTCTGTTGTATAACAAAGTGAATCAGCTATATGTATACATATATCCCCATATCCCCTCCCTCTTGCATCTCCCTCCCACCCTCCCTATCCCACCCCTTTAGGTGGTCACAAAGCAATGAGCTGATCTCACTGTGCTATGCAGCTTCTTCCCACTAGCTATCTATTTTCCATTTGGTAGTGTGTATATGTCAATGCTACTCTCTCATTTTGTCCCAGCTTACTCTTCTTCTCCCCTGTGTCCTCAAGTCCATTCTCTACATCTGTGTCTTTATTCCTGTCCTGCCCCTAGGCTCATCAAAACCATTTTTTTTTTTTAGATTCCATATATATGTGTTAGCATACGGTATTTGTTTTTCTCTTTCTGAGTTACTTCACTCTGTATGCCAGACTTCATCCACCTCACTACAAATAACTCAATTTTGTTTCTTTTTATGGCTGAGTAATATTCCATCGTATATATGTGCCACATCTTCTTTATCCATTCGTCTGTCGATGGACACTTAGGTTGGTTTCATGTCCTGGCTATTGTAAATAGTGCTGTAATGAACATTGTGGTACATGTCTCTTTTTGAATTATGGTTTTCTCAGGGTACATGCCCAGTAGTGGGGTTGCTGGGTCATATGGTAGTTCAATTTTTAGTTTTTTAAGGAACCTCTTTACTGTTCTCCATAGTGGCTCTATCAATTTACATTCCCACCAACGGTGCAAGAGGGTTCCCTTTTCTCCACACCCTCTCCAGCATTCATTGTTTGTAGATTTTTTGATGATGGCCATTCTGACTGGTGTGAGGTGATATCTCATTGTGGTTTTGATTTGCATTTCTCTAATGATTAGTGATGTTGAGCATCCTTTCATGTGTTTGTTGGCAATCTGTATGTCTTCTTTGGAGAAAGTTCTGTTTAGGTCTAGTTTGGCAGTTTTTAAATAAACCTCTGTGTTTTTTGAATTGAGTGTTAGTAACTTTCTCTAACCAATAATAATAATAAAAATAAAACTAGCTTCCAGAAAGTAATTTATTGATTCATAAATAAAAAGTTCAGGGGTTGTTTGTTTCAGGTATGTCTGGGTCAAAATATTCAAGTGATATTATCTGGAAGTTATCTTTCCTAAGCTCTGTTTGTACTCGGTTGGCCTCAACCTCAGGCAAACTTTCTCCCTGTAGTGGGCCCCATAGCTCCAGACTGTCATATTCACAGCTTCAAGTGCAGTGGAAAGGAATCTTTTCCTGAAGAGGTCTAAGGAGAGTCCTAGGACCAGTTCTCACTGGCTTAACTTTGGTCACCTGGCCAAGGTACAGCATAACTTGACTGGCTTACGCTTGAGTCACGTGTCCACTTTTGGAGCTAGGGATGGAGTCAGCCCCATCTGAATGACATAGACTAGGTTTACATGGGTCACATCGCTAATGAGGAAGCCAGGGATTTAGTCCAGAACTACCTGATTGCAGATTTTTTTCCTAGCCACTTCTCTACCTGCCTCCATTTTTAGAAAACAAAGCATGTCCATTACAGAATATTTGGAAAGTAGACAAAAGTATAGAAAAAATGGTTAAAAGTGACCCAGCGATATCTATCATGGGCCTTTTGGTTTATTTCCTTTGTCATTTTAAAAAAATCATATATTTTTCCTAAAGTACTTTATTCTATATGATAGGTTTTTTTTTTCCAGTTTTATTGAGATGTAACTGACGTTCAGCACTGTATAAATTTAAGGTGTACAGCATGATGATTTGATACTGCCTTCCTACATACATCAAGAAGTGATTACCACAGTAACTTTAGTGGACATCCATCATTTCCTACAAATATAAAATTAAAGAAAAGGAAAAAAATTTTTCCTTGTGATTTGGGCCCTCTCTCTTTTTTTCTTGATGAATCTGGCTGAAGGTTTATCAATTTTGTTTATTTTTTTAAAGAACAAGCTCTTAGGTTATTGTTTTTTCAGTTTCTATTTCATTCATTTCTGCTTTGATCTTTATGATTTCTTTCCTTCTACTAATTTTGGGTTGTGTTTGCTCTTCTTTTTCTAGTTCCTTTAGGTATAAGGCTAGGTTGTTTGTGATTTTTCTTGTTTCTCAAGGTAGGCTTGTATTGCTATAAACTTGCCTCCTAGAACTGCTTTAGCTGTGTCCCATAGATTTTGGATCATTGTGTGTTAGTTTTCATTTGTCTCCAGATATTTTTTGATTTCTTCAGTGATCACTGGTTGTTTAGTAGCATATTGTTTAGCCTCCATGTGTTTGTGCTCTTTGCAGTTTTTTCTTTCAGTTTTTTCTTTCTTGTAGTTGATTTCTAGTCTTACAGTGTTGTGGTCAGAGAAGATGCTTGATAGAATTTCAATTTTCATAAATTTCCCGAGAATTGTTTTGTGGCCTAGCATGTGATCTATCCTAGAGAATGTTCCATGTGTACTTGAAAAGAATGTGTATTCTGCTGATTTTGGATGGACTCTTCTATATAAACCTATTAAGTTCATCTGGTCTAATGTGTCATTTAAGCCCAGTATTCTGTACTGATTTTGTCTAGATGATTTGTCTATTATTGATATAAGTGGGGTGTCAAAGTCCCCTAGTAATATTGGGTTACTGTCAATTTCTCCTTTTACGTCTGTTAATACTTGCTTTATGTATTTAGGTGCTCCACTGTCAGATGCATATATATTTAAAATTTTTATATCTCCTGTTGGATTGATCCCTTGATAATTATGTAGTGCCTTTCTTTGTCTCTTGTTACTGTCTTTGTTTTTTAAAGTCTATTTTGTCTGATATAAGTTTTGCTACTGCAGCTTCTTTTTCATTTCCATTTGTATGGAATATCTTTTTCCATTCCCTCACTTTCAGTCTGTATGTGTTTTTAGATCTGAAGTGAATCTCCTGTAGGCAGCATATATGTATGGGTCTTGTTTTTGTATCCATTCAGCCACTCTATGTCTTTCGATTGGAGCATTCAGTCTATTTACATTTAAAGTAGTTATTGATAGGTAAACTTATTGCCATTTTGGTAATTGTTTTTGGAGTTCTTTTTTGTTTCTTTCTTTTTCTTTTGTTCCTTTCTCTTGTGATTTGATGACTATCTTTAGTGCTATGTTTGTGTTTGTATCTCTTTTTTGTTTGTGTATCTACTGTAGATTTTTGGTTTATGGTTACCATGAGGCATTTATACACACACACACACACACACACACATAACTTTTGTACTGTGTATTCTTTACTTATTGTGGCTACAGATGATTTTACTACTTTTTTCTTTTAACCTTCCTACTAGCTTTATATGTAGTTGAGTTACTACTTTTACTGCATGTTTGCCTTTACTAATGAGCTTTTTTCTTTCGTAATTTTCATGTTTCTAGTTGTAGCCTTTTCTTGTTTGCTTGGAGAAGTCCCTTTAAAATTTCTTGTAAAGCTTGGTGGTACTGAACTCTTTTAGCTTTTGTCTGTAAAACTTTTGATCTCTCCATCAAATCTGAATGAAAGCCTTTCCAGGTTGAGTATTCTTGGTTGCAGGTTTTTCCTTTTCATCACTTTAAATGTATTGCCAGTCCCTTCTGACCTGCAGAGTTTCTGCTGAAAAGTCAGTTGATAGTCTTATGGGACTTTCCTTATACGTAATTTGTTGTTTTTCTCTTGCCCTTTTAATATATTCTCCCTTTATCTGTAATTTCCAACATTTTAATTACAATGTGTCTTCGTGTGGTTCTCTTTGGGTTGATTCTGTTTGGGACTCTCTGTGATTCCTGGACCTAGATGTCTGTTTGCTTTCCCAGGTTAAAAAGGTTTCAGCTATTATGTTCCCTGCTCCCTTCTCTCTCTCTCTTCTCCTTCTGGGACCCCTTTAACGTGAATGTTAGTATGCTTGATGTTGTCCTAGAGGTCTCTTAAACTGTCTTCATTAATTTTCATTCCTTTTTCTTTTTGTTTTCAGCTTGAGTGATTTCCACTACTCTGCCTTCCAGCTCACTGATCTCTTCCTCTGTGTCATATAATCCACTGTTGATTCCTTCTAGTGTATTTTTTTATATCAGTTATTGTATTCTTCATCTCTGTTTGGTTCTTTATATTTTCTAACTCTTCGTTAAAAACTTCTAACTTCTCACTCTGTTCATCCAATTTTCTCCTGAGTTCTTGAACATCTTTATGATCCTTACCTTGAACACTTTATTAGTAGATTGCTTATCTCCACTTCACTTAGTTCTTCTTCTGGAGTTTTATCTTGTTCCTTCATTTGGAATATATTCTTCTGTTGCCTCATTTTGCCTAATTTGTTTTTTTTTTTAATTCTATGCAGGGCTTCCCTGGTGGCGCAGTGGTTGAGAGTCCACCTGCTGATGCAGGGGACATGGGTTCGTGCTCTGGTCTGGAAAGATCCCACATGCCGCGGAGTGGCTGGGCTTGTGAGCCATGGCCACTGAGCCTGTGCGTCCGGAGCCTGTGCGAGAGGCCACAACAGTGAAAGGCCCACATACCGCAAAAAAAAAAAAAAAAAAAAAAAAATTATGTGCATTTGATAGGTTAACGACATTTCCCAACCTTGGAGTAGTGGCCTTCTGTAGGAGATGTCCTATGTGTCCCAGCAGTGCACTCCTCTCTGGTCACCAGAGCTATATGATCTAGGGGTGCCCCCTATGTGGGTTGCATGGGTCCTTCTGTTGTGGCAGGCTGACTACTGGGGTAGTCTGGTAGGTATGGCCGGCCCCCAGTCTGGTTGGTTGCCAGGTCACTGGTAGGTATGGCTGGGTAATCTGAGGCAGCTGGCTGTGGAGCCCCAGCACCGCTGGGGCTAGTGCTGGGGCTAGTGCTAGTGGGTGGAGCTGGGTTCTGAGTGGGTGATTGCAGGGTCAGGGGTCCTGGATCTATTGTTAGCCTGCTGTTGAGCATGGTTGGTTCCTTACATTGCTGACTGCAGGATCTGGGGTGTCCCTAAGCTAGTGTTGGCCTACTGGTGAGAAGTGCTCAGTCCTCTGATGGCTGGCTGAGGGGGCCAAGGTGTTTCAGAGCAGGTGTCAGCCTGCTAGATGGTGGGGCCATGGCCTGGAGGGTCCCAGTGCTGGTGTTGACCTTCTGGTGGATGAGGCCAGATCCCAGGGCAGCTGTCTGTGGGGCCCAAGTTGTCCCAGAGCTGATGCTGGCCTGCTGATGGGCAAGGCTGGGTCCCATGGGGTCCTGGGCCTGGTGCTGACCTGCTAGTGGGTGGGCTGGGTCCTGACATGGCAGGCTGCAGGGCTATAGTGGTGCTGTGGTTGATGTCTGCCAGGTGGTGGGTATGGTCAGAGCCCAGGGGATCCCAGGGCTGGTACTTGCCCATGGGTTGGTAAGGCTGGGTCCTGGGGCTAGTGCTGGACCACTGGTGGGCAGAGCTGGGTCCTAGGGTCTCTGGCTGCAGGGCCTGGGGATCCTGTAGCTGGAGTCAGCCCTGTGGTAGACAGGGCCAGGTCCTGGGGTGGCTATGAGCTCAGGGGGTCTTAAGGCAGCCAGCCTGCCAGTGGGTGGGGCTGTGTCCTTGCCTGGCCTGTTGCATGGCCTGAGACATCACAGTATTGGTACTGACAGGCTGCTGGTGGGGCCAGGTCCAGCACTAATAAGCTAGAGGGAAATTCCAAAATGGTGCTTGCCAGTACCAGGGTCCTCATGACAGAACAAGATTCCAAAAATGTCTGTCCCCATTGTCCATGTCCCCATGGTGAGTTCCAGTTGCCTCCTACCTCTCCAGGAGGCTCTCCAAGATAATCAGGTAGGTCTGACTCAGGCTCCTTTCAAGCGGTAGCCTCTTTCCTGGGTCCCAGAGAATGTGAGATTTTGTGTGTGCCCTTTAAGAGTGAGCCTCTATTTCCTTCAGCCCTCTGGGACTCCTGAAAATAAGCCCCACTGGCCTTCAAAGCCAAATGTTCTGGGCGTTTGCTTTCTGGTGCAGGACCCCTGGGCTGGGGAGTCCAGTGTGAGCTTGGACCCCTTACTCCTTGGGGAGAACCTCTGCAATTGTAATTATCCTCCTGTTTGTGGGTTGCCCACCTTGGGGTATGGAACTTGACGAGACCATGCCTCTGCTCCTCCTACCTGTCTTACTGTGTCTTGTTTCTTCTTTATATCTTTAGTTGTAGATTTTTTTGCTAGTCTTCTGGTCTTTCTCATCAGTAGCTGCTCTGGAAATAGTTGTAATTTTGGTGTGCCTATGAGAGGAGGTGAGCTCAGGGTCTTCCTACTCAACCATCTTGGCCACTCCCTGATATGATAGTTTCTTGTTGTGGTCTCTGGTTCTTTTTCAAGGCCCAGCTCAAGTCTTCAAATCTTTCATGCTGAAATATAATTCCATGTTTAAAAGAGCTCTGTAAACTGTAAATCCCTGTGCAACTATTAACTGTTCTTCACATTATAGAGCTCCCTCTGATTTTCCAGATTCTTTACTGTTTCTCAACAAGCTGTCTTCTGGCTCATGGGTCCCAAAACAGTTGGTGAATTAGCTCTTTTTACTCCAGAGATTCTCACACTGTAGAGAACATCAGAAATCCTCAAAGTGCTAGGTAAAAATACATGTCTCCAGATTCTACCCCTAGATATTTTCAGGGGAGTAAGTGAGAAGGCTCCAGGAATATTTTAAAATTCATCTTTTTATTGAAATTTATCATTCATACAGAATTGTACATGAAATTATATGTACACAGCTTGTGAATTTTTACAAGGTGAATATATCCAACTATGCTGCTTCCTGTGGCTGTAATTCATTACTTCTCATTGGTATATTGTATTTAATTGTGTATGTCATCATTTACTTATCCATTCTAGTGTAGATGGACATTTGAGTCATTGTCAGGTTTGGGCTGTTATGAATTACTACTGCTCTGAGTATTTTAGTAGATATATTCTTGTGACGATATGTATGTATTATTTGGGATAATAGTGGAGCGGAACTGCTGAATCTTAAGCATATGTACCTACGCATATGTTCAGCTTGAAGTGATACTGTCAAACAGTTTTCCAAAGTGAAAATTTTCAAAATTTATTCTCACACTTGCAGTATATGAGAGTTCTGGTTGCTGTGTATCCTTACAAACACTTGGCTTTACCAGTTTTTTTCATTTTTGCCAATCTGTGTAGAGATGTTCCACTGTGGTTTTAATTTTCATTTCCCTGATGAACTTGAGAAAATTTTCATAAATCTACTAGCTGTTTGGATATTATCTTTGGTGAAATGCCTATTCAAGGCTTTTGCCCATTTTTCTAGTGGGTTACCCATCTAGTTCTTAAATATTTTTAGCATTCTTTATATATTCTGGATTTAAATTCTTTGATGAATACACATATTGTCTACAGTTTCTTCTATTCTGTCACTTTTATCGCTCTCTTAATTCCATCTTTTGACTAACAGAAGTTTTTCCTTTTAATGTACAGTAAGTCCCCTACATACGAATGAGTTCTGCCTTGAGAGCGAGTTCATAAGTGTAATTTGTTCGTAAGTCCAACAAAGTTAGCCTAGGTACCCAACTAACACAATCAGCTATATAGTACTGTACTGCTATAGGTTAATAATACTTTTCACAAAAATAATACATAAAAAACAAACACAAAAAATAAAGAAACCATTTTTAATCTTACAGTACAGTACCTTGAAAAGTACAGTAGTACAGTACAACAGCTGGCATACAGGGGCTGGCATCGAGTGAACAGGCAAGAAGAGTTACTGACTGGAGGAGAGGGAGGAGGTGGGAGATGGTAGAGCTGAAGGATCATCATCAATAGGAGACGGAGGGCAAGCTGCAATTTTACTCACACCTGACGTTGATGGCACAGCTTCTGGTTCCTTGCTGGGTTCAATCCTATCTACCCTCTTGAAAAAATGACCCAGTGATGTCTGGGTAGTAGCTCTTCCTTTCTCACCCTAGATAACACGGTACCACTGGATTGCATTCTAAACAGCTGCTGCAACCTTCGTGTACTGTTCTACGTTCGGGTCCTGTGCCTCAAAAACTAACAGTGCCTCCTCAAATAAAGAAAAGCCCCTTGCCATTTCCTGCATTGTGAAACTCTTTGGTTCTCCAGTTACTTCTTCTTCCTCTTGTCTCTCTTCGTACTTTCTCTGGGCACGTTCGCATCTTTGAAAGTTCACAACTTGAAGGTTCATATGTAGGGCACTTACCGTATTCCAATCTATCCATTATTTCTTTTGTGGGTAGTACTTTTTCCATTCTGTTTAGGAAATTGCTGGCTACCCCAAGTCATGCAGATACTCTTCTAACTTTTACTCCAAATTTTTTTGGTACAGGTATCTTTTAAAAAACAAGCAACTAAATAATTCTGATGCAGACTATCCACAAATCACATTCTGCAAAACTGCGATTTTCTGCTCTAAACCTCATGTGTCCTTTAAGAGCTGCGCGCCCTACCCTCTCCCCCAAACCAGGGTCACCATCATGAACTTCCTTCTTCAAGGTAGGCTCATGCCACAGGCCCTCATGGTCCTCAGGCCATTGTCTCTTCTCATGGAGCCTTACAACAGGGACAGACTCACAAAGTTTGCCAGGGCTGGGTATAAATACGTGAGCTGTCAGTTTGGGGACCGTGATAGCCAGAGGACAAATGCCCCATAGTGGTGGCAGTGACTGCTCAGTCCCAGCTGACTGTTGCCAGATAATCATGAGGGTCCCAGACCATAGTTCTTCCAGTTTTCAAAGCAAAGCCAAGCATCTGGGTTATGTAAAACATCCTGATTTCTAAATGATGTAGAGCAATTTAAACCTTAAAAATTCACTGTGCAGTAGCAGAAACTAATGCACCATTGTAAAGCAATTATACTCCAATAGAGATGTTTAAAAAAAACCAAAAAACCCCCCAATAGCTTGTTAAAATAATTCTTAAATTCCTTTAGCCTCTCCCAATATTTTAGTTACTTGTCCTCAGTTGCTTGTGTTTGCTCAACTTAGTATAAAATCCTTTAGGTTATTCCCCTTCTTTAGATCTTCATTTCCTCATGTGGACTTTCACATTATATAAAACGTACATTAAATATCTATGTTTTTCTCCAGTTTAAAAAAAAATTCACTGTGTGGGGGGAAAAAAGAAAAGAAAAAAGAAAAATGTGGGTTTTCTGTGGCCTGTGGCCTCTGGTATACCAGTTTTCAAACTCTGTCCTAGTGTAAGGAAGCAGGCTGCCACTCCAAGTGTGATCCTGGGACCAGTGGGATGGTCACCTGGGAGCACATTAGAAATGAAGAACCTCAGGCTTCCATCTACTGAGGCAGAATCTGCAATTTATCAATAGCCCCAGGTGATTCATACATTCATTAAAGTGTGAAAACTTTACGTAGATGTATGGTTTTTTATTTTTAATTTTTGAATTTTATTTTTTTATACAGCAGGTTCTGATTAGTCATCCATTGTATACACATCAGTGTATACATGTCAATCCCAATCTCCCAATTCATCCCACCAGATGTATGGTTCTTAATACTGGCTTAAATCAGAATCATTTGGGGAACTTAAGAAAAATACCTGTATCGATGCTAGATGATGTCTAGCTCTTCTCAGCCGGGCCCAAGTCGCGACTGACGAGGGACGGACGTTCATGGCGACCAGGACCGCTCTTCTCGTTCGGCCCCGGCCCCTTGCCTCTCCTCCCTGCCTGCTGGTGGTGTGTGTAAGGCAGAGGTGAGGAATCCCCGCTGGACTTGGTCTCCCGCCCCCTGCGTCACGGCGGTCGCCGGGCCGACCGGGTTCGCTCACGCAGCCGACACTGCAGCCTCGCCTTCTCGGAGAGTCTCGCGAGGCGTCCCACAGTTCACCACGCGCCCCCCGTCGATACGTGAGCGTCCCACCTACTCCCTGCGGTGCCGCTGGCTGGCTCCAGGCGTCCCTCAGGTGGCGTCGCTTCCTGTTCTCAGCGAGCCCCTCGGGTCCCCCCAGTAGTGGTGAGTCTGGTGAGCAGCTCTCTTGGGGAGTCCAGGTGATAAGGAAGGCACGCCGGTGTCCCTCGTAGGGGCAGGTGCCTTGTGGGGGTCGTCCTCATATGTGCAGGGGGACTGACTTGGCCGTGTGTTCCCCCTTCGCCGCCGAGGTTGTACGCGGGAGTGTGAGCTATCGTGACCGGCTGGGTGATGTGAAGGGGGGCTCAGGCAAGCTCCCTGGTTAGGCAAACGCAGGAGCCCGAGGCTTCGCAGGCGTTGCCTGCCCCTGACCATGAATGCTTATGTTGACCCCATGCTTACCCAACCGCAGACCGCCCCCCACCCCAGCCGAGAACTGGCATCTCCCGAAGTGCGTCCGTGGGCCTGATGGGGAGACGATGGGTGGGGGACTGGGGGACGACGCGCCCTGGGTGGGAAAGCCTTCTCTAGCGATCTGAGCGGGAGCGTTGGGGCGCCGTACCTCCTTGCCGCCGCCCCTCCAAAGCTCACAGTAGCCCCTGCAGCGTGTGTGGGCAGAACCCCTCGCCTTCCGGTGAGTGGTGGGCTGGCCCCGCCGTGAGACCACGTGCCGCTTTTCAGGGGAGGGGGGAGAAAAAAAGAAAAATACCTATGACTGGGCAGCACTATGAACGATGTAAATCAGCATTTCTGGAGATGAGGCCTAGGCACTGATATTTTTAAGAAGCAACCTGGGGGATTTGAATAGGCAGCCAGGGTTGAGAAGCGCTAATTTAGATCAAGCCCTCACTTATGACTGGGAAATGTGAAATCTCAGAAAATGAATGGATGAAATATCTTGACCAATGTTACCTACCTAATGTATCAGAGAATCTGATTTGTGCAAACTCATATCTCATGATTCCCAAGCCAGAGCCTTTTTGCTATAGTTACTTCTGGTTCCTGGAGGCAGAACGACAAAATGATCCTGCTAGACTATGGCTCATTACTGCCAGCTTTCTAGCTAAGCTGCCTAACTTTCGGCACTGACCCCTAACAAGATTTGCTAGATGAAGAGCTGTGACCGAATGGGCCTGTCTTTCAGCCCATTCAAGCCAAAATCCATTTCATTCCCTGTTCATTACCCAAAAAAGGGCTAACTGTTCCTGCTATGAAGACATGGAAGATCCTCAGCTCGGGTCTCAAAGTCCCACTGTATAGGCACAGAAGAAGGCAAAGCCTTCTGGCAGCAATTTGAGGATTTGGGTTCAGCATTAACCAGCAGGGATTGGATGGAGCGCGATTACTTCATCTCTTATCACTCTTGGGCTGCATCAACAGAAACACAGGTCCAGAATGCAAACGTGGTAGATCTGCTAGAGTTTGATCCACCAACATTTTACAGTTGAAGAAGCTGGATGGATTAGATGAATGACTGACAAATGGTGGTTGAGCCAAGATTCCTAATCCCTATTTCCAGTATCAGGTAATGCCTATAATCTTCTGACCCCATGGTGGAGTCCTTGAGCAGTGTCATGTTCAAAAGAACAGAGTAACCAACAGTAATGTGTTAAGGACTTGAGTTCTCTTGTTGTATTTTGAGGATACCATGAAGGAGGCCCACATCACATATCAATACTTGTGAATTTCCCTTTTTTTTTTTTTTGTTTTGTGGTACGTGGGCCTCTCACTGTTGTGGCCTCTCCCGTTGCAGAGCACAGGCTCCGGACGCGCAGGCTCAGTGGCCATGGCTCACGGGCCCAGCCGCTCCGCGGCATGTGGGATCTTCCCGGACCAGGGCACGAACCCGTGTCCCCTGAATCGGCAGGCGGACTCTCAACCACTGCGCCACCAGGGAAGCCCTGAAATTCCCTTTTATTTATTTTTACCTGCTGCCTTGTGCTTTATAGTTGTACTCTTCTTCTCTTTTCAACCCCATGCCATCAAAATAGCCTCCTTCTTAACCTTAGTCTATGCTATGATTTTCTTTCCTCTCCTTTTCACTCCAATTTTACAGCTGCAAAGGCAGGAACACTTTATAGAGCTGGGGAGGAAAAAAGTCCCATACAGGACTCTGTATAGTGGGCAGACAGAAGGGCAGTCTGGGGACAATCATACATTTCAGGGCCATTACAGCCATGCCCCAGCCACCTCCCTTATGATGCTATTCTCACTTGCTCTGCTCCAGCATTTGCGTTATCCACCTTGCTGTAGTCAGATCTATAATGACCTTGTAGGCTCAGCACATATTGAACACATTCAGTATACTAGGCCATGGGATTCTCAGTCTGACCTGTAGGTGGGAAATTTTTTTTTTTAATAAAGTGGGGACACCCAGGCTGCTATAGGATTGAGATAGTATGCTTTAGTTGAATACTAAATAATTATTAGGCGATGGTGGTAACAATTAGAGTTCTTCTAGGCCACCAGCCCTGGAGAAAAAAATGATCACTTGATAAAAACTTGCAATCCTTGCTTATAGCTTTCTTATACTCTCGCAAATGATCTTTCATTTGATCTCCTCCAGGTAAAGAAACTTCTTCCAAGGATCCAACCATATCCACTGAGATTATATCCTCATCTGAAAACAAGGAAAAATGTTTCCTGCCACAGAATATGACTCCAGGTATCTAAACCCCAAAGACAAAACCTAGTTAAAAAATATTTTCCATGTAGAATATTACAGTAATCCCGTTATCAGTCCCATCTGCAAACTCCCTCCCTCTGATCCTTTCTAGGCACCACCATCAAATACATCTTTGTAAGCATGACCTTGACTATGATATTCACTTGCTCACAAATCTTCCAGTGCTCTCCATTGCCTGTAAGATTAAGCTAAGCCATCTCAAGCTAACACTCAGAGTTCTTCACAATCTGGCACATATTAGGAGCTCCATACATATTTGCTATATTAAATAAAGTATATCATCAAATAGATTTTAAGGTGCTGAAGGGCAGGGGTAATTTTTTGAATAATTAAGTATTCTACATAGTACCTAACAGAGTTTTTTGTACATAATTGGTGCTCAGGAAATGTTTGGTAAATAAATACATGAATAATTGAATAGGTCCATGGGGGTCATGTTTGTATTCTGTATACTACCAAAACAGAGTTTTGGTAGTATACAGAATATAAACAGAGTTGGTTATACAGAATTGGTTAAATAAATAAGTGAATAAAGGGTTGAGTATGTGGGGTGAGATTGGCTGAGCAGAAGGATGTCTGTCTGAATCTTTCAGAAGGAGAAAAAGATTTTGAAATTAAAGTGGAAAAAATCTTTTTCTCAGGACATATCTTTCACAGTGTTCCCCTTAAGAGACTTCAGTGAAGCTGGCAAAGAGAGAACCATCCTCAGAGAGAGAGGGCTGAACCTTGTACTGGAAACTCTGAGGATAAACCTGTAGAAGATACAGTTTCTGTTATCCAGTAACAGGGACCACTTTTGAGGGCAAATCACATGCCAAGCATGTGCTAAGTCATCCCTGCATCTACTTCTCAGCCTCACATGCTCACCTCTAGAAGGTGGCACCACACTCTGCATTTCAAAGGTGGCAAACAGGGACTCAGAGAGGGACGTGACTTCCCCAGTGCTGCACAGTTAATACGTTATGGGAAAGGCATTCAATCCCTGGTCCTTGTTTGTAACCAGGGTGTTCCGTTGCCTCCCAAACATGTACTTTTATCCAGCATACAAAATCGAGATTTGTGAAAAAAGATTTGCATTATGAATGTTTTGAAGGATATACTCTATGTAAACAGTGTAATGTCATGCCATATTCTTTCTTTTCCCAATTTCAAATTCTGTCAGACTTCTTGGTTGACAATAAGAAAAACCTTGCCCTCTGTTTTTTGGTGTTGCATCAGTCTGCTTATCTGTCTGTCAGCTTGGGCCATCCCTGAAAAAGCTGAATCACCCACCATCTGTTGTCTCATGAACACAGTGGAGTCAGCATTTTGTCTTATCAGTGTATGAAGGCAAGTGAACAAAGGGTACATGTAGGTGAAACTTAACCACCTGAACCTGAACTTGTCCGTCTTTCAGCATTTTCTGCCATGATGCTGTTTCCAGGAAGGTCATAGGGTGAGAAGGGGAGACTCAGCTCCAACTGCCACCCTCTTCTTTATGAGGAAGAGTCCCAGACAGAATCAGTCAGATACATTATCATGACTAAACCACCGGTTTTCAGAACTATTAAAAAAATGACAAAATGCACTTCACACTAAGACTAGAGTGAACTTGATTTATTCCCCTATCCAAAGAGGGCACTGTAGGATCCCACAGTGGCACAGAGATGCTGCTCTGAGTATCAGCTCTCATTGGTTGAGATCCACAAGCAGTTTGCTTATTTAAATCCAGGTCTTTTAAGTTCTATAACCATGGATTCAAGTACATGGCAAGGAGGGTCACATTGAAGGGGCCGTCACTTATCAGGAGCTTTTCCCAGGAAGATTCTGGAGGGGAGTTTAGATCAGGCTTTGAAAGGACAGGAGGTTTGGTGAACAGAAATCACAGAATCAATTAGTGTCAAGGTTAATTACATTGTAACAAGTTGGGGGCTGCGAGCAGTAACTGCTGGAGCACTGGGGTGGGGGGTTGCAAGGGGCAAAAGCTAATGCTCATGTGTGTATTGAACATTTAGTATGCACCCAGCACTGAACAAAATGCTTTATGCACATAATCTCATTTAGTAAGCCTCTTAAAAACCCTGTGGGATAGTACTCTAAAAGCCATCTTATTAATTAGAAAAGTCAAGCATAGAGAGGTAATTAACTGCTGAGGGTGGTGCAGTTAACAAAGGCAGAGCCGAGCCTCGAGTCCACGCCGAGTCCACGTCTGTGTGACTCCTCCTCCCTGGGCTTTACCTCCTCCTAGAGATCAGTGGTCAGTGAGGCTACCAGACAGTCGTTGGACCTGGACTGCGGCAGATGGAGGGCTTGCGTGAGATTAGAACACAAGCCAGGGAGGAACGGAATGGAACAAACATCCACCCAAAGCTCTCACCGATGTCAGGTCAGCTGGGCATGTCGTATCAGAGCTGGCCTGCAGCCACAGCATTTCCACGACTTCTTGGTTAGAGACAGGAAGACAGAAATGCAGGCTGCCTGTGTTCTCAGGCCAGCATGACAGGGGCCGTCTGTAATGTGCTCAGGAATTTGCAAAAGCCCTGGCAGGTTAGGGCTAGAAGACAGACCTCTGTGCCTATCTAGTTGCTGCCTTGAAGGTTCATTGTGTTTGATAATTATTAATGCGATTGGTACGTATTGTCTGAAGAAGACACATGGCAAAGTGCAGTTATAAGATGAACCTCCTCAGTGTGGCCTTTCCCAGCAACACTATCCACTCTCCAACAGCTCCATCACTCTGTCTCTTTACCCTATTAACATTTTTTTTTATTCATAGCACTTTTCTCCATCTGAAATTACTGTGTTCATGGAATTGGTTACTTGCCAAGAATACAAGCTCCATGAGAACCGGACCTTGTCTGTTTTGTTTCCTGCTGCATCTCAGCGCCTAAAACAGCCTCTGTTCACAGTATTGAATGAATGTGCATTTTGAAGATATTAAAGATAGACTTTAATATATTAGCTATTTACCCTGACGAACAACAAATGCATAATCAGAAAGAAGCAGGTTAGAGGAAATGCATGTGTATATGTATAATGCATGTAGTATTAATATCTATTACATATGATAAATTTGACATATAAATATACTTCCATAAATATGGATAAATTAGTATTCTTTGGAAACTTTCACAAATCATCCACAGGAGGAAATACATGTTCTAGCTGGTTCTGTGTGGCACTGTTCCCTCAGTGCCAGGCAGAGCAGGAATATACTCTGTACAAACAGAAATAACCAACCCAACTGCAGCAACTCCTGTGATTCCAGAACATTCTGTGCTTCAGCATATTTTCTTCTGGGGGAGGAAAGTTTAAAGAATGTGCTCAGAGAATTGTTAAGATCACTTGTAATCTCTGATGAGAACATCAGTTTAGGGGTTGGGTGTGGGAAACATTGGGGGTTATCTAATTCTTTCTTCCCTGTTTCTGCATTTCCATCCTGATCTTTCTCACTCTGTTCTCTTTAAGATCTGACGCTCTCCTTCAGTGTGAAGAGCCGCTCCAGGAGGTGTGTAAATGGCCCCTTGCAAGAAGCAGCCAGGAGGCGGCTCTGGGCGCTGGAGAATGAGGACCAGGAGGTTCGTGCATTGTTTAAGGTGAGCTTCGCAGAGCAGTGCAACCTTGTGTCCACCTTGTGTCTACCTTGTGTCTGTCCACAACAGCCTCTCCAACACCTAGGACAGTGCTAGGAAGAAAGTCGGCCCTCAAGAAAACATCTGACTGACTGAATGAACGAAAATGTACACATTCTCTGCTCAGCAGGAATGGGTCAAGCCTTGGAATCAGAGTCAGAGAAGATTTCATTTAAAATCTGCCACTATTAATTTTTTGACCTTCAGCAAGTTACTTAACCTCTGTCGAATGGGAATCGTTATAATACCTACCTCATAAAGTATACTTTTTAAAAAATGTGGTGAATTTGACTTTTTAAAATTGTGATAAAATATACATAACATTTTCAGTTTTAATAATTTTTACTGAACAAGTCAGTGATATTAAATGCATTCACATTATTGTGTAACCATCACCACTGTCCATGCCAGAATTTCTCATCATACCAAACTAAAACACTGTACCCACTAAACAGTAACTCCCCTCTATCCCCTTTCCTCAGCCACTGGTAACCACTGGTAAGTGTACTTTTTTAAGTACCAAAATTGCTAATCAAAAATTAATAGCTGTAAATATTAGAATGAGAGGAGGAAAAGGCAATAAAATAAACCAATTTCTCATCTTTCATAGTAGGTAGATAATATCTTCAAGTGCTAAACCAAGGAAGAAGGGTATGACTAAATTATTTATACTTTAGGAGGTACTTACTAGGAGAACTAAAGTCAGGAATGTTTAAAATTTGCTGCAACTAGAGGTGGGGGAAAGAGAACATTGCTTTACATAATAAATTAGTATGTTCTAGTTATTTTACAGTTTCTGTATGAATTGATACAAATTAAAAAGAGAAACATACTCTATTATTCTGTCATGTAACAAAAAATATAGTGTTTGGTTTGTTGGGAGGAGTAAATGAGATAGTATCTGTAGAGAGCTTGGTGTTGTGCTTGGGTGGTAGGATGTGCTCCAGAAATAGTAGATATGTTATAAATAGCAGAGTCATTTTGTTTTTAAATCTCCAGAATTCAGGAACTTGGAGGCATTAGCTACTAACAGGCACCATAGAGTTTCTTTTAATTTGAGTCGCTTTTGACACAGGCAAGAGCTGGGTTTGGTTGTGCAAACTGGCCTGCTGGGCTGAGTCTTGAGTGGGCAGGCTTGTGGGCCAAAGCTGAGGCCTGGAGTCAGTTGGAGCTGAGATCCAGTTTGGGTGTCACAGCTCCCTTGACTTACCCTGTCTGCACCCTGGCATCCTTGAGTATAAAACAGGGACAATGCCATTTTCTATTAAATGTGAGGTGCCATTTGATTATAAACACACTATTTTAAGAAAGAAAATAAATGCTGCCCATTATTTATGATGCCACACTTCCTTTTCTTTTATTTCAGAAATGGTGAAATGTGATAAAAGTCCATCTTAGAATGGGTTAACTCCTATAATTACACTCTTTCATAGGGTTATTGTAAAAGTTAAATGAGGCATTGCTCATCAAACTCTTGCTGAAGAGCCTGGCATATAGTAAATTCCTTGTAAATCAGTTTTTACTTAGGACCCTCTTCCCTGACTACCAGGATCTATATCCTCCAAGGATCCGGGGCCTCCTGGGACCTGGTATGGGAGAACCCCAGAGTTCTGACTTTGCTGAAGTAGGGGCTTTTCCTTGGATCCTTCTATCCTCTTCTTCTTTCTCCAGGGTTCCCTCACGACAGGGATCCAGGGGTTGATCACTGGTGGTAGGACTGGCCTGGAGGGAGAGGGACATTCTGATCATCACTTGTTATAGTCAAGTCCAGATGCTTGGACAAGCAAAAAAGATTTTAGGGGAAAACCAAGTCTAGGCAGTGATTCAGGCCTTTTCATTCAGGTATTTAAAAAGGGGGTGGGGGGGTGTTACAGGTCTCTTCTTTCTCCGCTTGTGAGTGTGTAAACTGGCACAACCTTTCTGGAGGGTAGTTTGGCTCCTGCATTTTAGGATTGAAAATGTGCATTCCCAATTAACACTTCTTGGAATCACTTGTGTCAAAAAAATCAAGGGTGCATACAAAGATTTAGATATGAGATGTTTATCACAGTACTGTTTAGGATGTTAAAAAATTAAAACAACTCAAATGTCTAGCCATAAGAAAACATTAAGAATTAATTACGTTAATGTGACTACAGCATATGTAACCATTAAAAATAATGTAGATTATTTAATGACATGGGAGATGGTTCACAAAACATTGTTTAGGGACGAACGATTACAAAACAACTTACTAATGTGATTCTATTTATATAAAAATGGTTACATAGAAACTCATGTACAGAAAAAAGATTCAAAGAATACACAAAGTTGTTAACATTGATGATCTCTAGGAGGAGGGATTATGGATACTTTTTATTTTTGTGTGGTTTGGTTTTTCTGTTTGCTAGCTTCGTAAAAATAATTATTAAACATAGATTCACAATCAAATTTGCTTCCAAGGTGCCTTCTGTGATTCATTCTCCACCCTCTCACACATACTTCTTTTTTTTTTTTTAACACAAAAGATAACATTCTCTGCACACAATTCTATACTCTGGTTCCTTTTTGTTTCTGCTGTTGTTTCATTCAGCAGTGAATATTTGGAGCCTGTATCAATACACAAAGAGCGTCTTTATTCTTTTTTATGGATGCATAATATCATAGTATTCCATTGTATGGATGAACCATGATTCATTTTAACCAGTCTCCTATTGATGAACATTTAGGTTATTTCCTTTTTTTTTTTTTTTGGTGATGTAAAAAATCTATGCCAAAATTGGTGAAAGTGGTCAAAAGGTACAAACTTCTGGTCATAAGATAAAAAAGTCCTGGGGATGTAACATACAGCATGGTGACTGTAGTTAACAATACTATGTTGTATATTTGAAAGTTGCTAAGAGAATAGATCTTAAAAGTTCTCATCGCAAGAAAAAAAGAATCTGTAATTATGTGATGTGGTGGATGTTAACTAAACTTATTGTGGCCATCATGTCAAAATATATACATATGTTAAATCATTATGTTACACACTAAAAATTAATATGATGTTATATGTCAATTATATCTCAAAAAAAGAAGTTCATACACGGCATGTTGTATATACGTGAGCTTGTTCACAGGACGCTTTTGTCATCCCAGGCTGACTCACTGTTCTTTTTTACTCAGGACCTCTCAGCTAGGTTGGTGTGTATACAGTCCCAGAAGGCCCAGTTCCTCATTACCTTCAAGACCATGGAGGAAATCTGGAAGTTCTCCACCTACCTGAACTTAGGTATGACATGGAGCAGGCAGGTAAAGGAGCACCTGCTTCTCAGTTTAGCCAATTTGCAGAGCTTGACATTAAGGAATTGGTCTGGCTCTGATAATTTAAAGCGGTAGAGTCTAACATGGATGGTTAACCTTTGAAATATCACAAACTGCCTGGAACTAAATCTAAAGCAAATATTGCTCTAAAATGTCACATGCAGCCCTTCTTTGTTTCAGGAAGAGAATATTAGATAATCAGTTAAAACTGGCAAACAGTTTTTGATCATCTACTAGATTCAAAGTAGAGCTAGATTAGAAATTAATGGTTAAAAAAAAAAAAAAAAAGAGAAAACAGTCTCTAGTAGGATCTAAGTATCTGTTCAAAAGTTCCAGATCCTTGTTCCATGTTTTTGGAAAAGTCAAAGAAAGATATGGGGGACTTATCTGCTAAAGGGGCCTCAGGTTGCAGGGTTTTCTAGAAGGTAAAGAAGGATACTGGGGCACAGCACCAGTACCGATGTGGTGGGAAATAGTTTACCTGCCCTCTCCATGGAGAACAACTCATGATAGGAAAGTTACAATTGCAAAGCAAAACCAAGCAAGGCAAGAGGAAGCCATTTGAATTGATGCGTGTTTTACTTCTCTTACAAAATGCTGGGCTCCATGCAGACTTACACAGGAAGCGATTTTGTGTAGGGGTGGAGGGTCAAGATGGCTCTTGGCTAGAAGGTATAAGTTCTCCTCTTGTAGTCATGGTGATTTTTCTGCTCTCCATTCAACACATCTCCTTCTGTGACCATTAGAGATCCTTGTTATTCAAAGTGTGCTCCATGGACCAGCAGCATCAGCATCACTTGGGACTTGTTAGAAACGTGGAATCCTAGGCTGCAACCCAGACCTACTGAACCAGCATTTGTATTTTAATAAGGTCCCTAGGTGATTTGTGTGCACATGAAAGTATGTGAAGCACCATTATAGAAGATACACAGGGCCTAAATCAGCACAACGGAGAGTGGAAAGAGACAGGTTCTGCATCTTAAGAAAGTGAGGATGTCTAGAAAGAAGCAAAATTTTCATACAAGTAATTTAAATTTATAGGAATGTGTAAAATACTATCCATAATTGTTACAGTTTTACAGTTTGCACAGTTTTTAGTCTGGTTTTAACAAGTGAGATCTTACTGGGCATGGGGTGGGGGGCAGGGTCAGAGGGATGTTGAAGTAAATCCTGACTCATTTGTGGGCCATGGAGAACCTCCCCAGCCACTGCATCATCAGGGGTACAAGAATTCGAATTTGGTCGGGAGAACTTTAAGGGGGAACCAGGAACTCCCAGTGTCAACATTGTAATCTTGGAGATTCCTCCCTGGATGTATTATAAAAAAGTAACTTGGTCTGATAATCTTATTATGCATTTATAGAAACCCATAATATGTTGAAAATAAATATCATTTAAAAATGATTTGTACTTCCCAACAGATGCTGAGAAGAATCAATTCATTTTAGAAATTTTCTAGCTACCCCTCTTATGCTCTTCTAATTCCAGTTAAGTGGAGTCAGATTAGGTATGGAGGTCTGGGGGAGAAATTCAGGAGGGAAATTGCTCACCCTAATGATCAGCTAATGGCAGAAATCATGCCCTTGAGGAATCATGTTGGTTTGACTTCTTAGGCTACGTATCCATGTGTCTGGAGCATCTCCTCTTTGATCACAAGTACTGGCTTAACTGCCGACTGGTGGAGGATACAGAGATCCACGTGTCAGTAGATGATAAACACCTGGAAACAATATACCTGGGACTTCTGATCCAGGAAGGTGAGCATGGTATAGGGGTGGGGATGGGGGTCTTATCTGGATATATGTTATCAGAGTCCTTGAAATAATTAGGATACAAAGGGAGGCAAAAACCATTCAAACATGAAAATATTCACAAATGAACCCACCTGTTACAATATTACTTCAACCATCTCTCTCAGTTTAACATCAATATCACAAGAACAGCTGTGTAGGACAGTCTCACTGATTGTCTGATGTTAGAACCACCCAGGAATTTTAAGAAGATGCCCGTATCAGGGCTCAGCTGGGGCCAGTTAATCTCTAGCGATGGGGATCAGGCTTTGGTATTTTTTGAAAGTTGCCCAGGTTATTGTAATATGCATCCAAGATTGAGAACCACTATTCCAAACATGTGATATAATTTGATTGTAAAATAAAATTGCAGATCTTGCAAAACCTTCATGATTTCATGAGATCGAGGAAAGTGATATTGGGAAACTGTTTGGAGCACCCACCAGTCTGTTTACAAGGAAGGATCCAATCAAGGCTGCAGCCAACCGGTTAATGACTGATGACATCATAGACACAGTGAAAGAGCCATATTTGCATAGAATATTTTGCATAATGATTCCCTTTCTGATTGTTTTGCATGAATCATATATGAAGGAAAAACTTTCATACTGTATGACTGTGAAATTTAGTTGGAGAAATTATATTCACCCAAATCAACTTAATTTATTCTTTTTTGGTCCTAAGATTAACATGAGGTTGCAATTATAACTGAAGTTCTGTTAAATATATTTTCATGAACTCGTTTCATTTTTTTCTCAAGGTGAAGTCCCAATTAAACCTCATTCTTGAGAATTATTTGGAGTTTTTGGTGTCTATTTTAAGTGAATTCCCTCTCAGTGGCTTTTTTCCCTGGTACCAGTTTTCCTGGGGTCACAAAGGCCTCTTGTAGTACCTCCCCCTGGACTGTGTACTTTACTTTCAGAAAGAAAAGTATCTGGGCTCTGATGGAAATATACATAGTGGGATACTCCATTTTCACTTCCTGCTACTCCTTGGAAAGAGCTTTTCTCATTCTCTGCAGGTCACTTCTTCTGCAGAGCCACGTGCTCCATGGCTCAGCCAGCTGAGAAGGAAGGGGAGTATTTGACACTTTGCAAGAATGAGTTAATCTCGGTGAAGACAGCTGAAGGCGAGTTCGAGTGGGAAGGCGTGTCCTTGGTGACGGGTCAGCGGGGCTTGGTGCCAGTGTCAGCCTTGGAACCCCTGCCTCTCCCTTTCCACCAGTGAGTAGCCACTCACCTCCTGGGAGAGGGTCTCAGAGCGCACTGAGGTCTGCAGAACAGAGTAGGCGCATTTGCAGATGTGGACATCCATGGTGCCAGGGAGGGAACAAACCTGGGGGGCTTTTTATCTTTTGTTATTTTTTTAAGTCAAGATTTGCACAATTAGATGAAATGGAGACAACTCAAAGTTTCAGATGGACATTGTACCAAAGAAGAAATACACTGCCTGGTCTCCAATGCAGTGTTTCTCACTGTGGGGACTGGGGACCATTTGTACCAGAGTTGCCTGGGGATTCTACTGCAAGTTTATACCCTCTGGCCCTCCTCAGACTCTCTTGAGGTTGGATCCAAAAATCTGCATTTTATATAAGCTCCCCTTAAACATCAGGGGATGTTTTTCACACTAAAGTTCCAGAATCCTTGCTGGAAGATGTTGTAAACTCAAACAGAGAGAGTGACAGTAAGCATGATTCCAGGCTGTGGGTTCTGTGTGTGGCAGAGAATCTGACAGTGAGAATGGAATGGGATCCTTTGTTAGATATTTAACTGACAAGCTAATTGCTGAGCCAGAAAACATCCCAGGCCTGCTGAGCTTCTTTATTTTTCACAGTGCTTGATAAAAAGTAAGTTCTCATTAAATGTTTGCCACTATTATAATAAAAGTAACCAAAATTACAAGAATACTTATCATCATCAGCATCATTTTAATGGATTATTCTGCTCACTGTTCAAATTTTTTGAAATCCATGTTTGCAAACCCCATGTTTCCATTGGCAGATGGTTCCTAAAGAATTATCCAGGAAGCTGTGGCCTTTCCAGGAAGAGGGATTGGACAGGCTCCTATCAGATCGGTACGGCTGAGTTGAAGGCAGTATTATTAGGGAGATAATATTGCTCTGCCTCCTCCTTTTATCAGCAGATTTGGAGTCAGTGGATGTGAATTCCTGTCTCACCTCTGCTGCTGACTGAATTTGGGGAACCCAATTATACCATCTGTTCCCATGCGTTTCCTTGCCTGTGAAATGAGAGGTCTCAGATGAGGGCTGTACTGTAGATATAAATACCTCCAGGGACAGGCAGAACATACAGATGCGTGGAGGGCCTGGAGGGAAGATGTTAGGGAATGGTAGGGACCATAGGGATTTAAAGATATGTGGGGGAAAAAAAAAGCCCTGTGTGGGCCAGATGTGGCGTGCAGGCTGCCTGCTTTCAATCTCTAGTCAAAACATTTTCTAATTTCCTTCAGAGTTTTGTGAAGTTAATCTTGAATTAAGGAAGATTAAGAATGCTTGGCACATAGCGGGTGCTCAGTAAATATTTGTTGAATAGATGAAATACACACACACATATATATATATATGTATAAATACATGCATACATTTTATGTAATCTCTATACACATGTGTATGTATGTATGTATATTTATATATACACATACACACATAAATATATACCCATATATGTATAAGTATATTTGTATCTACTGGATAAGGAAATTTAATGTTTTCTATGTATCTAGAATATACATTCCTTTCATCTTCATCCTTGGAGCTGCCTTCTCACACCTAGCACAAAGTGCAAGTTTTAAAGTTCTAAGCCCAAGTACCACTTTAAAAAAAAAGAAACAGAGGGAATTATGAGACCCAGACATTAGATCTAATTAATAATCAACCACAAACAAGACTTTTAGCTATCTGAGGCAGTATGGCCTTGTCGTTAGGAACATGGGGCTGTGAAGTCCTGTTCTGGGTTCCAATTCTAGCCCCACAACTTAAAACCAGTGTGACCTCGGCCAGTTCATGACGTGCTCTCACAATGTCACAACTTCCTCATTAGTAAAATGTTACTGTAAAACCAACTTTAAATGTTGTCATGAGAAACTAAACTAAATGACATCTGTAAATCACTTAGTACAGTTTTCTCACATTCTAAGTGTTTAACACATGGTAGATACTACCAAAGCAGTGGAAACTTCTGATTCTGAAGACAGAGTCAACAGAAACTTGACCAAAAATGTCAGGAAAAAAAAAGAAAAAAAAAAAAAAAATAAAAAAAAATAAAAAAAAAAGAAAAACAAAAAAAAGAAAAAGAAAAAAAAAATGTCAGGAAAAAAAAAATCCAGTAGCTTTAGCAGGGGAGCTAAAGCAAATATGGAAACTGGGGCATATAAAAACTGCTACCTCAACTAGAGCTGGATTAGTGGAAAGAAGGGTTAACAGCAGTGGAGAGACTTAAGTTCTAGTTCACACACAAACTCCTTGGACAAATCACGTACCCTCTCAGTGCTTCCACCTTCTAATCTATAAAAAGGAGATTCTGATAGTTGCTCTGCTTACCCTTTGGGGCTCCTAGAAAGATCTGAGAAAAGGGACATAAGTGTACTTGGTAAACTGGAGAGTACAATTCTCATAAATATATCATTACTAGATCCTAGCGTGGCAGCTGATCAAGCTAGGTAGTGACCATAGTCAGAAGAGGAGTCTTCCAGAACCCTCTGGGTAACCAGCTGTTTTCTGTTCGCCAGTCATATGAGGCTAACATGTATTGAGGGTTGCCTAGGTACCAGGCATTGTGCACTTTATCTCTTTAACTCTTCCTGATATTTGTAAGAGACAGATATTCTCATTATCCCCATTTTACAGTTGGGGAAACTGAAGGTCATAGTGGCCAAAGGAGCCAGAAGGAAATGGAGAGATCCTACAGTAGTCCTCACCCTGGTCTGTGGATCTGTGCCAATCATGGCAAAGTGTTTACATAATGGCAAATCAGACAAAGTAGGACGATATAGTGAGCTTTACAGTTTGACATAAGCTACCTTTATTCTGTTTTAAGGTATACCTAGTATTCTTAGATTATATTTACTACGTTTGTTAAAATTTCTTTTATAAAACGGTGGTAAAAGTGGATGGGAGTTCCTTTTTTGAATTTCCTAGCTTGGCCAAATGAAAAGCCAGTTACCCTATATCATTCCTGCCAATTTATTTTTCTGAGGGGGGCGGAGAAATTTTACTGGTCCTTAAAGTTCTAAAGTCTGGGAACTCTTCATTTCATATTACACTGGAAGCTAGTGGAAGGCTCCGCTGTTCCTGCCTTATTTGGTTGACCTGTGTGCTGTTTTCCCTCAGGTAGAGGAAAATGTAAGGCCTGGAAAGAATATGAGAGGGAAGAAAAGGATGAACTGAATTTCCACCAGGGAGAAAGCATTGAGATCATCGGCTTTGTCATTCCTGGGCTTCAGTGGTTCATTGGGAAGTCAGCGCTCTCAGGAGAAGTGGGCTTTGTCCCCACCAGGAACATAGATCCTGATTCTTATTCCCCAATGTGAGTATGACACACAGACCCTCTGGGATGTGCTGGAGCAGGGCCACCTTACCCTTTGGTCCTGTCCCATTCTGAGCAGGTTTGAAGATGAGCTTCAGGGTTTCCTGGTAACATGAACCCAGAGGAGCACATTCTGACAATCAAGGCGACATGAGGAGTGATAGGAAAGAAAATATGAGCGATCAGGGAAGGAGTCAGTTCAGTTCATTTCAGCAGATGGTCATTGAGGCCTTCCTCTGTGCAAGGAGAGAAGCACAACCCCCCAAACCCAGGGCCTGCTCTTAGCCTTTCCCACCCAATCAAGGGGCCCCATCAGGGGAGTACACACACAGGGACCTATAGACTGCAGCTTAGTGAATGGAGAGTCCCTCCCACATAGGTCTGTCTGCTGAAAGCTTAATGTATGGGAAGTCAGTGTTGGCCAGGATGGCAGAGTGCCTCTTTTACTCTTTCCTGCCTTAAGTATAGAAGGGCTGGTTCTGAGGAGCAGAGCCACCACATGACCAGTCAGCAGCAGGTGGCCAGCCTGCTCCATCCACCCTGTCATGGAGTGCTGGAGTACTGCCCAGTCTCTCTGGTTGGGTACCCTGCATGGGGATAGCAACAGTAGAAAGCCTGGGCCCAGGAAGTACAAGAGGGAACAGAGTTGGTGGCTAACCTTGAGACACTATAGCCCTCCACATGGGGAAAACACGGCCCAAGCAATGCCTAAGGCTCTGAACACTCCGACTGGAACTCCTTCCCTTGTGGAAAGAGCCACTAAGGAGAGTGGACCAAGGGCAGAAGCTTCCTCTAAGCCCTGTCCTTTTTAGGGAGAGGGGAGAGAAAGTCGTTTTCCCTACACAGAAATGTGGGAACCCAGGTACCTCTATAAGAGGAAGATCACTCACTATGCTCCTGGAGAGGTATGGAGAGCAGTGAGAGTTTAGAAGGAGGTAAAGGGTGTCAAGAGAACTTTCCTCAAAAAGGTAACCTGTGAGTTCAGCTTCGCACGGTGTAAGACATTTCAACAGATGTCAATAGGGAAAGGAGGTCACAGGTAGGAAAGTAAGGGGGATGTTGAGGAACGATTCATGTTGTTGGGGGCCGGTCACCAGGAAGGTGCTAGTGTGGCAAAGGCTCAGCGGGGCCATGATAAAGACGGGAAACGCCTATGCCATGGGCCTGTCAGGGCATGAGGAGCCACTGAGTGTATCTGAGCAAGGGTGACATGATGTGACTGGGACTTCTGTCTAGGAAGCCAGCCCTGGCTTTGGCTGAGGTGTGCATGGTCAGGGGAGAGCCTGGAGGCAGAAGACCAATGAGAAAGCTGAGGTTCGGGGCATTTGGGAAGGGGCAAGGGGAATGGAGAGGAGAGGGCACTGCTAGGACCAGTCAACAGACTTTAGAGATTCTGGGAGCTTACAAATACGGAATACCTGTGTTCTGCCCCAGCAGTTCATTCTCATTGGTCTGCGTGGGGCCTGGGCAGCCATGGTTGTAAAAGCTCCCCAGGTGGGGCTCGTGTGCAGCCCAAGTGAGAACTGCTGCTAAAACTACCCCCTTAATTTACTGCAGGAGTAGTTGAGGACCCCCGGAGTGAAACAGCTGAACCATGGCTTGGGTCTGGAATTGCAGATTGCTGATGTTAAATCTAGGGTTCTTTTTCTTTTTTTTTTCTTTTTCTTCTTTTTTAAATTTATTTATTTATTTATTTATTTATTTAGGGCTGTGTTGGGTCTTGGTTTCTGTGCGAGGGCTTTCTCTAGTTGTGGCAAGCGGGGGCCAGTCTTCATCGTGGTGCGTGGGCCTCTCACCATCGCAGCCTCTCTTGTTGCGGAGCACAGGCTCTGGACACGCAGGCTCAGCGGCCATGGCTCACGGGCGCAGCCGCTCCGCGGCACGCGGGATCTTCCCAGACCAGGGCTCGAACCCGTGTCCCCGGCATTAGCAGGCAGACTCCCAACCACTGCACCACCAGGGAAGCCCCTAGGGTTCTTTTTCAAAAACAGAGTCCTGCAGCTGAGCTCCTAGTGAAAGGGAGGAAAAATAAAAAGAACAGAGACTCCATGGGGAAGAACCATTTATAGAGCAGAGGAAGAAAGAATGTATCAGAGGAAGAAAGAAGGACGGCTGAGGGGGAGGCACCAGCCATGTGGGAGGTGGGGGATGCTTAACACTATGGAAGGCCTTTGAAACTGACCACTGAGAAGTCACTGGCCCTGGGGAGGTCACTGGTCATTGGGCGGCAGCATAGGTCAGTAATAAAGAATTCCAGAGCCAGACTTCCTGGAAGGCATTTGTGGCCACGTGAGCACATCGTGTGTCTCCATTAGCTTACCAGCTGGGTGACTTTGGATATGTTAATTTGTTTCTCTAAGCTTCAGTTTTCTCATCTGTAAAATGCATACAGTGTTAGTATTTGCCCATAAGATTGTCTTGAGTTGAAATGAGCTGATACGTGTAAAACACTTAGAATGGTGCCTGGCACAGTGTGTGTGTGTGTGTGTATGATCAATATGCATTAACTCTTATTGCTGTTACTGTTGTGGGTGGTAATCTCTGAGAGGCAGTTTTAACAGGATACTGGGGGCCGGTGTCAGATTTAATCAATTATATTGAACTTCTGTACCTCATATCATGCCTCAAATGACAATAACCCAGTACTACTAAATTAATCTGATCATCACATTTTAGCTGGCTTAGTTGTACAGGATACACTCACCTTGCAGAATATCATCCCCTGTATCCAAGTGGTCAGGAAACCTTCTCCTTACTTGCACAGAGTTGCCTGTTGGCCTCTACCTGGTCACCCGTGGGACCCCATGCACCAGAGATTGCACATTCGGTAGGGAAGGGGAAAGTGGACAGGAGATGGAGGGGTGGGAGAGGGAGAGAAGAGGAGAACTGGCTCATTGCACACTCTAGAAATCACTCTCTAGATTATAGATACCCCCGAAACACAGCAATTGGAGGAAAACCCCACAAACAACCTGCCAGCAGCAGCCAGGGTGTGGAAGTCCTGGGAACCATCCCTGTGTGCTGTGCTGTCCCTGTGATCAGGCCACTGGGTGTCACTCTTAGTCTGTGTTTGTTTAGGGTCAGGTTTCTGAAGATGGTCCAGCATTTGCTGAAATCTCCATCCTCTTCCCCCAGCTTTCCTCCCTGTACTGGTGTATTACTCCCTGAAGTGTTTGTACCCTGTTTGTACATATGTATGCATGTATGAATGTATATATGTATCCATGCATGTATTCTTTGATTTATTCATTTAACGAAATTGGCAGTGTATTGAGAATGAAATTTCTCAGAAGCTGTTTTCTGAGTCAGGTTTAGTCTTTGCCTCTGACACATGGGAAAGGGATCCTGCTTATCCGCGGAAGCAAATTTTTGTGGGTTTCCTTTTTTACAGCCCAGATTTCAACATCAGCTTCCTAATTTCACAGCAACAGTAGCTGGAAAACCCATTCTTAAACCTCAGGCAGGCCTTTTATCCGAATAGACAAAGTGTTTGTATTTGGCCAGAGTGACTTTGAAGACTCTCAGTATCCCTGTGTGGAGCACGTCAGCCTGCCGTATTTCTAGAAGCTCTGCCACACTCCTTCTAAGCCTGTCTCCATGCTGGGAGAGCCCTAATGTAATTTGTCAAGCTTCCTAGACTCTAAGTATCTGGGACTCAGGACATTAGCAGATCAGCCATGAGGCAATGGACACAGAGGCAGAAGACCTCAGCTTCAGTGTCAGCTTTACCACTTTCTAGCTGTGTAATTCTGAGCGTGGCACTGAATTACTTTCTGAATCTTCATCTATAAATATGGATAAAAATACCTACATCATAGGATTATTATGAAGAGTAAATGAAATAGTAAATTCAGGAATGCTTTGTAAAATTCAAGTGTTCTACAGAAATTTGGGATCATATTCTTTTTATCTCAAATGAGTTTAGATGTAAAATTCAATTACATGCTCTTTTGAGGATGGAAGCTCTTAGAGTGCTGGGGAGAATCTGGAGGTCAAGCCAGAGAGATGGGGGTTCAGTAAGTGTGTCAAGAGCCATAGATGTCAGGACACAGCTTTAGTGCCAGTTCTGCCACTGATTAGAGGTGTGACCTTGAGCAGTTCACATTAATGGCTAGTTTTCTCATCACTGACTTTCCAACTGCATTTATCTGAGCTATGGGGATAATGGGTAAGTGGCAGACCATGGCACTCCATCCCAGCCCCTCCGTTAACCCTGCTTGAAAGAGAGAACCTCTTCTTACATCCTACTTACATCCTGCTCTACCGCTCCCTAACCACCAACTTTATCTTTCTGTGCCTCAGTCTCTTCCTCTGTAAAAAGGGGATAAGAATAGTACCTGTATCATAGGGCAACTGTGTAGATTAAATGAGTTAATAGTGTGTGATTCATAATAAGCCCCTCCCAAGTGTTAGCTATTATTAACTCTTAGGCTTCTAAGTTATTTTTGTTTTAAAACTGGATTCTAAAGTTTAAAGAAAACTGGATTCTAAAGTTTAAAGAATATTTATTTTTGTTTTAAAACTGGATTCTAAAGTTTAAAGAATATTTAGAACTGAAAGAGATATTAAGTGTTGTCCAAATAGGCACTGGACTGAATACTTTCCAAGGCACTTCTAATTTTCATATTCTTTGATTCTATGACAGACCTCTAGTGAGCAAATTAGTTTTAACAATTAGTTTATACAATAGAGTGAATATACAGAACTCTATTATTTATAATCATTTCTTCCAGCCCCCTGACCCTCCTTCTACCCCCTTCCCACACATTAGCCTTCTTTCTCTATCTTTTTTTTTTTTTTTTTTTTTGCGGTACGCGGGCCTCTCACTGTTGTGGCCTCTCCCGTTGCGGAGCACAGGCTCCGGACACGCAGGCTCAGCGGCCATGGCTCATGGGCCCAGGCGCTCCGCAGCACGTGGGATCTTCCCGGACCGGGGCACGAACCCGTGCCCCCTGCATTGGCAGGCGGATTCTCAACCACTGCGCCATTAGGGAAGCCCTTCTTTCTCTATCTTAATGCTACATAACACTGTTCTGTGTCATGGAATCCGATGTCAACATCCAATGTGAAAGGTTCATTCTGACCACAGTCAAGTTTTCTCCATTGTTCCTCTAGATTGTGTCATTAGTCCCGAGTGTTTTCTTGAAATAACCTGTCAAAGAAACATCTTTTAATGGTCCTTTTCCAACTCTTACATTTAGGGCAGCCAGTTCCTAGTTCTTCCCTTAAAAATAGTCACCATGTGGTCTCAAAGAATGGGTAGGAGTCGAAGGAAGGGGCTTTGCTTTTCTTGGGAGATGCAGTCTTAACAGGAGGGGTGTTTTCATTGCCACTTTGATCAATTCAGCAACGGCGTAGGTCAGTTCTGCACAGATGAGGTGCTACCAGCTCTTCTTCCTTGGCAGTATAAATAAATACATTATACAACAGTGAGATGAGGAGTCTGAGTTCAGCTCTGGGCACGTGGGTTGATGGCTCCTCTGTGTCCTTCACTACATCCTAGGGCGAAAAGAGAAGGGGTAGTGTCTGGAACCTTGCACTGATCTGTGTCCATGTCTTTTGCCTCAATACAGGAGCAAGAACGCCACCTTTTTCAGTGATGAGGAAAGATGCTCTCTGGGGGTCCCGGGAAGTGACAGGAAAGCTGAGTGTGCCAGCTTCCTCCACACGCTTGCTCAGACTGACATAACATCTGTCTACCGGCTTAGTGAGTGTTCGCTCCTCAGACCCTGTGAAAGCCCAGGCTCCTCAAGATTAAGGGGGTGTTCCTAACTAGAAACAGAATATCTCTAAAGTATAATCCTATGCATGAATGTGAGGCTATGACCACGGTTGAGTTGATGACCTGGGTCATATTTGATTAGCAGCATTTTCACTTTGCATTTCAGACAGTTCTGGAGTGGAGGGGGACTTGCTGCCTAGAAACTCTGAGATGTGATGAAATCAACTCCGCTATAGCATGGGAGGCTGGCCATATTGAGCCTCCCATTCTAATCCTGGAGAAGAAAACTCCCTGAGTTGTGGCTGAGGGTTTTCCTTCTAGGGCTGAAGTAGGTCTGGCTCCCCAGTAATAAAGGTGGAGCCATAGAATGTCATAGCTAGAAGGACCCTAAGAGATGACTTCTCCTCTTATTTTACAGATTAGGAAACTGAGGCCCAAGTGAATTAGTGCCTGAGCCAGGATAAGAACTGCCCTCCCCTATCTTCTCGTCAGGACAATCCCTACTTCACCACACTGCCCCTGACACAAAATGACATGGGACTGTCGGATGTGTTAGCTTTGGGTGGGTGAGGGACCTCAGTGCCTAGCACAGTTTTCAGCAGTGTCTGAATGACTGACTGAGTGAATGAATGATACTCTTTTCTTTTACTTTGGGAGGGGCCCACTGCTCTGTGTCAGGAAGTGCATTCATTGACAGGGTTTGAGGAGGGATTCCTGTTTCTCCTATCTCTTCAGTGATGGTGATGGTGTGTCTACTCCTGTATGGCCAGATTACATGGCAACACATTTCATGGGTGCAGCCAGAGATTCTGCAGAAGGGACCCTCAGGCCAGCTCCCGGAGCAGAGGTTGGAATTGCAGAGTTTCTCGCAGGCACAGGAACATTTGTGAAGAGCACCTCACCCAGGCATCAGCACCAGCCCTGGCAGCACTTTCTCACCGCAGACCGATCACACTGCCCCACCAGGCTGAGCCAGGAAGCTGAAGCTATGAATGCAGCCTGGTAGGCAGGAGGTCTGAAAGGTCTAAAAATCAAGGACTACTTGGGGTCTGCCTTGAAGGCAGGGTGGCTACAGGCTTGGATCCGGGGTATCTGCCAATCGTTGATCCAGTGGTTGAGAGAGGTCCAGGGGCAGGTCTCAGGCAGTCCATTAGCTCTTATCTACAGACCAGGAGTGCAAGGCTGCACAGGCTATCCCTGGCACCAAGGCAACCAGCAGAGGGTGCATCCTACTGGGAAATTCCAACTCCCCCAAGACCTATGCCCTGTAATTCTTCTTCCCAGAGGAAGCATTTTTTTGGTAACTCATGCATCATTTGTGCTCTCGGTGGTCCTGGCCTGCAGAGAAATGACTGCATAAGACTGGCACGTGTTCCGCAACGTCAGGGAGGGCCAGGTGCGTGAACAGCTCTCCAGAGTCCAGCTCTCTAGCTCTGCTGTGTTTGGCTGTGGGACCTTTGGGGGTTACAGATCTTAAGTGTGTGCAATGACACTCACAGAAGAAGCCTTCCCTAGAGAATAGCAAGTGGAGGCTTGACTTGGTGAGGGGCCTGCTACCCTCAAAGTGCACTGGAGAGCTCAGAGTGCAGGCACAGGTGGCTGGCTATTGCTTCTTTGCCAGGAAGAGGTAGAATCTTCTTTCTAGCAGCCCTTGTCCTATGGAGCATGAACCTGGCCTTTGCCTCCACAAGCTCCACTGTGGCTGCTTTAGCCAAGGGGGTCAACTTCTTTGCTGCCAAACCCCAGGTTGACTTCTTGGTTCTCACTTTGTCTTATTTCACTTTTGTTATGTTAGGTGGCTGCACCATAAGCCACCTTGGTCTCCTTGACTCCTCTTTTCTCTTTGCAGACTGCCTTTTCAGTCTCCTTCGTTGGCTCCCATCTGCAAGTAAATGCTGAAGTTTTTCTGGCTCATTCACGAATCCCCTCTCCCCACTCCTCCCCCACCTGCTTTGTATTTCCTTCCAAATCCTTCTTCTGGGACTTTGTCCCACTCTTTGTGACCTGTTGTCAGTCACAAATCCATATTTGCAAGTCTCCACTTTTCTCCTTGGCTGCAGATCTATTTCATTCTCTGCTAGAGCTCCTGCAAGTACCGCAAACTCAAGACGTCTAAAACTGCTCAAGACCGTCCCTTCTCCCACCTCATCCCACCAAGGTACTTTAGGGAACAAAACTTAGGAACTGTAGATGCTTCTTTACCTTCTTTTCTTCATTATTTACATTTGGTCGCCTCATGCTGTCAAATTTACAAAGCACATTGTGCACGCTGAGTCTGTCTGTTGAGTGGATGGATGATGAATGAATGGAGGAAGGAAGAAGGCTGTACATACATAAATGGGAGGCAGTGCCACAGAGTGCGCTGCCCTTGGAGTTCTGTTCATGGCTTTGTCATAAACTTGCTGAGACATTTGGGCCTTCATATTCCACCCCCTGCCCCCCCACCCATACCCACACCTCTTGTCATAGAGCTCATGTTTCTGGCTTTTCTTCTCTGACTCTGTTCTCGTTTCTACCTCAGTTCCCAACTGTAAGGTGAGTGAGTTAAACAAGATGATCTTCAGGTCCCTGCAGCATTGATGGTGAAGGGAAGATGCTGCCTGGTACCTTAGGGATGGCAGATGGTCTGAAACTGAAACACAAAGTGTCCTAAGGGGCCACTGGTCAGGGAGCACCTGTAGGCATAAGCATACTGGGCCATTCTGACCTAACATAGGTTCGTCCTTCATCTCTATCCAGGTGGGTTTGAATCCATCCAGAGTCTTCCAAACGATCTGAGCGGTGAGTAGAGATCATGCTGAACCTGACCTCCAGTCCTGTCCAGTCCTGTCCAGGATAGCGTCCTGTCCTCTTGCCAAGAGCTGGCCACCATAGTTGCAGGTACTTAGAGTTGCTCAATTCTGCCTGTCCCTTACAGCGTCCCAGCCCGAAGGCTTCAAGGAGACCCGGCCTGGTGGAGCCTGGGAGGAGCATCAGGCCGTGGGCTCCAGACAGTCCAGCAGCTCCGAGGACTCCAGCCTGGAGGAGGAGCTACTTTCAGCCTCCTCAGACACCTATCACCTGCCAGAGCCTGATGACCTCGATGACCCGGAGCTGCTCATGGACCTGAACACCGGTCAGGAGGAGGAGGAGGCTGAGAACTTCACCCCCATATTGGCTTTTCTGGATCACGAGGGTTATGCTGACCACTTTAAGAGCCTCTATGATTTTTCCTTCTCTTTCCTCACGACTTCCTTCTACAGCTACTCTGAGGAGGATGAGCTCGTGGCCTACCTGGAGGCCTCGAGGAAGTGGGCCAAGCGCAGCCACATGACCTGGGCCCATGCCCGGCTCTGCTTCCTCCTGGGCCGGCTAAGCGTTAGGAAGGTCAAACTCTCTCAGGCCAGGGTGTACTTTGAGGAGGCCATCCACATTCTCAACGGGGCATTTAAGGACCTATCCTTGGCGGCTGCCCTGTACATCAATTTGGCGGCCATCTACCTGAGGCAGAGGCTGAGGCATAAAGGCTCGGGCCTGTTGGAAAAGGCAGGTGCCATGTTGGTCTGCCTGCCTGACCGGGAGTATAGTGCCAAGAGTGAGCTGGATGTGGTGGCCTATGTGCTGAGGCAGGGCATTGTGTCGGGCAGCTGCCCCCTGGAGGCCAGAGCCTGCTTCCTGGCCGTCCGATTGCTCCTAATCCTCGGCCGGCACGATGAGGTCCTGCCCTTCGCTGAGCGCCTGCAGCTCCTCTCTGGACACCCTCCCACCTTGGATGCTGCAACCACTATCTTGAGTTTTCTCTATGACAAGAAATACCTGCCACACCTTGCGGTGGCTTCTGTCCGGCAACGTGGTACTCAGAGCACCCAAGGGATGGCCCTTCCAATTTGGCAGGTCCACCTGGTCCTCCAGAACACCACCAAGCTCCTTGGCATCCCCTCCCCAAGCTGGGGTGAAGTTTCTTCCCTGGCGTGCCCAGCACTCAGGCAGGCACTGGCTGCCTGTGAGGAGCAGGTGGATCAGAGCACCCAGAGGACCCTGTGTCTCATCCTGTCCAAAGTGTACCTCCAGCATAGGTCTCCTGATGGTGCCATCCACTACCTGAGCCAAGCCTTGATGCTAGGCCAGCTGCTGAGTGAGCAGGAAGCTTTTGAGTCTTCCCTCTGCTTGGCGTGGGCCTATCTCTTAGCCAGCCAGGCAAAGAAGGCTTTGGACATCCTTGAGCCACTATTATACTCCCTGAAGGAGACAGAGAGTGTTACCCAAAAGGGAGTGGTCCATAACCTCCTGGGACTCGCACTTCAAGGTGAAGGCCAGGTGAACAGGGCAGCCAACAGCTATCTTTGGGCCTTGAACAGAGCTCAGGAGGCAAGGGATGTGCGCAACCAGGCGGTGGCTTTGGCCAATCTTGGCCATCTGACCCTTAAATCCTGGACTCAGCAGCCAGCCAGGGACTATCTTCTGCAGGCTGTGCAACTCTATTCTAAACTCCAGGCCAGCATGGAGACAGACATGGAATTAGTACAGGTGCTTCTCTGGTTGGCCCAAGTTGAGGTGTATCGACACCAGCTGGCCAGTGGCCGCTTTTGTTACGAAATGGCATTGCTGTTTGGATTAAGGCATCAACACCTGAAGAGTGAGTATATCCCGTGCTGCTGGGATGCTTTAGAAATAAGTGTTAGAAGACATTTTTTCCTTTGTCCTATCTCCAGTCGTCTCATCCGTGTTCCTGCTTTATGTTCAGGTCAGCTTCAGGTCACCAAATCCCTCTGCCATTTCTACAGCTCTGTGTCCCCAAGCCCCGAGGCATGTATCACCTACCACGAGCACTGGCTTGCCCTGGCTCAGCAACTCAGGGACCGGGAGATGGAGGGGAGGCTGCTGGAGTCCCTTGGGCAGCTGTATCGGAACCTAAATACGGCCAGGTGAGTCCAAGCTCAGGGATAATTCTAGAACATCTTTTCTTCCTTAAGGAGAATCAGTATTCTTTCCCTCATGAAGTCAAGTCCAAATGCACGTGATATGTTTATGGCATCGTGGAAAAGAACGTGGTCTCTGCAGCCACATGGCAAACTCAGTGCCATCCATCACTTACTAGCTGTGTGACTTGGGGCAAGTTTTTACACTTCTCTGTGCCTCCGCTTCCTCACCAGTTAATGCACATGGGGTACTTGGAACAGTGCCTGGTAAACAGGGCTCAGTCATGTTGGTTATGTTACAATTACCTGTGTGTTTCTATAACAACCTATCAAGTGAATGTGGCTGAGGGTGCATAATTCAGAGAGGTGGCAGTTACACTGAGGACTGTGGAACCCTCAGGAGGTCTTCGTTACCTGAGGAGGTTGGTATTAGAGAAAGGACCAATGTAAATAAATGCACAGAAAACAGGGGTGTAAAATTTCACAGTAAAAATTTTTGATTGGAAACTTACCTTTAAAATGAAACTGGAGGGCTTCCCTGGTGGTGCAGTGGTTGAGAGTCCGCCTGCCAATGCAGGCGCGTCCAGAGCCTGTGCTCTGCAGCAGGAGAGGCCACAACAGTGAGAGGCCCCTGTATCGCAAAAATAAATAAATAAATAAAATGAAACTGGAAAGGATGAAACTAAGTTTATTTTCACTTTTTAGTTAAGAAGCTTAGGTTGTCATCGCAACTATGCACTAAACTGTAGAATAAATACACAACAAAAGAACTGTTAACTTTTCAGCTTAATTGTGTTGACAGAACTGTATAATAGCACAATTAAACCTCCTTTGTTTTGTGATTGACTTTTAGCACTCTCTTAGAAAGACTCATTTTTGCAAAAATATCCCAAAACTTAACTTTTTATCCAAGCCTTTTTTTTCACACTTTGATATTTAAATTATTCTCAGGTGGATTATCCTTCCATCTTTTGCTGATTTTCCCTTTTCTATCTTTTACTGGTCAAATCTACCTGATCCTCATTTGCCAGTGATATGGTCTGCAGTTCTGCTTTCTAACAAGCCTTTAATTGATTCCATTAAATTCTACATGGTTTGCAAGATATTTAATTTCACTTTGTGACAGATTAGCATTGTAACATTGTATTCATAATTATGACTGACTTCTAATGTAGAGCAGGGATAATTGCTAGTGTTGAGCAGGGAGAGGTGATTGAGGAGAAGCTATTTAAATGACAATTTTTGCTTTTCTAGGCAACGTGGTAACTTGGGCACCTGGTCCGTCAGATCACTAATAATCAGATAACGAATTCTCTCTTTCTCTTTCTCTCTCCCATTCTGTCTCCCTCTCCCTCATCTCGTCCCTCTAAGAATCAGGTATCCTCCAAATATCCCATTGCTTTAGTCCCAGGAAGGGAGTTTTGGATCCTTGCAGCCTGTGAGGGGACAGGAAGTTGGGCCCCAGCCGTACCATGCTTCTATTCAGAACACCCTAGGAGTTTGTATGGTTTTGGAGCAGATCCAGAAGGTATGCTTGAATTAACCTTAGAGATGAAATAGTCATATATTCATGGTGAGGCATAGTGAGAATGGGCTTTGGGAAAGCTGACTTTTAAGGAACTGGAGTATGGGGGGCAAACGTGTCAGGTTTATTGCCACCCCTCCCTGTGTACAAGTTCAGTCTCTGATTAATCACTGTCCAGTCCACCTACCCAACTGCCATCCTTTGTTCACAGCCTTCCTCCCACCTCCAGTTGTCAAAACCCACTGAAATCCTAAGGAGAAAACCAAAGAGTAAGCCCTGGATGCTCTCAACACAGAGTGCAGAGGCCTTTCTTAAGGCAGTGTGAAGGACCACTGGACTTCTTAGGTGATGGGAGTGATAGGAGAGAAGGAGTGGGGCTGTGCTTGCTCCAAGAAGTGTCTGGAGGAAGTCACAGGCCACAGAGAGGGAGAGGAGTGACCAAAACTGGATTAGGAGTCAGGAAACCTGAGCCTGCCATGAGCTAATAACATGTCCTTAAAGAAGTCTCTTGGTTGCCCCATTTATAAGGTTAAATTGAATGAGGTGCCTTCTAGTTCTAAAATGTTAGGCCTAGGACCAGCCAGCTATGCTATGCTGACACCGGCAATAGCCCTATTAGTCTAAGAATTCCTCCAGAGAGTCTTGAAGTTTGGAGGCAGATTCTTAAAGATGTGGGGCTTCAAGATCAAAGACCTAAACTTTTGGGGGTTTTGAAAGACTCTGCAGTAGCTTCAGAAGGTCTTGATGTAGTAACTATAAACTCCATCTGGGCAGACCTCGTGTCTGGCATAGAACAGGGAGACATACATGTTTGTGTGGGCAGCCAAGTAGTTAGTAAATTATTTATTTAGTCCACTAGCTCACAGCCCTGAGCTGCAGGCTGCGCACTGACTTGGCTGACTTGGCTGCCAGAGAGGAGATTCAGATGGAGAATGAGGGAGTTTGCCCGAGGGAGCCCTTGGTTTCTTTGCACAGGATTCACGTAAGGGAAAAATGGTGCTTGCAACTTGGAGGCAGACTTTCTGGTCTTCAGTGACAATTACAGTCGGCAGACGGCTGTCAGTGGAACCTCAGATGCCCTTTCCAACCGCCTGTTTAGAGCCTGACCTACAGAGCATTAGCTACAGAACAGAGTGGGTCTTTTCTCAGGGAGTTTGCACTGATAAGGACCCAAATAACAGATAGTGAACTGGAATATCAGGGATTACCACCCAAATCAAAAATAAATTTTTTTCCTAAAATTTAAGTTGTTTAAAATTCTATTATAATATTTGCTTATGGTAAAAAAAAAATTAAACCAGTACTGAAGGTTATAGTTGAAAAATAAAGGTCTTATTGCAACCTCCCTTTCCCTAAGACTCTTCAGAAGTAACTACTTAAAGATTTTTAAATATCCATCAAGAAATATTCTATACATATGAAAGATTATATATGATACATATTCTCTATATTAAATATATGTTAGGTATATATAATTTGCACATTTTTAGTTACTTAAATGGGATTATGATAGAAGCTCTGTTACATAATATACTCTCATGTTACTTTTTTCATTTAAAAATATCACTATGAAATGTTGATCCAGAATTTTATTCTACTATAGGAGCCCTTTTGATGTACTGGGTACTGTGGTAGATGGTGGGGAATTTAATGGTTAGGAAAACAATTTTCAAAAGAACTGTCCAAAAATGGAGCAGTCTACCCTATGTAGATGAGAGAGTGTTATCATTACAAGTATTCAAATAGAGGCTGGTTACTCAGGACTCTTATAGAAGAATGCCCCGAATTGAGCTTTTTATAATAGCTTTATTGAGATGTAATCATATAGCATAAAATTGTCTTTTAAATATACAGTTCAGTGATCTTTAGCATATTCACAGAGTTTTGTAACATTACCACTATCTAATTTCAGAACATTTTCATGGCTCCCAAAAGAAACCCTATACCCATTAGTAGTCACTTCTCATTAACCCACCCCTACCTAGCCTGGCAACCACCAATCTACTTTCTGTCTCTATGGATGTGCCAATTCTGAACATTTCATATAAATGGAATCATACAAGATATGGCCTTTTGTGACTGGCTTCTTTCACTTTGGGTAATGATTTCAAGGTTTATCCATGTTGTCACATGTATCAGTACTTCATTCCTTTTTATTGCTGAGTATTAGTCACGTTTACTTATCTAGTCATAAGTTGAAAGACATTTGAGTTGTTGCAACTTTATGGCTATTATGATTAATGCTGCTGTGTACATTCCTGAACAAGTTTTTGTGTGAATATATTTTTCCAATTCTCTTGTGTATGTACCTAGGAGCGGAATTTCAGGGTCATATGGTAACTCTATAGTTAAACTTCTGGAGAACTGCCAAAGTAGCTGCACCATTTTGCATTCCTTTGAGCAAAGTATGAGAGCTCCAATGTCTCCACATTCTTGCTAATACTTGTTATTGTGTGTCTTTTTTATTTTAGCCATCCTGTTAGGTATGAAGTGATATCTCACTGTGGGTTTGATTTACTTTCCCTAATGACTAAGATGTTGACCTTCGTTTCATGTGCTTACTGGTCATTTGTATATCTTTGGAGAAATGTCTCTTTAAATTCTTTGCCCCGTTTTTCTGTTGTTTGTCATTTAACTTTTGAGCTGTAAGAGTTCTTTATGTATTCTGGTAAAAATCTCTTATCAGATATATGATTTGCAAATATTTTCTCCCAATCCATATGTTTTCTTTTCACTTCCTAGATGGCATCTTTTGAAGTACAAGTGTTTTTAATTTTGATGAAGTTCAGTTTATCTATTTTTTTAATCGTTGCCTAATCTAAGGTCACAAAAATTTACCTCTTTGTTTCCCTCTAAGCGTTTTGTCATTTTAGCCCTTACATTTGGGTCAATCAGCTGTTTTGAGTTAATTTTTGATTATGGTGTGAGATAGGGGTCCAGTTTGATTCTTTTGTGTGAATATCCAGTTGCCCAAGTACCACGTTTTGAAAAAATTATTTTTCCCCATTGAATGTTTTCAGCACCCTTGTTTAAAATCAGTCGACCATAAATGTAAAGGTTTATTTCTGGGTGCTAAATTCTATTCCATATATCTATATGTCTGACCTATGCCAGACTACACTATTGTGTTTATTATTGCTTCATGGTAAGTTTTAAATTGGGAAGTGTGAGTCTCCCAAACTTGTTATTCTTTTTCAAGGTTGTTTTGGCTATTTTGGGTCCCTTGCCTTTCCATATGAAATTTAGCATCAGCTTTCAATTTCTGCAAAGAAGCCAGCTGGGATTTTGATAGGGATAATGTTGAATCTGTAGATCAATTTGGGTAATATTGCCATCTTAACAGCATCATGCCTTCCAATTCATGAACCTGGAATGTCTTTTCATTTATTTAGGCATGCTTTAACCCCTATCAACAGTGTGTTGTAGTTTTAGAATATTATTTTTGCACTCCTTTTGTTAAATATTCTGAAGTAGTTTTTGATGCTATTGTAAATGGAATTGTCTTCTGAATTTCACTTTCAGATTGTTCATTGACACTGTATAGAAATACAGCTGATTTTTGTATGTATTCTTTTTATTTCTGTAATTATTTCTGTTAGTAGTAATGTCACCGCTTTAGTTCATAGTCTTTTATCTTATTTTTCTTGACCAGACTAACAAAAGCTTTTAAAGGAACCAACCTTTGATTTTATTGATTTTCTCCATTGTTTTTCTATTCTCTACATCTTTTTTTCTGATTTAATATTTATTATTTTTCTTAATTGTGCTTGCTTTGGTTTTACCTTGCTCTTTTTTTTTCAAGTGTCTCAAGGTAGAATGTTAGTTTATTTATTTGAGATCTTTCTTCTTCTTTAATATAAATATTTACAGCTACAAGTTTCTCTCTGATCACTGCTTTCACTCCATTTACTCCAGTTTTGGTGTGTTGTATTTTTGTTTTCATTCATCTCAAAGTATTTTCTAATAGCCCTTGTGATTTCTTCTTTGACCCCTTGGTTATTTAGGAGTGTGTTGTTTAAATTTCACATATTTGTGAATTTCCCAAATTTCCTTTTGTTACCAATTTCTGATATCATTCAGTTGTGGTGGGAGAACATACTTTGTGTGATTTCCTTTTAAATTTATTGAGAAAGGCCTACCATATGGTCTATTCTGGAGGATGTTCCATGTGCACTTAAGAGGAATGTGTATCTGCCATTATTTTCATTGTTTTTAGAGATGTCTGTTAGGTCTAATTGATTTATAGCTAAAGTCTTCTATTTCCTTTTGTTCTCATGTCTAGTTGTTCTATCCATTATTGAAAGTGGGGTATTTAAGTATCCAGTTATTGTGGTTGAATTGTCTATTTCTCCCTTCAAGTGTGTCAGCTTTTTCTTCATGTACTTTGAGGCTCTATTTTTAGATGCATTATTTTTCTAATTGTTATGTCTTCTGAATGGAATGACTCTTTTATCATTATAAAATTTTCTTTATTGTCTTTCGTGGCAATTTTGTTATTTTTATCTGATATTAGTATAGCCATTCAAGGTCTTGTTGGATGGTGTATCCAAAAGTTTTCCATACTTCTACTTTTAATCTATTTGTGTCTTTCAAACTAAAGTGTATCTCTTGTAGACAGCATACAGTTGAGTCATATTTTTTGTTATTGTTGTTTTGTTGTTTGTTTTTAAAAATCCATTCTGCCAATCTCTGTCTTTTGAGTGGAGTGGTCAATCCATTTACACTTGATGTGATTACTGGTAAGGTGGGATTCATGTCTGCCTGTTTTGCTATTTGTTTTCTATGTTTCTTATATCTTTTGAAAATTCTTCCTTTTCTTCTTTCTTTTGTGTTAAATAGATATTTTCTGTTGTTCCATTTTAAATTTGTCATTTCTTTTACTATGTTTCTTTCAGCTCTTTTCTTAGTGGTTACCCTGGGGATTATAATTAACATCTTAATTAATAACAACCTCAGGGGTTTCCTTGGCATGCACACAGTTTTATACTTGTGTGGTCTTTTAGATTCCTGGCATTACCCTGGAGCTTTTCAAAGCCTCCAATGGACATTTCATTTCCCAGATTTTCCTTTTGTTTTTTATTTTTTGTCAGTGTATTGTTTGCTCCACCACCTCAGACAGCAGCAATGTTAAACAATTGCTGCTGATCTTTTTGGACCAACACCTCAGGGAAAAGATTGTTTTATACTGAGCCATCTCTGAGTTAGTTTATGTAAAACAAGCCCTGTGAGTGGAGGCTTTCAATGAACTTCCAAGCAGGTAAAATCGTGACAATTCCCTGGGGATAGAATGCTGGGGAATTCCACACTCATTGTGCTCTTTTCAGTGGCGCTAGGCTGCTTGTTTTCCCAGCTACCACGGTTGAGAGGCTTTTAGTTTTTAAGGCTGTCACAGAGCGGGGGAGAGAAGATGTCTCTAGAGCAACTTAAAAAGCAACAAAAGTCACTATTCTTAAGGAGATTCAGCTGTTCTTGAGTAACCACTCCTTGAATAGTTGCAAGCCTTTTGTTAATTTCCAGAGTTCTGAAAAGTTGGTTGTGACAATTTTTGCCCAGGTTCTCATTGCTCTTGTGGGGGACTGATTTTCAGAGATCCTTAGTTCATCATTCTGGAAGTTGATCCAGATTAGGATTTCTTAATCCTAGTATTCTATAATTCTAATATCTGAGATTCGTATTTGTATAATTGGGAGGAAATAAACATCCACTTTTCCTCCTTTCCTACTAATATGAGCAATACTAAGAGGAAGATGGGAAGTACCTTAGGTGTCAGAGGAAGCCTCTGCAAACATAAGGTGGTTATCCCTTTTCAGGATGCTCAGTTCATCAAGGAGAACTGCTATTAATGCTATATTTATTTAGTATGTATAAATCACCTACTCCTACAAAGACTTCGTGAAAAAAAAGAAAAGAACAAAGACCAGCTAACAGATGTAGATTAACAGGTGTTTCCATGCACCTGGAGGTGGTTACTGTAATTTTGCTCTAAGCTTCCTGGTAGCTGAGGTAAAAGGGGAAAAACCATAGGAGGCTCCCACTGTCTGATAAAAGAATATAAACAAATGTATCTGTTGGAGCAGATTTGTTCCTGGCACTGATTTCTAGGAGAAATTTATTAAGTGGGTTTTGATGTAATGGACACATTTTTTCAACTAAACTACCCCCATGGGATTTCCATTCTCACAAAGCTCAAAGCCATAGCAGGCAAAGGCAGGAAGCGTTCATGGGCGAGATGACAGGCATCTGCAGGGGCAGGTTTGGAGGGAGAGGAAAGAACACTTTCAGCTGCCGGTTGGTGCATCTGTCAGGGAAAACTTCATAAAGGTGATAGCATTTAAAGATGCCCTGGAGGGATAGGAAAGATTTTGAAAAGTGGGGAAGGGTAAGAGAATACCATTTTGGGCCAAGGGAATAGCCATAGCAATGGAAAGGTGAGGATACATTTGAAAGATATTCCGTAGGTTTCACAGACTGAGTTTGATGTTTCTCTGGGTATAGGTACTAAAGGAGAGAGAGGACTACAGCCTATCCCCCAGGAGGAGATGTGGAGGTTGGATGGGGGCAGGGGGTTGCAGTGGGCCTCTGGACTGGCACAGTCAGCATCCCTATTGAAAATGATGGTCATAATAGTAACAGAAGGCATTCAGTGAGCATGCACTGATTACCAAGCAGTGTGCAATCTCAGGATGACCATATGAGGGAGAAAGAGTTGTAGAAATTGAGAACTAGACATATCTCCAAAGAAGATATACAGACTGCCAACAAACACATGAAAGAATGCTCAATATCATTAATCATTAGAGAAATGCAAATCAAAACTACAATGAGATATCATCTCACACCAGTCAGAATGGCCATCATCAAAAAATCTAGAAACAATAAATGCTGGAGAGGGTGTGGAGAAAAGGGAACACTCCTGCACTGCTGGTGGGAATGTGAATTGGTACAGCACCTATGGAGAACAGTATGGAGGTTCCTTAAAAAACCACAAATAGAACTACCATACGACCCAGCAATCTCACTACTGGGCATATACCCTGAGAAAACCATAATTCAAAAAGAGTCATGTACCACAATGTTCATTGCAGCTCTATTTACAATAGCCAGGACATGGAAGCAACCTAAGTGTCCATCATCGGATGAATGGATAAAGAAGATGTGGCACATATATACAATGGAATATTATGCAGCCATAAAAAGAAACGAAACTGAGCTATTTGTAATGAGGTGGATGGACCTAGAGTCTGTCATACAGAGTGAAGGAAGTCAGAAAGAGAAAGACAAATACCATATGCTAACACATATATATGGAATTTAAGAAAAAAAAAAGTCATGAAGAACCTAGGGGTAAGACAGGAATAAAGACACAGACTTACTAGAGAATGGACTTGAGGATATGGGGAGGGGAAAGGGTAAGCTGTGACAAAGCGAGAGAGAATGGCATGGACATATGTACACTACCAAACGTAAAATAGATAGCTAGTGGGAAGCAGCCGCATAGCACAGGGAGATCAGCTCGGTGGTTTGTGACCACCTAGAGGGGTGGGATAGGGAGGGTGGGAGGGAGGGAGACGCAAGAGGGAAGAGATATGGGAACATATGTATATGTATACTGATTCACTTTGTTATAAAGCAGAAACTAACACACCATTGTAAAGCAATTATACTCCAATAAAGATGTAAAAAAAAAAAAAAAAGAGGTCAAGTAACTTGCATGAAGCCACACAGCAGAGCTTGATACCCAATCTGTGTCTAGAACAAGAGTCAGCACACTAATAAAAACTCAGATAGTAAATGTTTTAGGCTGTCTGTCCATGTGGTCTCTCTCACAACTACTCTGTTCTGCAGTTGTAGTGTGAAAACAGCCATAGATAATATATAAATGAATGTGGCTGTGTTCCCGTAAGACTTTGTTTACAAAAGCAGGTGGAAGGCTGGATTTGGCTCATGGGCCATAGTTTGCCAACCCTTGGCCTAGAGTGCTTGTCCTTAACTACTCTGTATGTATTCTGCCTGCTCAGCCAATAATTTTCACCCTCAATAAGCAGTAGGTGTAGATGACGGTATGGTGAAACCTCTCAGAATTGTATGGATGAGAATGGCCTCATTTGTCTTCTGCTCTGACCTCCGCCTGCTATGGAGAGTCCAGACTGCTTATACTACCTGCCTCACCGGTATTAGCGCAGATCCCTGAATCCTTAATTTAAGGTGGTTTTCACCACCCATTACTGCTTTTTTACTTATTTATATTCCTCCTATTTGAAAGGTTTTCTCTAGGGTTTAGTGATGGTGGATAGTAAGGGAGGGCAAGTAGATGGTGAAAACTTTGGCTCAGCCTTCAGGATTTTGTCTTGGGACACTTTGCTGTCCCTTTGTTCAGTACCTTCTGAGTCTTGCTTTCTCTGCCTTCAGGGTGATGACTACAGAATTTAGTTTGATGAAGTTTTTCAATCTCTCAATGAGAAAGGTCTTTAGGGGGTCTTGTCTTCTGTCCCCAGGTGACACAATACAGACTGTACTCTAGAATGTCTATAGACTCAGTTCTAGAGCTGAACCAGGTGGGGTCCATGAGAACTTTGTGGCTCTTTTGGATAGATTCAACAGATACTTGCTGAACATCTACTATGGCCCAGGCACTGTGCTAAAAACTGGACAAATGAGATATAGTCCCTGAGCTCACAATGCTTATCATCTAGTTCAGGAAGTAGATATTATATACATAATCGCCAGAGGTATCACATAAATGGTGCTAAGTGCCACAAAGGGTGTGCATATTATATTTTAGAAAGAAATGCCTTGCATGCAACAAGTCTTTGCAAAATAATGATTCTTTGCATGTGAATACAATAGTAGCCTATAAGTCCTTATTCCTGGCTCTTATTCTTATCCTGTGCATCTTACTTCTGTGGAACTGAAAAAAAAATGCTTCAGTGTTTGGTTTTCAGTATAGTTAATATGACTAATCCCTAACATTTTTAGAATCATAAACAAGGAAAGAATTGCTTTTGCTGACACGTTCTCGTTTGATCACAAGGCTAGGATGTACCACACCACCCAATTTTTGCCAATGGGGGTGCTTTGTTCAGGGTGTGAGGTAGCCTATGTCCTTCAGAATTTTGAAGTTGTTAAAGTGGTAAAATAAGCAAAACCTTCCCACAAGCTGATTTCTGAGCCAGAAATTGAGCACTGCTTGAGGGTTTGTAGGGGGCTCTGGAGTCCATTCTCAGGGTTAGATCCTGGGATTTAGATCTCAGGGTTTATTACCTGGTCTGTGTTACTTACTCTTCAAAGCCTTATTTTTCCCATTTGTATATAGATATGATAATAGTACCGCTCTCTTAGTGGTGTTGTGATGATTAAATGAAATTAGGCATGTAAAGCCCCTAGCACATGCTAAGTGCTCAATAAATGTTAAGTAACATTTGCTGTCATTGCTGTTATTACAAGACAAAACAGCAGAGAGCTCAACATAAAACTTTAGAAATGAGCTGTGCAAACATGGACACGTTTTTAAAAACGCACTGGGTTTCTTTATGTACGAAATGGGCTAAGAACTCTCATGGCTTGGGGTTTCTGTGAGGAGTAAATGAGAGAATGTGTACTGAAAGTTTGTATCGCAGCACCTGGCCCAGGGTCAGCCCCTTGTGAGTAGCAATTCTCATTATGGAAACAGGATAAGACCAGTTAGTGGAGGCTGGGCTCTGGCCAGAGGTCAAACATTCATCCAGGCAGGGGAGGGATCTGGAAAACCACAGCAGGGGTTGGTAAGAGGAAGTCTGGGAATGCAGGTGTATTGAGGTCACCTCACCACAGGCTCATGGCTGATGTCCACACAGGAAGGAAGAAACAAGGACTCAGCCACAGAGATTGAACTTTGGGGGCAGGAAAAATGAGAAAAAGAGAAACCTGAGGGTTTGAGAGGAGAGGAGATACCATGCCAGGGCCCAGGCATAGCTAGCCGGGAATGCATGAGACTTCAGATCAAGACTGAATTCGTGCTGTTCCACCAGCCGTGCTCCTTACTTCTTTGATTTGGGAGCTGAGCCCACACCTAGAGCCTGCAGGTGGTGGCTGGAGGAATTGAGGTGCTGGGACATTCCAGGCCAAGCTAGTGGCTTATCTGGTGGGTGATATAGTGACAGATACAAACACACGGGGTGGTGAATGGTGATAGGAAACAACCAAGGAAGCTGGAGACCACTTCCCAATTCTAGACCATAAGGCATTTGTCTTTTATTGGAGTCATGGATCAGGTATAAGACTTAGTGGAGGCAGTGGTCTTTGGAAAACCCATGCACGTAGAATCTTTTTTTTTTTAATACATTTATTTTATTTATTTTATTATTTTTGGCTACATTAGGTCTTTGTTGCTGCGCGTGGGCTTTCTCTAGTTGTGGCGAGCAGGGGCTACTCTTCGTTGCGTTGCGCAGGCTTCTCATTGCAGTGGCATCTCTTGTTGCGGAGCACGGGCTCTAGGCACATGGGCTTCCGTAGTTGTAGCACGTGGGCTCAGTAGTTGTGGCTGGCAGGCTCTAGAGCACAGGCTCAGTAGTTGTGGCGCACAGGCTTAGTTGCTCCATGGCATGTAGGACCTTCCCGGACCAGGGCACGAACCTGCATTGGCAGGCGGATTCCTAACCACTGCGCCACCAGGGAAGCCCGCACATAGAGTCTTGATAGTGCAATGTGAGCATCTGGGTCTCTGTAAGTCCTGCCTTCCCTCATGGGGTGTTTCCTGGAGAGGAATACTGACCTCCTCTCTTCCACAGTCATAGTGAGCTCAGAGAGAAAAATTCTGAGATCGTAATGCCTGCTCTGTGAGTTGGCTTCTCTGTGATAACCCAAATCTTGCTCCCTGGGGGTCTGGAGAAAACAACCATAGCCCAGGGGTCTCCCAGGACAGCAAATGGTAATAAACAAAAACAGAGCAGGAAATAGGATCAGGATGAGATGTATGGCTCCTCTCTTCATTAACTCTTCCAGTGGGAGTAGGGAGAGCAGTAGAGGCCAGGCCTGCAGAACCTGTTAGCCCTGCTGGGCATTTGGTGGATACGGAGTGGGTGAGAGAAGGACAGGGCTTCCTATAGTAAAGGAGGCCTGTGGTTATCAGGCCAAGGAGGTTGGTGACCACCTCAGCACAGTGTGCAGCTTCTCAGCTCACAGCACAGTCTGAGCAGCAAGTCTGACATTCTGATTCTTGACAGAGGGTGGCCAGTGCCCATCGTTGATGTCAATAAATATCATGTCAAGAGCAGGGCAGTAGGGAAAACTAGAGTTCTTTCTTCTCAAGACTTACAAGGGCCAAATGCCTGGCACTTTCTACAGAAGGCTAATAGTTGCCTCATTGCCAAGATGAATCAGGGCCTCATTAGTCACAAGCAATGCTTGTTTCCATCACTGTGCACAAGGGGGCCTGGGGGCTGGGTTGCCCATCATGAGATGGTAGCCATGTTTGATGAGGACCTCCTAACTGTTTACAGACTTGGGGGGTGACGGTCAGTGTTTCTAGAAGGATTTGCATGGTTTGGTGCAGTGGTTCTCAAACTTCAATGCACAGGAGCATAACCTGGGTGTGTCTAAGAAATTCAGATTCCTGGCTGGTTACCATGATGATTCTGATTCAGTCAGTCTGAGGGAGCTCTGGGAGTCTGTGTTTTTAATAAGCTCCACAGGTAATGCTGGTGCAGGTGGGCCATGAATCACAGTGTGAGGAATATGGGTATTGTGGGACGAGTCCTGGACTGGGACTCAGGAGAGCAGAGTTCTGGCCTTTGATTGTCCCCCAGTGTGGTGTGCAACCTTGTGCAAGTCACCTCCCATCTCCGGGCCTGTTTTCTCTGTAGAAAAAGAAGAGAGTCTCAACCCAAGCTGCACAATAGAGTCACAATAGTAACTAATAAGGAGCTTTGACAAAATGCTGGTGCCTGAGCTAGAGTGTCCCAGGCTAGCATGACATGTCAACACATTGGGGTGACTTCGCCTGTGTATGCATGTTTAAAGAGTTTCCAGATGATTCTAATTACTGCTGGAGTTGAGAACTACTATCTAGGTGATGCCCAGGGCTGATTCTTGTTCTGGAATTCTGAACCTGTTCAACACTGCATTACCTATGCCTCATTTCTTCATTAATTCCTGACATGGAGCAAGAGTTTTCTGCATAAACAATTTCCAGATAATTAAAGAGTACTCTGTTAAGCACCAAAACTTTCACCCTTCTTTGATTTTTCTTCTTATACAAACATCAAAATCTTTTTGATGATTTAAAGTTACCACTATGGGACTTCCCTGCTGGCGCAGTGGTTAGGAATCCGCCTGCCAATGGTGGGGACACGGGTTCGATCCCTGGTCCAGGAAGATCCCACATGCCGCGGAGCAGCTAAGCCCGTGTGCCACACCTACTGAGCCTGTGCTCTAGAACCCATGAGCCACAACTACTGAAGCCTGTGCTCCCTAGGACCCACGCACTGCAACTACTGAAGCCCGCATGCTCTAGGACCTGCGTGCCGCAACTACTGAGCCCGCGTGCTGCAACTACTGAGCCCGCGTGCTGCAACTACTGAAGCCTGTGTGCTGCAACTACTGAAGCTTGCATGCCTAGAGCCCATACTCTGCAACAAGAGAAGCCACCGCAATGAGAAGCCCGTGCACCGCAACAAAGAGTAGTCCCAGCTCGCCACAACCAGAGAAAGCCCGCGCGCAGCAATGAAGACCCAGCGTGGCCAAAAATAAAGTAAAATTAAAAAAAAAATAATAAAGTTACCACTGTGGTCATTCTTTTGTGATTTATTCAATAAATATGCATTTGGCATCCACTGTGTTAGGGCCTTATGAAAAAATGTTATAGAGTAGTCAAAAGTTGGGTGGACCATGGGCCAGTAATAATAAAAATGATAACTAACATTTAAACATTCATCAAGTGCTTACTCTATGGTAGGCACTGTTCTAAGCACTCTATCTCATTTAGTCCTCACAACCATCCTCTGAGGCAGGTACAGTTTATCCCCATCTTACAGATGGGAAAACCAAGTCACAGAGAGATTCTGTACTTTCTCAAGTTCTCACAGCTGGTTTAGGCAGATCCAAGATTCAGATCAGTCCTCCATCTCTCTGTGTGTTCTGAAATAATGTTGTTCCCCTGCCCCTCAATCTCTCTGTGTGTTCTGAAACAATGTTGTTCCCCTGCCAGAGCTTCGGTTTCCTCCTGTGCAGAGTGAGTCTGGGCCGCTTTGAACCCTCATACCTTATGAGTCCATGTCCACCCCCAGGTCCCTTAGGAGGTCCCTCACCTGCATCAAGGAGAGCCTGCGTATCTTCGTTGACCTGGGGGAGAGAGACAAGGCTGCTGAGGCCTGGCTTGGGGCTGGGCGACTCCACTACCTCATGCAGGAAGACGAGCTGGTGGAGCTGTACCTGCAGGTAGGCCTCCTGCAGAGCTTATCTGCTGACCTGGGCCATGCGGGGAGGCAGCTGTACCCTCCAAAGTGATCAGCTAGAACTAGGGAGAGGTGATGTCCTCGTCAAGCCCTTGGAGGGATGGTCAACTCTGGGCTGCTCCCTGAACCCAAGATGGAAACCAAGGTGGTCTGGCAGGCTGAATACAAGCAGCAAAGGGCCAGTCCCCGAGTCCCATATGCACGTGGGAGCTCGCAAAGAACATGGTGGGAGACTCGTTCATCTGTCATGTCAGTTTTATCCATTTTTCCAAAACTTGACACACACCTTGACTTCAGGGTTTTGCTGCAGTTTGAGGGAAGGTTGACATGTGTGTGGTATTAACATTATTGTTCTTTTATGATTTTTTGGTTTGCATATCTTTAATATCTGAGATATAACATAGTATAGTGATTAAGTACCTGGGCTTTAAAAAAGATAGGTGTGGAATCAAATCACAGGGCCATTGATTATGAACCGTGTGACTTTGGGCTTGCTACGTGAGCTCTCTGGGCCTCAGTTTCTTCATGGCTGGACCTGTCTCTAATAAAGATTAGGTATAACATTTGCATAGTAAACGTATGCATATAAGCATTAACTAAGTGCTTGGGACCTAGTAAATGCTTAATAAATGGTATTTCATCATCATCATTATCTGTACAATACTGACACAATGGTATATAAGATCTGCTTCATCAAAAATATGGCTGTTATCTTTTTTTCCTTCCCATTTCTCATTTTCTCCCCTTTTACTCCCCCTTACTCTATTACTTAAAATCACACAAATTCACTTCCACCGAGACTTAATAATGGGGTTGTATAGCATTGATTGAAGCCTTACTATGCATGGGAGACTTTGCTAAACGCTTCACATGCTTCATATAGTTTAATCCTCATTACAAATGCAGCAGGAGTCTCTACTGAAATTCCCATTTTACAGATGACACTCAATGAGGCTGAGTAATTTGCCTAAAGTGATACAACTAGTAAGTGGTTAAAACTGCACACCAGCAGTGTGACTTAAAGCTTTTACTTGCAGACTCTATTCTGCCTTGGGATTTTAGAGCTGGAAGAATTATCAGAGAGCAGACAATTCAGTCTTGCCTTTCTGTCTCCGGGAGACAAATGCCCAGAGGGAGCTATTGGGGTTGTTCATTGCTTGGTGGCAGAACTCCTGACTCTAGGATTCCATCTCACTGCTTCTATCTTTGTGTAGCAGCATATGCAATAAAAATAACCGAGGGATCTTGCCCCAGTAATTCACTGTCCAGAACTGGTCCCAGGCATCCACAACCCTAGACTGCCACCTGACTTGATGTTCTGCAGTTATTCCCACTGAGGTGAATAATTTCTACCTAAGGATATTTGAGGTCCTGTGGCTGTGCTGCAGATGTTGTGGTACATTTTCTACTTTCTCATCACATTTTGTTTAGGTGCAAATGTGAAGTAGCTTGTTCAAGATAAAGGGGTCATAGGGGCCAGGAGAAGGGTAATGGGCTGAAAGATACTAGCATGTGTTTGCCACTAACTATTGATGTAAACTTGAAAGCTCCTTATTCTCAGCCTCAGTTTCTCCATCTAGGAACTGTAGGTGTTGGATGAGATCACTCTTTCCAAATTTCAGTCATTTATACATCAAGTTTATAGTTTTGCCATATCCAGGTACCTCTGTATCATTATTTACTTATTTTTCTTTGGCTCAACTTCAAATCAACTTAGCTTTTTACGCTAAACAATGCTATCTAAAAGCAGAGGTTTTGAATATGATTAATCTTTTTTTCTGAAACACATTAAAATAAATACTTAACTATTACAAGATGTTTGTGTGCTGCTGAAAACCATTTCTAGGGCCACCAAAGTAATCTCTCATAGCATGGTGGGGAAATGCTGGACTAGTGAATCTTACTAGCCTTATGAGTGTAAAGACAATTTAGGGTTCAGGGAACTTTAGCGGAGGGTTAAGCTAGATGGTCAGGATCTCATTCTTGCCAGTCCTGTGGACGTTTGGAAAGTCCTTCTCTCTGCCTTTGACAGCAGTCTCTGTCCCACTCAGGCAGCCATCCAGAAAGCTTTGAAGTCAGAGGAACCCTCCCTGCCTCTCAGGCTCTACGAGGAAGCCGGTGATGTGTTCTTCAATGGGACCCGCCACAGGCATCGTGCGGTGGAGTATTACCGAGTAAGTTGTGGGCTGCACAGTCAGCAGTATCCCTAGCTAGGTTCTGGCACAAACATGGGCAGGGCCACTTGGAGTTCCCCTGGCGTCCCATTCCCCTGTCTTGCTGGTATTTCTTTGTCTTCCCTTCCTCATCCAATGCCCACAGGCTCTCCCTGTCTTCAGTCTAGCAGGCTCTCAAAGAAGGAGCTGATAAAGTCTGTCATTCTCAGGCTTGATAAATAAAGTATCTTTCCTGACAGAATATATCATAATAATTACAACTTTTGGGTGCATAGTACTTTACAGTTGGTAGCACACTTTTATGTTGACCAGAATGTTCCTATGTACATGGTATGGTGGGAGATGATTGGTCCATGGGTGAGCACTTGCTTTACTATGTTTTCATTAAGTATGCATTAGAATATATTTAAAAAATTAAAGATGTATAATACCAGTTCATCAAACCTATGCTATCACAGATATTATTGGAAAGAATGAGGCAAGAAATAGAAGACAGTTGATTTAAGAAATAATACTAATTAAATAAATGTCCAGATGTTAAGCAGATATGTGAAGAATCATAATTGTTCGTCACTGACTGAAGTTTGGGAAAACTCATTATCTTATTTGATCTTAATATTTCACTTATTCAGATACTTATTCATTCGCTTGTTCAATTGTTTATTCAGTCATCAAACATTCATCAAGACCCAGTATGTGCCAGGCACTGAGCTAGGGGTGAACAAGAAACATGTCCCTGACTATTGAGGTGCTCTTGGTCATATGCATTTTATAGATGAGAAAACTAAGGCTCAGAGAGATGAAGTGACCTGCCCAAAGTTCTATCATAATAAAAATAATAGAAATGGGGCTTCCCTGGTGGCGCAGTGGTTGAGAGTCTGCCTGCCGATGCAGGGGACACGGGTTTGTGCCCCGGTCTGGGAAGATCCCACATGCCGCGGAGCGGCTGGGCCCGTGAGCCATGGCCACTGAGCCTGCGCGTCCGGAGCCTGTGCTCCGCAATGGGAGAGGCCACAACGGTGAGAGACCCGCATACCGCAAAAAAAAAAAAAAAAAAAAAAAAATAATAGAAACGACTATTTACTGGGGACTCTCAGACACTATGCACATACTCCACGTATGTACTTTGTAGATTAGCACTGTGGGCGCTAAGGGAACGTGTAGCTGGCGGGTGAGTAACTTCTCATGTGACCTTGAGGAAAGTCATCATCCCTTTCCTGCTGTCAGTTTCATGGAGCCTGATGACCTCTAGTTCTTCCACCTCTGAGGTCCGGGCAGAGCAACCAAGAGCAAGGACCAGGAGACCGAGTTGAGAAAAGCCATGCATGGAAGGTGCCATCTCCCCCTTGGGTTTAGTCATTGCCATCCCTCAACCCCTGGCAGTAGGATGCAGTACCGCCTCCTAGAGTATGGTATGTGCCAATGATTCTCAGCTAGACTAAGGTTCCTTGTGCCTCTGTTCTCAGGCTGGGGCTGTTCCCTTAGCAAGGAGGATGAAGGCAGTGAAAACCGAGCTCCGGATTTTCAACAAGCTGACAGAGCTGCAGATCAGCCTGGAAGGCTATGAGAAGGCTTTGGAATTTGCCACCTTGGCGGCCAGACTCAGCACAGTCGCAGGTTGGTGGTCCTAATTGTCCAGGGTATTGAATGGGAGGGGGTAACACTCCCTAAGGAGGGACAACAAAGTTGTAAGCGCATAGGCTCTGGAGTCAGACTCCGTGGGTTCAAATTCCAGGTCGAAGTGTCAGGGAGCCCCCAGTTAAGCAAGCTACTTAACATCTATAAACCTCAAGTTTGTCATTGGCAAATGAGGATTAAAAATGGCACCCACAGCATGCAGTTGTTATGAAGACCGATGATAATACAGGTAAAACCCATAGCACAGTGCTTGGTACATAATAAGTCCTTGATAAGTGTTACCTGTGCACACTAATTATTATATTATAGTTGGTATTATTGGTATTATTCTGAGTCCAGGGTAAATGGTATTTTATCCTATGCACAGGCAATGCCCCATTACAAAAGCACTGTGCCTTAACTTTTTAATTAGTTAATTATTAGTCAAGTACACATTTTCTTATGGAATTGAAATGTAAATGAAGGTCAGATTCCTGTTAACCTAACTCCCTCAGTAGCTGAAATACTTGCATTTACAACAAAAGCTAATGAGAAACAATGTAAGTCATTAAAACAGAAAAAAAAGAGGCAGAATGAAAAAAGATAAACTCATCTTGAATGTTGGTGCTTGAGGAAAAGCAGGTTTTATTAGAGGAGGATTGATTAGATGTAAAGGCAAATGGAGTCTTCTGTGATAATTCTAGAAGGGACCTCTGGGCATTCTCAAGGGCATGAGATGTGGATGGTACTGGACTTCATTGTATTTAATTGCACTTCAGGGCTCTCTCTCTTTTCCTACCTCTCCCTTTACTGCAGAAAACCTTATTTGTGCAACTGTCTGCTAATCTCAGGAAGACCTTGGGGGCCCAGGCAGCTCCCTCTGGAGCATTCTTTGTCCTTCCTTGGACAGAAGCTGAAAGGAGGCTATATCCACCATTTCACGTGATTCCCTGTGACTGGACTTTTCCATATCAGAGAGTTGGATTTTCTCTTTTAGCTTTGGCTTTTGGCTCTTTGAAGCCTAAAAGCGATGTTTTTAGATTGCATCAAATAGCCACCTTGCAAATACTCCAAAAACACAATTGGAAGCATTTGTTCTCTTTAAATGCTACTTTGTGTTAAAAGAGTTAGTTATTGAAACAAGAAATCCACCCAAAACCAGAACAAGTCAAAGATCCCTTAGACACCAAGATTCTAAAGCATGAGTTAAAAGTGAATGTGTCTCTGTAGCTTATTTGAAACTGAAAGCTGGTGAAGGGTAGAGGGTGACCAGGGGCTGCTGATGACAGCCCCAGAGAACTCTGAAGAGAGAGACTTTCATGTGGAGAAAACATTTGTTATATGAAGTTATTCATTGTCAGAAATTCTTAGCTACTCCATCGAGCTAGTCTTGTCACCATTCCCATCACAGAGATTTGGAAATAATTATTTCCCAGAATTCTGAGTTACAGTGACATCCACAATGAGAAAATGTTCCTCAGGAATTGTCCCAGAAAACCTTGGCCAGAACACATACTCCACTTAGTCACTCTCACAGATCCCTGTGTTTTCTTTTGTAGCACTTATCACAGGTGTAATCTTACCTTTGTGGGATTATTTAAGGAATGTCTGTGTCCTGTGAGACAGTAAGCCTCATGTGGGCAGGACTTCTGCTTTGTTTGCTATGTCCCAAGCTCCGTCCCTGATACCTAGTAGATCTTCAAAGAATTGTACAGAGTGAACTAATGATGCAAAGTGTTGGCTTCAGGATATCTCTCTCAGTCTTCCAATTTCTAGGAGATCAGAGGCAGGAGCTGGTGGCCTTCCACCGTCTGGCGACTGTGTACTATTCCCTGCACATGTACGAGATGGCTGAGGACTGCTACCTGAAGACTCTGTCGCTCTGTCCACCCTGGTTGCAGAGCCCCAAGGAGGGCTTATACTATGCCAAGGTGTATTATCGCCTGGGCCAACTCACCTTCTACCAGCTGAAGGTAAGAGCCAGGCTTCCAAGGTCATCTGAGAGCTACTGTCCAACTATATTCTTTCCTCACCCTGAGACTTCAGGGTAAAGTTGAGAGGGGTAAGATGGGGAGTGTTGTCTCATAGAGTGGGGAGTGGCTCCTCTGGGAACGCAATGACTCTTTTCACTTAGCCCCCTTGGAGACCTCAAAGAGGCTCCCATCTCTGCTGAGGAGACAGGCCCTAGTTCTTCTCTTTCCTTGTCCTGCTGTGACTTCTGGGCCCACTTCATCTGTCAGGCACTATGGGAACATTGGTCTAGTGCCTGTGAGCTCCTCTAGGACCTATGAAAATATATGAGACCCAAAACAATGCATGAGACCCCCAAACAAAAGAACTATAAGCTCCAAAATTAAAATCAAAATTAATTCTTAACTGTACGTCTAAAAATGTTATAGATTAATTAGTCAATTGCAACTCACTTCTTATAAAGTTGTATAAACTATTTTAGGAGAAATCTAGGTGCGTGTTAACATGTTTGAGATAATAACATGCAGGGTCTTAGAATGTAAGTAAGCCTAGGTCCTAAGAAGACCATAGCCCTGACTCTCCTGTTTGCTCTGCTGGAGTTGAATCCAGAACTTCTTATTTTTCCAGCCACTTCTAGAACTGTGTGTGTGGTCTGTAATTCTTAGTTACAATTCTGGCCCTTGAACCTTGTCCCTGGGCACTGGCTGCCCTTACCAGAGGTCTCTGTCTGCTCCAGCACAATGCTTAATCTCTTCATACAGTGGCTTCTGAGTCACTCCTGTGTTTGGCCCCCAGGGGACCCTTAGGGCAGCTCTGTTGTCTTTTTCTTATTTGCCAGAGTGTTTCTGGCCTAAATTTATTATTGACTGATGAAGGTTAACGGGAACCATCCCTTTTTGAGTCTCACCGGAGGAACCACCTGTTCTGCATCCCAACCATTAGGGAGGGACGATGGGGTAGTGAAGGACTCCCCCACAGTGAGCTTGCCTTTGTCCCACAGCTCCCAGGAAGTGGGACAATGTATGTGTGATCTGATTGCATCAACCGAGGGCTCTAGGGATTTCAAGGGAAAGAGCTCAACTCAAAGTAGCTTAAGCAAAGCAGGAGATTTTATTGGCTCAAGGAACGAGGAAGTTCAGGTATAAGTTTAATTTCAGGTAGTTCTGGATGCTGGTACTCAAATGTCATCATGGATTTCCCCACCTCTCTCTGTATCTCTTGGCTCTGAATGTTTCTGCTTCTCTCTGTTTCTTGGCCTCTTCTCCTCTAGTTATTGACAGGCTCAAGCACCCATCTAAAAAGGGTGAGCAACCATTTTCTCTGTTAGATCACACTTCAAAGGTCCCAGAGAGTGACTTGGGACAGGTCAGCTTGAGTCATTTTCACATACCTGAAGCTCTGTGCCCAGGGTGATGCTGCTTCATGATTGTCTGAGCTTGGGTAAGGTGCCATTCCTGTGCCTGAGGAGGAGGGCCACCAGGGTTAGCACTGTCACAGAACTGCAGTGGAGTTGGTAGGAGGAATTCCCCCAAGGAACCAGGAGAAGAGGGTGGGAAAGGATGTCAGGCAGACAAAAGCTAGTGTTCTTAGTTTTTCCTGCACTGCCTCTTAGCCTTTCCTGGAAATGTCTGCTAATGCTATCTCTTCTCTGCCCCCATGCTGGGGGTTAGGATGCCCACGATGCCACTGAATACTTCCGGCTGGCCCTGGCTGCAGCAGTCCTGCTGGGTGACGAGGAGCTGCAGGACATCATTAGGACCAGGCTGGACCACATCTGCCAGAGCCCCCTCTGGCATAGCAGCCCCTCTGGGCGCTCCTCAGAGAGGGCGCGGTGGCTGAGTGGCGGGGGCCTGGCCCTCTGAGGACAGCTGTCCCATCTCTGACCAGTTGCATGGTCAGAAGCTACCTCTCTGCTCTAGGCTGTTAATCTGGGGGCGGGGTTCAAGTCATCACCTGGCCCAGCCTCTCATCTCAGAATGGGAAGAGCATAGTCCAGAGGGAGAGGGCTCATTCCAGGTCACACAAGGCATGGACGGTGGAGCAGGGATTAGGGGTCCTGGCTTTGTGTCTAGAACCTTTCCAGTAGACTGTGGCCCTTCCACACATACAGACCCTGAAATGCACTTTCTAGACACACAGTTCTAGAGAAAATGAGACCCCTGCCCCTAGAAAAGCTGTCTCCTTCCCTCAGGGAAGAAATCAGGCATTGCACTGGAGAGAAGACCAGCCCATTGGACTTTGTTCCCTTCACTGACTTTTCTCAGGGAAAGACCCCTCCCCTTGCCAGCAGAGAAACTAGTCACTTGTTTTTTTTCTCTATTCAGCCAGAGGGGGTGCCACTCCTCCTGTCACAGGGACTGGCAGGAGGGAATTCACCATGCTATTAGCTCAAAAGACACAGCCTGAGGATGGCCAGGTGGAATGCACAGGAGGTGAGGTCTGATGTGGAGGCACCATCTCCATCCTGCCCCGAGGCTCTGCTCCCTTATAACCTCCCATAAACCCAGGAGAAGGCTCCCAAGCGTCAAAGCCTAAAAATTGAGCACTAAGGAAGTTATGACGTAAATTACATGTAAATAGTGTATATTATTAAATATTGCTCATTTACATTTATTCACACATTTGTCTCCTTAATAAGAGGGAAGATGAAAACTAGTTATTTTTGCATATCTTATTAATTATCTATGAGTCACTAGGTCCGACCCACACAGATAGCGAGGGAATTACCAAGGGTGTGGATGCCAGGAGGTGGGGAGAAGCTGACTACCACAGTATATGAGTCCCTTGATGACGGAATCAGGAATTTGCTAAGGCAGTGAGCTCCAAGTATGGTCCACTGACTGGCTGGGCCAGCAACATAAGCGTCACCTCTGAGATTGTTTGAAATGCGAATTTCAGGCTCCACCTAAGACCTCTGAAGCACAGTCTCTGGGACCAAGGATCCCTGGCTTTACCCTGTTTTCCAGGTGATTCTAATGCACACTGAAGCACAAGAAGCACTCCTCTGGAACCATGGTTCTCAGAGAATGTGAAAAGGAATCACCCGGGGAACTTGCAGAAAATGAACTTTCTGGTTCTTACCCCAATAATTCTGATTCAGTAGACCTGGGAGACACCCCAGGAACATGCATTATTAACGAGCATCTCGAATGACCCTGATGCTGGTGGTTCACTCTTGCTTGGAAATGTGGACACATGTAAGAGCTAGCTATAGGGATCGCCATCTGACCCCCAACAGCTTAGATTTACTGTTAAGACCCTCTGCCTTTACTTTCTAGCTCCTTGGAGCAACCAGATGATTGGTGGTGTGGTGGTGTGGGATGGGGGTGGGGAGTTGAGTCAACAGTGCACCTTCTAGTCACCAATGCTGTGTACATATTGGTACATCTTATTTTCTCTTAGGAGCTTGGTTGGTTGTTACTCTAGAGTATTCTTCACCAGAAAGGAAATGAAGTGACTTAGTCCACTACCACGTAAGATAGATGTGGTTTTGCTCCCACCACAAACCATAAAATCCCCAAGGGAGGGATGTTGAAGATAGTCTAACCTCCCATGCAGAGTCCTTTCAACAACATTCCTGGGAGACCGACGGGGCACAGGCATGCCAGAATGGTTAACGAATCTCGTGCTTGCAGAAGGCTTGCTTGGCTCTGGGACCCATGCCATGAACCATTCCCCATTTGTCTCAGGTTACAGACCCTCTCTCTTTTTGCGACTGACCTATTACTCTCCTCTGGCCAGATGCCAATTTCTGTCCCTCTGATAGTGTGGTTCCTATAACTGGTATTGGCTGGTGGGTGGAGAGCAAAGAGGGTCATTACCATACTTAATGTGATTTAATGTTTTATTTTAACATTACATTAAGATTTTTCTTCTCCGCATCAGCTATATCTTACTGTTGGCTCACATTGAGCTTATCATTTGAAGTCTCTTCTCACGTGAGTTTCTGTTTGGCCAGATACTTCTCAATTTTTACAAGTATACATATATATATATATATATATATATATATATATATATATATATATATACACACACACATAAATACCTACACACATATATATACATGTATGTAGCTATACATGTATATATATACATAAATACACATAAATACCCACACACACATATATCTATGCATGTATATATATTTAGGTGAAAGGCATTATATCTACCCATTTTATACTTCATTGGGAAATTTGGTTAAACTTTTCTGATTCTGTGTAGATTTTAAAATTGAATTATAGTTGATTTACAATGTTGTGTTAATTTCTGCTGTACAGCAAAGTGATTCAGTTACACATACATATTCTTTTAAAAACTCTTTTCCATTATGGTTTATCACAGGATATTGAGTACAGTTCCCTGTGCTGCACAGTAGTACCTTGTTGTTTATCCATTCTGTATATAGTGGTTTGCTTCTGCTAACTCCAAACTCTCAATACACGCCTCTCCGAACCCCTCCGCCTTGGCAACCACAAGTCTGTTCTCTATGTCTGTGAGTCTGTTTCTGTTTTCTAGGTAGGTTCATTTGTGTAATATTTTAGATTCCACATATAAGCGATGATATCATATGATATTTATCTTTCTCTGAGTCCATCCATGTTGCTGCAAATGACATTATTTCATTCCTTTTTATGGCTGAGTAGTATTCCATTGTGTATATATACCACATCTTCTTTATCCATTCATCTATTGCTGCACATTTAAGTTGTTTCCATGTCTTGGCTATTGTGAATAGTGCTGCTATGAACATAGGGGTGCAGGTATCTTTTTGAATTGTAGTTTTATTTCGATGTATGCCCAAGAATGGGATTGCTGGATCATACGGGAACTCTATTTTTAGTTTTTTAAGGAACCTCCATACTGTTTTCCATGGTAGCTACACCAACTTACATTCCCACCAACGGTGTAGGAGGGTTCCCTTTTCTCCACACCCTCTCTAGCATTTGTTATTTGTAGACTTTTTAATGATGGCCATTCTGCCTGGTATGAGGTGGTACCTCATTGTAGTTTTGATTTGCATTTCTCTAATAATTAGCTATGATGAGCATCTTTTCAGGTGCCTCTTGGCACCTGTGTGTCTTCTTTGGAGAAATGTCTATTTAGGTCTTCTGCTCATTTTTTGATTGAGTTGGCTGTTTTTTTGTTGTTGAGTTGTATGAGCTATTTGTATATTTTGGAAATTAAGCCCTTGTCAGTCACATCATTTGAAAATACTTTCTCTCAGTCTGTAGGTTGTTTTTTGTTTTCTTTCTCATTGCCTTTGCTGTACAAAAGCTTGTCAGTTTGATTAGGTCACATTTTGTTTATTTTTGCTTTTATTTCTGTTGCCTTGGGAGACTGACTGAAAAAACATTGGTACGATTTATGTCAGAGAATGTTTTGCCTACGTTTTCTTCTAGGAGTTTTATGGTGTCATGTCTTATATTTAAGTCTTTAAGGCATTTTGAGTTTATTTTTGTGTATGGTGTGAAGGTGTGTTCTAACTTCATTGATTTCCATGCAGCTGTCCAACTTTCCCAACACCACTTACTGAAGAGACTGTATTTTTTTCTATTGTATATTTTTGTCTCCTTTGTAAAAGATTAATTGACTGTAGGTGTGTGGGTTTATTTCTGGGCTGTCTATTCTGTTCCATTGATCCGTGTCTGTTTTTGTGCCAGTACCACACTGTTTCGATTACTGTAGCTTTCTAGTATTGCCTGAAGTCTGGGAGGATGATGTCTCCTGCTTTTGTTCTTTTTCCTCAGGATTGCTTTGGCAATTCTGGGTCCTTTATGGTTCCATATAAATTTTAGGATCGTTTGTTCTAGTTATGTGAAAAATGTCATGGGTAAACTGATAGGGATCTCATGAAATCTGTAGGTTGCTTTGGGTAGTATGGCCATTTTAACAATATTAATTCTTCCAATCCAAGAGCGTGGGATATCTTTCCATTTCTTTGTGATTCTGTGCACTTTGGTAAATCTGGTAAATTTGCCCTTAACCAGGTCAGTTATAAAAATGTTCAGCACATTTCCAAAGACAAGGATAAGGCTATTTTTTAAAATGAGAAAAACACTGTGTTGTATCATTGAAATGACTACATCCTGTATGCAAATTACTCTGCTGAAATATTCTTTAAAAGTGTCTGAAAATTCCGTTTTAAAAATGTGGTGAGGGCTTCCCTGGTGGCGCAGTGGTTGAGAGTCCGCCTGCCAATGCAGGGGACACGGGTTCGTGCCCCGGTCCAGGAAGATCCCACATGCCGCGGAGTGGCTGGGCCCATGAGCCATGGCCGCTGAGCCTGCGCATCCGGAGCCTGTGCTCCGCAATGGGAGAGACCACAGCAGTGAGAGGCCCGCGTACCGCAAAAAAAAAAAAAAAAAAAAAAAAAAAAAAAAAAAATGTGGTGAACTGTTCCTCCTGGAATCATGTTGATGCTGTTTTTCATGATCCGCAGAGAGTGAGTGAAGTGGTGTTTGGGCCTGGTTTCTATTTAAACAGGTTTTATTATTCATAGGTTGTAGCCAAAGATGAATCAGTTACCCTCTTTTATCCTAATCCTCCCCCAAAACTTAGTGGCCTGCCTGGCTTCTGGCTCCTTGCATCTAATCTAAATAAAGAACAAGGAGGGAATTACAACATTGTGGAAAACCTGTAACATGTTTTATCAGCTTTTAGTTACATTACTTCCCTATTCAACTGAGCTAATGCTTTGAAATCTAATATTGCTTTTATCCTTTTCTTATTTGCTTTTGCATTATTTAAGATGTCTTTATATTGTGTGTGTGTTTGCTTGTGCTTTGTAAGTAAAATGTAACTTTTTTTTAACATCTTTATTGGAGTATAATTGCTTTACAGTGTTGTGTTAGTTTCTGCTGTATAACAAAGTGAATCAGCTATACGTATACATATATCCCCATATCCCCTCTTTCTTGCATCTCCCCCCCACCCTCCTTATCCCACCCCTCTAGGTGGTTGCAAAGCACTGAGCTGATCTCCCTGTGCCATGCAGCTGCTTCCCACTAGCTATCTATTTTACATTTGGTAGTGTATATATGTCAATGCTACTCTCTCGCTTCGTCCCAGCTTACCCTTCCCCCTCCCCGTGTCCTCAAGTCCATTCTCTATGTCTGCGTCTTTATTCCTGTCCTGCCCCTAGGTTCATCAGAACCTTTTCTTTTTTTTAGATTCCATATATATGTGTTAGCATACAGTATTTGTTTTTCTCTTTCTGACTTACTTCGCTCTGTATGACAGACTCTAAGTCTATCCACCTCACTACAAATAACTCAGTTCCGTTTCTTTTTATGGCTGAGTAATATTCCATTGTATATATGTGCCACATCTTCTTTATCCATTCATCTGTCGATGGACACTTAGGTTGCTTCCATGTCCTGGCTATTGTAAATAGAGCTGCAATGAACATTGTGGTACATGACTCTTTTTGAATTATGCTTTTCTCAGGGTATATGCCCAGTAGTGGGATTGCTGGGTCATATGGTAGTTCTATTTGTAGTTTTTTAAGGAACCTCCATACTGTTCTCCATAGTGGCTGTATCAATTTACATTCCCACCAACAGTGCAAGAGGGTTCCCTTTTCTCCACACCCTCTCCAGCATTTATTGTTTGTAGATTTTTTGATGATGGCCATTCTGACCAGTGTGAGGTGATACCTCATTGTAGTTTTGATTTGCATTTCTCTAATGATTAGCGATGTTGAGAATCTTTCATGTGTTTGTTGACAATCTGTATATCTTCTTTGGAGAAATGTCTATTTAGGTCTTCTGCCCATTTTTGGATTGGGTTGTTTGTTTTTTTGATATTGAGCTGAATGTAACTCTTTTGACAGAAGTTTATCTGGGGAAAGAAGTATATAGGGGTGGACGGTTTCAGAAATGAAGGGAGAAACAGTTCACCACGGGGTGGGAAGACCTGGATCTTGGTCTTGAATTTGACATTGAATTATGATGTGACCCTTGGGCATGTCACTTAACCTCTATAAACTTCAGATCTCTGATCTCTAATATAAAAAGTATGACCTCCTGTAGGTTCCTTTTCAGAAATTTCCAAGCTGGTTATTTCCAAGCCATATGAACAGGAAGAGAGACTTGTATCTGGAAGATGAAATCATGTTTTTATGGCCCAGTTTTTTTCTCTTCTCTTTTACAGGTGAGTAAACTGAAAAACAGAAAAGTAATTTTCTCCCTGCCATACAGGTAGTTGTGGCAAAGACAGCAGTACCCTGGGTCCAAGGACTTAGCTGCACAAATGATTCCTTCCGGGCGATTCTCACAGTTTTATGCATGCGTGCATACGTGCACATTTGTGTGCACGTATGTGCACATGCATATGCACACTTGCATTTATCACCATATGTGCCATGAAAAACCACTTACCAATTGTTTTCTAAATTGATTTACTTCCTTTAATCAATTTTATAAAGGATGACTGGTCTATGCAGAAGAAAAACATATTGCTTTCTAAAAAAAGAATTACATAAATAAAAACAAAAATAGTGAAAACAAACAATGCACTAAATTCAAGCTAGATCCTGTTGCTTATGGCAAGTGCCCAGCCTAGGCTTGATCTGGCATTATTTGAAAATAAAGAGATTAACATTTGGCACGGAGTGTTGAAGACAAACTAACACAGTTCTCCTTGAGCAATCAGGGAAACAGAGCAAGCAGTGCAAACGACTGACCTCCTCACAGTGGGAGTCAGTGCTATTCAATGCCATGTCTGGCTGCACACTTCCCACTTCAGGGAAGCTGGGACTCAGTTGTATAAGAGGGAAGGGGCAGATATGAATATGATCCAGGATGGGAAGCACTGTGATGGGAGCTAATTACAGGGTGCAATGAGAATTCAGGGGAGAGGATTTAACCCAAGCATGGGAGCAAGAGTATCAGGGAGGGCTCCCTGGAGGAAGTGACATCTAAACTGAATCCTGAGAGAGAGAGATATCTACTTAATTCTACATGCAGCCTGGGTGGGGTTCACAGACAGGGTATGTGTCAAGAAAGGTCCAGAGGGTGGAGAGGGTCTGGTGTTTTCTGAGAACAGCAATGAGTTGAACAAAGCTGGAGCACAGTCGGGGCGGTAAGGAAGGGAAGTGAGAGAAGACTCCGGAGAGGGGAGCTGGAGACAGATCCTGAGTGTGAGGGTGAGCCACGAAAAGTTCTAAGCAGGTGAGAGAGCCATGCTCAGATTTGTGCTTTGGAAAGATGAATCTGGAAGCAGCCTGAGAACAGATTACAGAGCAGCAGGAGGGAAGGTGGGAGACCCATTAGCTGGATATTGCAACAACACACTCCAGCTTTTATTTGGATTTCACCAGTTTTTCCCCTCAAGTCCTTTTTGTGATCCAGGGTCCAGGGTACCACATTGCATTTAGCTGTCGCGTTTCCCTAGTCATCTCTGACCTGTGATAGTCTCTCAGTCTTTCCTTGTTTTTCATGATCTTGACCTCCTTCCCTTTTGATAATTGCTCCCATTGGAATGTGTGGACAAGGGGAAGGGAAGAAGGAAAAATTAAAGAGGATGAGTCGTGCACTCACCAAGGTAACAGTTCCTAGTGGGGGCAAGGGAGTCAGGCATACGTGGGTTAGAATCTGTCTCTTACTAGCTGTGTGACCTTCAGCAAATTAATTAACTTCTCTGAGCCCAGTGTTGTAAGAATTGTATCAGCACACGTAAAAGTACTGAACACACTCAATGCCTGGCACATAGTGTAAACACTAGGTGACCTGATAGATTTGTTTACCTTCTTTATTTCATAGATGAGGAAATGGCTGAGGCATATCTATCTTTGGGAGCAGGGCTTTACCTAAGGAAGAAAGAAGCTTGATCCAAGACTTAAGACAAATGAGGCTATTTTTAAAGCAAATTAATAAAATGGTTTATGTTCTAAAAAATGCCTACTATGACCCAACCATTAGTTTATTTATTTTAAAGTTAAGATTTACTCTTTTCTATACTAGGTTTTATTTGCCACGTTGCAATTCAGTCATATTTTGTTTCTTTCTTGGTGTAAGTCCTGAAATTCGGAAGTGCAGCCAGACTTAGAGCAGTGGCTGGGAATGCTGTCCTGCATTCAAGGGCACCTGGGTCTGAAGTTGGCTGAGTGACTGGGCAAGTTACTCTATACTCTTCAGTCTCAATTTTAACTCTGCTTCGAGTTTTACTTGAGACCTCAAGTATGGATGACTACGTATGAGCCCTCAATTCATGGTAGCTCTGATACTGAAGCAGGACTAAGTAGATTCTTAGTAAGTGTATCTGGTTCTGGGCTCCATATCTTAAGACAGGGGTGTGTGTTAGGGTTGCTGGTCTCTTGGGACCTTTACCTCTTGGTGAGACCTCTTGGTGGAGGCCTATCTCTTGGATGGGACAGCACATCTTTCCAAGTCTGTACTCCTCTGGTCCCCCAGCCCTAGTCAGTTATTTTAGAACTCAGGGGCATTAGAGGATGGAGGCTGCTGGCTGTCCCAGCTCTGAGAACATGCAGTCGGTTCACCTTCCTCCAAGGGGTGTAGTCTGCTCAGTGAAGCAGAGACATGTGGCTGCTTAGGGGCTGGGGAGGCTCTGCCCAGCTGTGATGTGTGATAGGGCAGAGGTGAGACCAAGGATAACTCAGTCACGGGGCTGCTCAGCTTTGTTTTCAGGAGAGACTGTGGAGGCAGGTGGGAGGGGAGGACACTGTGCTTTCAGAATTATTTTAAAGGTGAGAACGCTGGCTGCCACTTCTAGTGCTGCCTTGGACTCATTGCGCAGGGCATCAGGATAGCTCAAGGGGTGCATTCCCCCCCAGGTAAGCTTCCAGACAGGGTATGGGAGTGGATGGCTGAGGTCTTCCTTCTCCATGAGAAATCAAGAGTTCCAGCAGGGGGCAGTAATGTCTCTCCTAAGTAGTATATCATTACCAAAGTGTGTTCAGGAGCTCTGGATCAGCCTACCGCAATGCCTTTCAAATTTTTTGTTTGTTTGTTTGGTTTGGTTTTTACTATGACACACAGTAAGAAATACCTTTTACATTGTATCTCAGTATACATATGCACAAATATACCTATAGTATCTGTTTGACAAAACACCATTTTGTGCTTACACCATGAAATGCACTTTGATCTATTCTATTCGTTTTTAAAAACATTCTATTCTAATTAAAAAATATCCAGCTTATGACCTGCTAAATTGATTTCTAGATTCACTAATCTGCAGTTTGAAAAGCACTGACCTGGAGGGCTCTGGCTTTTGTTCTTTCATATATATCATTTGATGGGACAACTTTATTGAGACCAGAAAATGTGTACATATCAAAACAAAAATAATGGTTGAGATTTCTGAATGAACGTTATGCACTAGCCCCTATGCAAAACCTTTTTGAGAACTCTCTCATGTAATCCAACAACATTTTGAGGAAGATACTATTGTTTTTATCTCCACTGAGGTTTAGAAAATGGAAATGGCTTGCTTAAGTCCACAGTTAGTAAGTGGTCGAGGTGAGAGTTGAAGTCATGTCTCCCTGATGCTGGAACTAGTGTGCGAACCCATTACATTATACTGTGTGTCTCTATCAGTTGACACATCACTGGGACATGTACCATCACTAATGTGATCATGAATAAAAACAAGGTTAAAACTTGTTTCAGCAGCCTGGAATGTTAGGCTGAAATCAATATGGTGATTCTGGTGAGTCAAAAAATTAATTACTCTAGAACAGGATTGGAGAGAACTGATTTTCTAGGAGATCTTGAAAAAATATGAAGGTTATCACTGACCACAGACAAATAAGTCCAGAAGAAATGATAAACCATCTTTCCCAAATGGAAAATGAAAGGAGGAATAGAAAGTTTATAATGTCACAATGGTGATAGATCAGAACAAATTATAAATTAGATTTTAAAGATTCCAGGTGAGGAGTGGGGCGAATTTGCAAGAGACCCCTAAGCCAATAGTAGAAGACTGTGGATACCTGAGCAAGTGAGGCAGCCAGGTGAACGGAGTTTTGTGCGGCTTGAATGGCAGCAGCAGAAGGGAGGTCACAGATGTGAGAGAATTACCTACTTTTGATATCATGGGAAAGCTGGTGGGGATACCATCATCCTCCAAATGTGTCTTGTGAAACAAATAACCAGGGAGAAGCCCATGCTCATGTTGAGATGTTTTAATTCTTATGCATAAACTGTGTTAGGAACAGGTTTTTTAACTGACTTACAATGTTTAGGAATGCTTATCTATTTTCTTAAGCTTCTATTTTATTTTTATTTGGGATTGCAAATTTTTGCCTATGCAAATTTTACCTATTGCAAATTCTTTATCTCTGGAAAGAATTTTTAAGTAGGTGATCTCTTCTGTCTTTGATTCTAACATTTTAGATGTAGACTGTGATATTTAAACCTAATGTATATGACTCTCAACTACTTTACCTTTCTTTCATGGGCCAAATATTATGTGTGAAGCTGACATTTTTGTTCTTGAACTTTCTTGTAAATTGAGAACTTTGATGTTTGTTCATCTGGGGATATGTTAGACATCTGCTTCATAGAGATGCTCATAGAAATGCCCCTGACGTCTGCACATTGCCCCAGACAGCAGTGACACTACTTACTTCTGCTTTCCTCCCCAGGGCAACTGCCAAGGGCCAGGCTGAAATAACAGCTGCCTGGTGATCCCGGTGACCAAACAGCTAATTATTCATGAGATAAACAAAACAGACTTGTCTGTCCTAGAACATGTAGCTTTCGAACTCTGGTGGGTGGAGGGAAGGATAGCCAAACAGATGACTTGGAGGATCTGCATTTTTGGTTGTTTTAAAATCCTAAGGGATTATTTAGATTTATAATCTGACCCTCTTCCAAGTCCTGTGGCATTCCTTTGTTTTCTTTCCAGTTAAAGTCTGTGTCTCCCTTTCTTTCTTCTTCTATCCTTAGATTAGACTCTCCCTCTTTCATGTGCTTGTAGATCCCTGTACTTTTGCATCAGGGCACTTATCACAGTTTATAATTATACTGTCTGTTTGGCTTTTTTAAAAAATCCCTGTGCACCACCTAGATTGGAAGCTCCATGAGAGCAGGGACCTTGCCTGTGTCACTCACCTCTATATTCCCAGAGTTGTTACCAGTGTCTGACACATGGTAGAAGCTCAATAAAGGTTTGATGAATGGGTCAAAAAGAAAAAATGAATGAATGAAACTTTTGATTGAGGTTGTGACCACTTCTCATCACTTATGAGAGGGAGAAAGTATTAAGACCATAATCTACCTGCTTTTGGCTCATGAGAGACATAGGGAATTAGGTGATAAGGCCGCTCACACTCATAGCAGGTGCTTAGTAAAAGTTTATTGAGAATAATAAGCATAATTTTCATTTGTTGAGGATGAATTGCTATAGATGTGCTGGTCTCTTCCTAATTTTCAGTGAAGTACCAATTACAATAAGGGATAATCACAGTCTTTTGCTGAGTCCCTGCCCTGTGCTAGGCATGGTGCTAAGTAATACACCTATAGTATTTGACTTGATCCTCCTAATGACCCTACAAAGAACGTGTTATTAACCCCACTTTCCAGATGAAAGAATCTAGGCTCAAAGTAGTTAAGACACTTGTAGAGATTCAAAATCAGTTCTATCTGATCTGAAAATCAGTGCTTTCAATAACTATGTAATTCTGGTTTCACATTTTCTTTTTAGGACTTAGGATCTTGAAGAGAACAATTTTCCTTGTGAACATTTGATGGTTCCCCTTTGTCTTAAGGAGGGGAATGACCAGGAAACTCGGTATATACAAGCATTAATCCACCAAGCATTACAAGAAATCCCTTCAGTCCTGAAAGTTCTTTGGAAGTAAGGGTGCCAGGGGACAGGTGATAATTTTAGGATATTTTGGGACCTGAGTGTGCAGAGTGTTTTTTCAGAATCCCAAGGCTCCTTCCTTGGTGAGTCATAAGTTGAGGCTGTGGTGAGATGTAGGACAAAAGACCCAGTCCCTGCCTTTGAGTATCTGTTGGTCTTGTTGGGCGAGACTGGATATGCATATGAGAAGCTCTAGGAAGGAGAGTCTGAGTCAGGGATAGCTCCTGTGGGACAATGGAAACAGAGCCATCCATCTATCTATCCATGCAACCAACCAACCAACCAACCATCCAATATTCAACACCTCTTATGTGCTAGGTTCACGCTCCAGTGAGCAAGGTAATCATGGTCCATGACCTCAAGGAGCCTGTGGGCTCTTGGGTGGGCCAGGGTCCCAGATGTGTGGTCCCATTATATCACTGACTCCTCTTAATGGTCTCACCCCACCCAGGAAATAACTGCATAGTATAATTGTTCATATAGAACACATGAGGAAACAAGTTCAGGAAGGTTAAGTAAGAAATTAACTCTTACTCAAAGTCCTGCAGGTGGAAAGTGGCATAAGGATACCAATCTAAGCCTCATCTGTACTGCAAGTATTGCATAAAACTGTTTGCTAAATTTCATGGAACTTCAGCTAGATTGATCCTGTTCACCTGAACATCCTGCCCAGGATGAATGGTGGTACCATTGAACAATTCCACTGCTTATCAAATGTGTGATCTCAGAGAAGCTTTCAAGCTCTTGGTAAAATGAAGGTGATAATAGTACTTCTCTTGTGGGATTCTTGTGAGGATTAAGTGAGTTAATATATGTAGGTGTTTAGACTAGTGCCTGGCACATGTTATATAAGTGGTGGCTATGATGTGGTTCTCTTGACAGGTATTTGAGAAGAGTATTTGTTTGTGTGAAGAAGATAATGAATTCAGCTTGGAACATGTAGAGCAAACACTTAGAGTTTGCATCCAGCTGGGTGTGAAACCAGTTTAATGTCCATATTGTCCACTTGATGTTATGTGCCATGAGGTCAGAGATTGTCTGGGTCACCCCTGTACCCACAGCACGAGAACAGTGCCTGACACACAGAAGGTACTTGATATTGATTTATTGGATAAATGAATGAATGAATATGTGAATGCATGGTAGGCATTATTTAGGATATAAGTTATACATGGATAAAATAATGAAATAAATAAGTACCTCCTCTGTCCCCCGGCATGAAGGACACCAGCAGATATGAGATAGAGAGGTATGTGAGTGAGTGTGGGCTTCCTGCAGAGACTCCAAATGATGTATGGCCTCCAGGATGAAGTAGGGTCATTCTCTTTCCAGTTCTTACATGAGCTGTCATTCCAGGGCCCTGAGATGTCCTGGGGCAGGGCTTGCCCTGGAGTTCTCTGCCAGCCAAACTATGTTGCCAATCCTCATGGAAGTAAAGGATCTTTCTTCCGGTCCTTTGACTTCAAACTGGGGTCAAAGGCCTTAGGCTGGTGTAAAAATAAATAAAGGCCCTGAATAGACGAAGGCCATTCTGTAGACAGGCCTCACTGTAAACACTGGCCTTCCCTTCCTCTAGCCTGAAGCTTCCAGGTACTTCCCTGGGCCCATCATGACCTCACTTGACCTAACGGCCTGGTGGCTGCAGCAGGTCCTGGTGGTCTTGTGGTAAGAGAATGAGGGGCTTCTGAGGGAAGTCAGAGGTAAGTGACAACTCTGAAAATGTGTGTATATGCATACTCAAGGTTATGATACATTTTACTTTTATAAAGGATGTACAGTACCCAATTTACAAATAATAAAATATAAATGCTTTTATTGTAAATTTCACATAGCCAGTTGATTCTCAGAAAATGCATTCGTTGATTTATTCAGAACTCTTGTATCTAGAGTCAACCAAGGTTGCAATTGGATAACAAGAACAGTTTTGACATGAATGTTCATTGAGATTTTCATTAACAAGTTAAGACGAAAGTGAAACAACAAAGAGGTTGGAAATCACTCATTTGTCAATAGTGTGAATGACTTTTTTCCTGAATTCGAAAGAATATTGCCTCAGTTTTTTGTGCTCATCACCATGGAACAGATATAGACTTGACAGCTTTAAGTATAATCTGCATTATTAGCATAGCTTTCTTTCTTTTTTTTTTTTTTTTTTTTGCGGTACACGGGCCTCTCACTGTTGTGGCCTCTCCCGTTGCGGAGCACAGGTTCCGGACGCGCAGGCTCAGCGGCCAAGGCTCACAGGCCCAGCCGCTCCGCGGCCTGTGGAATCTTCCCAGACCGGGGCACGAACCCATGTCCCCTGCATCGGCAGGCGGACTCTCAACCACTGCACCACCAGGGAAGCCCCAGCATTGCTTTCTTAAATCTAGACAATCAACAGATCCATAAATTAAGTCTTGATTTGTAGCATTTTCAAATTTCTGTGATATAAATACTCCTACCTTGGCGGATTTCAAGCTGCTAATGTGATGTTGCTGAATATGGGGCTGGGGAAGATGTGCACACCACCATATAGTATCTACCATACACATATGATAGGTGTGAACAGCCTTAGTAGCAAATTCTACTAAACTAATTAGGAAGTGATGAGTTTTGAGTATTTATTACCTTTTTTAAGGTGATATATTTGATCATAAGTTTATATTCTTTATATAATTTAACTTTTAATAAAGGCTGTGTCTAACAACCAGCTCACCAAATTCCTGAAATTTAATAATTGGCTCTCAGGAGTGGGTTGAGCCAGCTCTAGCATGGCACTGACCCCAGCCTTGTCAAAGAAGACAAGGTTAACGGAGTGGGCAGGCATGAGGCCCACAGGTCTGCCTAGCATTGGAGATGACCTGGGACACGTAACTCCTGGGACCACCAGAAAAGGACGACCAAGAGGAAAGAGACCCCCTCTTGTTCAGGAAGAAAAGTAAATTCTCCTGGAACCCCCTTGCATGTTTGAGAAATTCTTCACTCACCCCACTCATAACATCTACTCCTTGGTGTTTCGCACCTTCATGGACCTCCTAGGGTTAAAGCATGCCTAGAATAATATAGTCTGTGATAGTTGCTTGGCTTTTCAAGTGAGCTTTGCAAAGGCAGTGGTCATGTCAGTTTGTCTGCCTCATCAGAGCATTGCCTGCAAATGGTTGCATCTTCACTTACAAAACACAGCTGTAGGAATTTTTGTCCTCACTGTATTGGCACTTTCCTTTTAACCCGTGTTTAACGTGGCAGACATTTTGACCTGTGTCCTTTGGCACTGAGGATGCTTTGATTCCATGCTTATAACTGCAAGCATTTAAAGCACCAACATGGTTGAATTTTTGTCAAGAAAGTATTTTTCTTAATTGTCTCATTAAGCCATTTTAATTTCAATATCAGTGTTCAATCAGTGAAACCATTTCTACTTTTTGTCATTTCTTATTTTATCAAAATCAATTTTATAGGGATTCATTCCTTTATGTGAATTTTTACAAGGCAGGCTTTATTTATCAATTGTGATTTATCTGTATCAAATGTAATCATATCAAATTTTAGTTTCTGCCAGAGTGAATTTTCTATTGTGGCTTTATTTCTACTAAGTCCAGTTTTCCAGGTACACATTTGGTTGATCTGAACTTTGTCAGGACAATGTGATTCCCCTGTCAGTGTTCAGTCATTAACACATTTTTCTTTGTGTAGTTTAGCTGTTGTCAGTTTTATTTTGAACTGATTATTTTAAACAAAGTAATGAGATACAAATGCCCGACCACTTTAAGTATCTGTGGAGGCCAGGAGTGGGGCCAGTATAGGCAGACTGGACGAGATATGAATGAAATGCCATGAGCTAAGTTTTCATCCATAGCAGACAAGCAGACAGGCAGATCAATGGTAGTTACCAATGACAAGAACTTTAGAGAAATGGCGCAATGCCATTTTGCATTAAACATGAAGCACGACGATTTTCTAAAACTACCCAAAGCTTGTGAGCCGTGCGTATAATCCCCACTAAGGCATCTCGACCGTGGCAGGCCCTTGGTGCATGTTGGAGGGTATCGAGTTGAATCGGTATGATGTAACCGAAGAGCCTGGGCTCTGGGCCAGGTGATCTGGGGTCTGAAGCCAGCTCTGTCACTCCTTGCTGTGTGTACTTGGGCAAGTCCATTTTCATCCCTAGGTGTCAATTTTATCAACTATCAAAACATGGGCTGATCTCTAAAAGTTCATAGACCTTCTTGAAAATCTGAGGAAATCTATGACATCTGCCTTCAGAATTACACACACCCTCATTTTGCACATAACTTCAGAGAGTTCATGTACCCTTTAATGGCTGCCCAAGGATAATGAGTTAAGAAAACCCAGCCCAGGTGATCTGTCAGGACCTGTCTGCGGTTGACATGCCAGTACTTAGGTAGGTGATGTATGTATACATCTGCCAGGTGATGCCTGAGAGCTGACACACACACTGTTGATGGAATAAAAATGGAGAAATCCTGAAAAGAAGGGTCTGGAACCCTTACTATACATGACTGGTTCATTAGTATTTTCATTAATATTATTAAAGTTTAAGAGCATAGACCTGTGGGTTGAGCTGCTTGGGTTAAAATCTCAGCTCTGTGCAAGTTCTTAGGCAAAACAACTAGGCTGGGCCTCAATTTCTGCATCTGTAATATGGGAATATTAATAACTTCATAGGGCTGTTGTGTATGAAACAGCTAGATATTAAATTGTTACTTCTTAATATGTCTTAAATGAACCAATGCTCAGAGAATTTTATATCATAACAAGTGGTAATTGTTACAGTCTGTGGGCTTCAGAGACCATCTAGTTCAACTCTTTCATTTTACCAAGGGAGGATCAGAAAAGGGAAGAGCCTTTCCCGAGGTCACCCAACTCACTGTAGTCAGTGTTGCTCCCTGAAACTATTCTTGGACACTGGGAAAAATGTAAACTAACATGATGATCATCGGCATGCCACTTTTCAAGGCAAGAGGAGGCCTGTCTCCTTGGACCAGGTCCCATGTGATTCTGTGCTGTATTTGTAGAGTTCTCTGATGCCAGCTGTTTCTGCTTGTGAGTGTAGAGTGATTCAGGACAGTTTGGACATCAGTGGGTATGATTTTTTTTTAACGTCTTTATTGCAGTATAATTGCTTTACAATGGTGTTAGTTTCTGCTGTATAACAAAGGGAATCAGCTATACTTATACATATATCCCCATATCTCTTCCCTCTTGCGTCTCCCTCCCACCTTCCATATCCCCCCGCTCTAGGTGGTCACAAAGCACCGATTTGATCTCCCTGTGCTATGCGGCTGCTTCCCACTAGCAATTTGTTTTACATTTGGTAGTGTATATACGTCCATGCCACTCTCTCACTTCGTCCCAGCTTACCCTTACCCTTCCCTGTGTCCTCAAGTCCATTCTCTACATCTGCGTCTTTATTCCTGTCCTGCCCCTAGGTTCATCAGAACCTTTTCTTTTTTTTAGATTCCATATATATGTGTTAGCATACAGTATTTGTTTTTCTCTTTCTGACTTACTTCACTCTGTATGACAGTCTCTAGATCCATCCACCTCGCTACAAAACACTCAATTTCACTTCTTTTTATGGCGGAGTAATATTCCATTGTATATATGTGCCACATCTTCTTTATCCATTCATCTGTTGATGGACACTTAGGTTGCTTCCATGTCCTGGCTATTGTAAATAGAGCTGCAATGAACATTGTGGTACATGACTCTTTTTGAATTATGGTTTTCTCAGGGTATATGCCCAGTAGTGGGATTGCTGGGTCGTATGGTAGTTCTATTTTTAGTTTTTTAAGGAACCTCCATACTGTTCTCCATAGTGGCTGTACCAATTTATATTCCCACCAACAGTGCAAGAGGGTTCCCTTTTCTCCACACCCTCTCCAGCATTTATTGTTTGTAGATTCTTTGATGATGGCCATTCTGACTGGTGTGAGGTATGATGATACCTCCTTGTAGTTCTGATTTGCATTTCTCTAATGATTAGTGATGTTGTGCACCCTTTCATGGGTTTGTTAGCAATCTGTGTATTTTCTTTGGAGAAATGTCTCTTTAGGTCTTCTGCCCATTTTTGGATTGGGTTGTTTGTTATTTTGATATTGAGCTGCATGAGCTGTTTGTATATTTTGGAGATTAATCCTTTGTCAGTCGATTCATTTGCAAATATTTTCTCCCATTATGAGAGTTGTCTTTCCGTCTTGTTTATGGTTTCCTTTGCTGTGCAAAAGCTTTTAAGTTTCATTAGGTCCCACTTGTTTATTTTTGTTTTTATTTCCATTTCTCTAGGAGGTGGGTCAAAAAGGAACTTGCTGTGATTTATGTCATAGAGTGTTCTGCCTATGTTTTCCTCTAAGAGTTTGATAGTGTCTGGCCTTACATTTAGGTCTTTAATCCATTTTGAGTTTATTTTTGTGTATAGTGTTATGGAGTGTTCTAATTTCATTCTTTTACATGTACCTGTCCAGTTTTCCCAGCACCACTTATTGAAGAGGCTGTCTTTTCTCCATTGTATATTCTTGCCTCCTTTATCAAAGGTTAGGTGGCCATATGTGTGTGGGTTTATCTCTGGGCTTTCTATCCTGTTTCATTGATCTATATTTCTGTTTCTGTGCCAGTACTATACTGTCTTGATTACTGTAGCTTTGTAGTATAGTCTGAAGTCAGGGAGCCTGAGTCCTCCAGCTCCATTTTTCTTTCTCAAGATTGCTTTGTCTATTCGGGGTCTTTTGTGTTTCCATACAAGTTGTGCAATTTTTTGCTCTCGTTCTGTGAAAAATGCCATTGGTAGTTTGATAGGGATTGCATTGAATCAGTAGATTGCTTTGGGTAGTATAGTCATTTTCACAATGTTGATTCTTCCAATCCAAGTACATCATATATCTCTCCATCTGTTTGTGTCATCTTTAATTTCTTTCATCAGTGTCTTGTAGTTTTCTGCATACACGTCTTTTGTCTCCTTAGGTAGGTTTATTCCTAGGTATTTTATTCTTTTTGTTGCAGTGGTAAATGGAAGTGTTTCCTTAAGTTCTCTTTCAGATTTTTCATCATTAATGTATAGGAAAGCAAGAGATTTCTATGCATTAATTTTGTATCCTCCTACTTTACCAAATTCATTGACTAGCTCTAGTAGTTTTCTGGTAGCATCTTTGGGATTCTCTATATGTAGTATCATGTCATCTGCAAACAGTGACAGCTTTACTTCTTCTTTTCCGATTTGGATTCCTTTTATTTCTTTTTCTTCTCTAACTGCTATGGCTAAAACTTCCAAAACTATGTTGAATAACCGTGGTGAGAGTGGCCAACGTTGTCTTGTTCCTGATCTTAGTGGAAATGGTTTCAGTTTTTCACCACTGAGAACAATGTTGTCTGTGGGTTTGTCATATATGGCCTTTATTATGTTGAGGTACCTTCCCTCTATGCCTACTTTCTGGAGAGTTTTTATCATAAATGGGTATTGAATTTTGTCAAAAGCTTTTTCTGCACCTATTGAGATGATCATATGGTTTTTCTCCTTCGATTTGTTAATATGGTTTATCATATTGATTGATTTGCGTATATTGAAGAATCCTTGCATTCCTGGGATAAACCCCAGTTGATCATGGTGTATGATCCTTTTAATGTGCTATTGGAATGTGTTTGTTAGTATTTTGTTGACCTTTTTGCATCTATGTTCATCAGTGATATTGGTCTGTAGTTTTCTTTTTTTGTGACATCTTTGGTTTTGGTATCAGGGTGATGGTGGCCTAGTAGAATGAGTTTGGGAGTGTTCCTCCCTCTGCTATATTTTGGAAGAGTTTGAGAAGGATAGGTGTTAGCTCTTCTCTAAATGTTGGATAGAATTCACCTGTGAATCCGTCTGGTCCTGGGCTTTTGTTTGTTGGAAGATTTTTAGTCATAGTTTCTATCAGTGCTTGTGATTGGTCTGTTTATATTTTCTGTTTCTTCCTGGTTCAGTCTCAGAAGGTTGTGCTTTTCTAAGAATTTGTCCATTTCTTCCAGGTTGTCCATTTTATTGGCATATAGTAGCTTGTAGTAATCTCTCATGAACTTTTGTATCTCTGCAATGTTAGTTGTTACTTCTTTTTCGTTTCTAATTCTGTGGATTTGAGTATTCTCCCTTTTTTTTCTTGATGAGTCTGGCTAGTGGTTTATCAATTTTGTTTATCTTCTCAAAGAACCAGCTTTTAGTTTTATTGACCTTAGCTATTGTTTCCTTCATTTCTTTTTCATTTATTTCTGATCTGATCTTTATGATTTCTTTCCTTCTGCTAACTTTGGGGGTTTTTTTGTTCTTCTTTCTCTAATTGCTTTAGGTGTAAGGTTAGGTTGTTTATTTGAGATGTTTCTTGTTTCTTGAGGTAGGATTGTATTCCTATAAACTTCCCTCTTAGAACTGCTTTTGCTACATCCCATAGGTTTTGGGTCATTGTGTTTTCATTGTCATTTGTTTCTAGGTATTTTTTGATTTCCTCCTTGATTTCATCAGTGATCTCTTGGTTATTTAGTGGTGTATTGTCTAGCCGCCATGTGTTTGTATTTTACACAGATTTTTCCTGTAAATGATATCTAGTCTCATAGCATTGTGGTCAGAAAAGATACTTGATACGATTTCAATTTTCTTAAATTTACCAAGGCTTGATTTGTGACCCAAGATATCATCTGTCCTGGAGAATGTTCCATGAGCACTTGAGAAGAAAGTGTATTCTGTTGTTTTTGGATGGAATGTCCTATAAATATCAATTAAGTCCATCTTGTTTAATGTATCATTTAAAACTTGCGTTTCCTTATTTATTTTCATTTTGGATGATCTGTCCATTGGTGAAAGTGGGATGTTAAAGTCCCCTACTATGATTGTGTTACTGTCGATTTCCCCTTTTATGGCTGTTAGCATTTGCCTTATGTACTGAGGTGCTCCTATGTTGGGTGTATAAATATTTACAATTGTTATATCTTCTTATTTGACTGATCCCTTGATCATTATGTAGTGTCCTTCTTTGTCTCTTGTAATAGTCTTTATTTTAAAGTCTATTTTGTCTGATATGAGAATTGCTACTCCAGGTTTCTTTTGATTTCCATTTGCATGGAATATCTTTATCCATCCCCTCACTTTCAGTCTGTATGCGTCCCTAGGTCTGAGGTGGGTCTCTTGTAGATAGCATATATATGGGTCTTGTTTTTGTATCTATTCAGCCAGTCTATGTCTTTTGGTTGGAGGATTTAATCCATTTACATTTAAGGTAGTTATTGATATGTGTGTTCCTATTACCATTTTCTTAATTGTTTTGGGTTTGTTGTTGTAGGTCTTTTCCTTCTCTTGTGTTTCCTGCCTAGAGAAGTTCCTTTAGCATTTGTTGTAAAGCTGGTTTGGTGGTGCTGAATTTTCTTAGCTTTTGCTTGTCTGTACAGGTTTTAATTTCTCTGTCAAATCTGAATGAGATCCTTGCTGGGTAGAGTAATCTTTGTTGTAGGTTTTTCTGTTTCCTCACTTTAAATATGTCCTGCCACTCCCTTCTGGCTTGCAGATTTTCTGCTGAAAGATCAGCTGTTAACCTTTTGGGGATTCCCTTGTATGTTACTTGTTGATTTTCCCTTGCTGCTTTTAATATTTTGTTCTTTGTATTTAATTTTTGATGGTTTGGTTAATATGTGTCTTGGTGTGTTTCTACTTGGATTTATCCTGTATGGAACACTCTGTGCTTCCTGGACTTGATTGACTATTTCCGTTCCCTAATTAGGGAAGTTTTCAACTATAATGTCTTCAAATATTTTCTCAGTCCCTTTTTTTTCCTCTTTTTCTTCTGGGACCCCCTATAATTCGAATGGTAGTGTGTTTAATGTCGTTCCAGAGGTCTCTGAGACTGTCCTCAATTCTTTTCATTCTTTTTTTTAAATTCTGCTCTGTGGTAGTTATTTCCATTATTTATCTTCCAGGTCACTTATCTGTTCTTCTGCCTCACTTATTCTGCTATTGATTCCTTCTAGAGAATTTTTAATTTCACTTATTGTTGTTCATCATTGTTTGTTCGCTCATTAGTTCTTCTAGGTCCTTGTTAAACATTTCTTGTATTTTCTCCATTCTATTTCCAAGATTTTGGATCATCTTTACTATCATTACTCTGAATTGTTTTCCAGGTAGACTGCCTATTTCCTCTTCACTTGTTTGGTCTGGTGGGTTTTTACCATGCTCCTTCATCTGCTGTGTATTTCTGTGTCTTCTCATTTTGCTTAACTTACTGTGTTTGGGGTCTCCTTTTCACAGGCTTCACATTCCGTTCATGCTTCCTATTGTTTTTGGTGTCTGCCTGCAGTGGCTAAAGTTGGTTCAGTGGGTTGTGTAGGCTTCCTGGTGGAGGGGACTGGTGCCTGTGTTCTGGTGGATGAGGCTGGATCTTGTCTTTCTGATGGGCAGGACCACATCCGGTGGTGTGTTTTGGGGTGTCTGTGACCTTATGATTTTAGGCAGCCTCTCTGCTAATGGATGGGGTTGTGTTCCTGTCTTGCTAGTTGTTTGGCATAGGGTGTCTAGCACTGTAGCTTGCTAGTCATTGAGTAGAGCTGGGTCTTTGCGTTGAGATGGAGATCTCTGAGAGAGCTTTTGCTGTTTGATATTACATGGGGCCGGGAGGTCTCTGGTGGACCAAAGTCCTGAACTCAGCTCTCTCACCTCAGAGGCTCAGACCTGATACCTGGCTGGAGCACCAAGATCCTGTCAGCCACGCGGCTCAGAAGAAAAAGGAGAAAAGAAAGATAGAAAGAAAGAAAAATAAAATAAAATAAAATAAAATAAAATAAAGTTATTAAAATAAAAAATATATTGTTAATAGTGAAAAAAAAGCAATAAAGAAAAGAAAGAAAGAAGAGAGCAGCCAAACCAAAAAACAAATCAACCAATGATAAGAAGTGCTAAAAACTATACTAAAAAAATAAAAATAATGGAGAGACAGAACCCTAGGACAAGTGGTAAAAGCAAAGTTATACAGACAAAATCACACAAAGAAGCACACACATACACAGTCACAAAAGGAGAAAAATGAAAAAAATATATATATAGGGCTTCCCTGGTGGCGCAGTGGTTGGAAGTCCGCCTGCCGATGCAGGGGACGCAGGTTTGTGCTCCGGTCCGGGAGGATCCCACGTGCTGCGGAGAGGCTGGGCCTGTGGGCCATGGCCGCTAAGCCTGCGCGTCCGGAGCCTGTGCTCCACAGTGGGAGAGGCCACAGCAGTGAGAGGCCCGCATACCGCAAAAAAAAAAAAAAAAAAAAAAAAAAAATATATATATATAAAACAACACGGAAGAGAGCAACCAAATCAATAAACAATCTACCAGTGATAATAAGCTCTAAATACTTAACTGAGATAAACATAAAACCAGAAACAAATTAGATGCAGAAAGGAAACCTCAATACTACAGTTGCTCCAGAAGTCCACCACCTCAGTTTTGGGATGATTTGTTGTCTATTCAGGTGTTCCACAGATGCAGGGTATATCAAGTTGATTGTGGAGATTTAATCCACTGCTCCTGAGGCTGCTGGGAGAGATTTCCCTTTCTCTTGTTTGTTCGCACAGCTCCTGAGGTTCAGGTTTGGATTAGGCCCCCCCTCTGTGTGTAGGTCGCCTGAGGGCGTCTGTTCCCCCCCGCAGACAGGATGGGGTTAAACTAGCAGCTGATTCGGGGGCGCTGGCTCACTCAGGCCAGGGTGAGGGAGGGGTACGGAATGCGGAGCGAACCTGTGGTAGCGGAGGCCAGTGTGACATTGCAACAGCCTGTGGCGCACCATGTTCTCCCAGGGAAGTTGTCCCTGGATCACAGGACCCTGGCAGTGGCGGGCTGCACAGGCTTCCGGGAGGGGAGGCGCAGATAGTTACCTGTGCTTGCACACAGGCTTCTTGGTGGCTGCAGCAGCAGCCTTAGCATTTCATGCCCGTTTCTGGTGTCCACACTGATAGCCGCGGCTTGTGCTGTTCTCTGGAGCTCGTTTACGCGGTGCTCTGAATCCCCTTTCCTCGCGCACCCCAAGACAATGGTCTCTTGCCTCTTAGGCAGTTCCAGAATTTTTCCCAGACTTCCTCCCGGCTAGCTGTGGATCACTAGTCCCTTCAGGCTGTGTTCACGCAGCCAACTCCAGTCCTCTCCCTGGGATCCGACCTCAGAAGCCCGAACCTCAGCTCCCAGCCCCTGCCCGCCCCGGTGGGTGAGCAGACAAGCCTCTCGGGCTGGTGAGTGCTGCTCGGCACCGATCCTCTGTGCGGGAATCTCTCCGTTTTGCCCTCCGCACCCCTGTTGCTGTGCTCTTCTCCATGGCTCTGACGCTCCCACCGCACTCCCCCGCCCCCATCTCTGCCAGTGAAGGGACTTCTTAGTGTGTGGAAACTTTTCCTCCTTCACAGCTCCCACCCAGGGGTGCAGATCCCATCTCTATTCTTTCGTCTCTGTTTTTTCTTTTTTTTTGCCCTACCCAGGTACGTGGGGAGTTTCTTGCCTTTTGGGAGGTCTGAGGTCGTCTGCCAGTGTTCAGTAGGTGTTCTGTAGGTGCTGTTCCTCATGTAGATGTATTTTTGATGTATCTGTGTGGAGGAAGGTGATCTCCACGTCTTACTCCTCTGCCAACTTGAAGCTCCAGCCTGGGTATGATTTCTACAAAAGCAATTTGTAAGAGCCTCTGATTCTACCTGGAAATTAGTCACCCCAATTCTAATTACAAGACTTTTATGACCCCGGCTTCTGTGACTGGCCGCCCCTCCTAGTGCAGGCATTTCAACCACCCATATGCAACATCTGGGGGTTGCTTAATGTCACCACCACTCAAAGAACTGGAGCTTCTGGGGGAAACTTTTCTCACCTAATCACCTTAGTATCGAACTCAAGCCAAAAACTAAGGTGGAAGCCCACCCAAGACACTTCTTAGTTCTGCTGGGCACTGGACAATACAGGATGATCCCATGAAGACCGGTGTTAGCTTTGGTATTGAAGGAACTGTGGCTTATAGAACTGGTAATAGATTGTGTTGCTACTCTCTCAAAAGAAGTGGACTCCTTCCTCAGAGCCCAGCAAGGGATGTACATTACCCAGACATAAGTACTTCACTGCCCTGCTGGTTTCAGCAGCTGGTAGGCGGTTGTAAGAACACTGGGCCCACCGCCAGCCCTGTGGGGTCAGGGCACCCGGCCTCTCCAAGCCTTGGTATCCTCATCTCCTCTATGGTATAACTGTTTTGAGAATTGAATATTAATAATAATTATAGATAACATTTTGAACACCTAATAACCGTAGTATTGTTAATAAGAGTATTTACCAAGGGCTTCCCATGTGTGTTGCACTGTGTCATGTGCTTCACAGGGATGACCTCATTTAATCTTCAGAACCTGCTCTGGGGAGAGGTGTGGCCTGTCACCTCTAGAGATGAGGAAACAGCCTCACAGAGGTTAAATGAGTTGCCCACAGCTGATGAGGGACAGACAGGGCGCTTGAACTCAGGGTAGTCTGACTCCCAGCTCTGAGCATGTGTCCATCATGCTTTCTCACTGCCTCACATGTTCTCTGCCATGTTCACTCTGTGTCAAGCCTTGCAGCATCTTAAAGGCACTTATAATAAATACATTTATCCTCACACCAAACATGGTATGTGAGTGTGAAAGCTCACAGAGGAGAAAGAGTCCTCTATACGTGCTCATTTTTATCCCACGTGAAGTTATCTGGCTTTCACAGTGAATGTCCCTGGTGTTTTAAAGGGCCATAAAAGGAGGTTAGAAGGATAGAGGTCCTGAAAGGCCTATGGAAACTGTTGACAGATATTCACCAAGTAACTCTAATCTGGGTTTTAGAAAGTTAATTTTGTGTGAGACTTGGGTAGGAACTCAGGCTTGGAGTCAGACCAACTGTGCTCTGATACTTGGTAACTTTGGGACCTTGCAAACATGACTTAACTTATTTGTATCTCAGTTTTCTTATTTGGAAAAGGGGGTATTCTAGAACGTGCCTTACAGGGTTGCTCTGAAGATTGAAAGAGATAGTGTATTTAAAATTGCCAACAGCCTTGTACATAGAAAATATTCAATAAATAATAGCTATTATAAATTTTACCCTGGGTACTGTATAATAAATAACAGCAACTAATATTTACCGAGCACTTGCTGTGTATCAGGAATTGGGTTAAGCATTTGGCATGCATTGTCTCATTTCATGCTCAAAACAGCCTCGAGGGTAGGTATTACTAACATCTCCATTTTACTGATGCGAAGCCAGGGCTTGGAGAATTTCAATCATTTGCCTAAGATCTCACACTTCATGAGTCACAGGGGTGGGGTTTGGACTCGGCTGGTCTGACCCCAGAGCCCATGCGCGTTGCCACCAGGCTGTCCTGATCGCTTTTGCTCCTGACTTGGCTCCTTTGCAGTCTTGTCTACAGGTAAACCTAGTTATCCGCTCACGTATCTTATCAACTAATTGACAGTACGCCATAGTGTGTGTGTGTGTGTGTGTGTGTGTGTGTGTGTGTGTGTGTGTGTGTGTGTATGTTTTGACAAAGGCCAACTCACCTGCGAGGAGAAGTATGAACATTTACTCAGGAGGAAACTGAGGCTCAGTCACATGTTTGCATTTCCAAAGAGGAACTGTTGATCATCTTAATATGAATATATTTTATTTACTTATTTTTTAATATATTTTAAATGGAAAATGTCCTAGAGGGAAAGAGGGACTGCAAGTGTGACTAGAAATAGGAATAAGCTAGAGAAAAAGAACAAACAGAGCAACCCACTCCACCCCTGCACATTCCACCATGAAATCTCATTTGAGGCTATCTCGGTTTCCCCAGGATGATTTGCCTATGAGAGAATGCAGAGAAAACTGGTTTTAAGGGGACACAGATGGAATGAGAGGAAGGACTGTTTGGAAATGACTCATGGAGGAAAAGCAGCCCCCACCCCATTCAACATGCATGCGCACGCACACACACACACATGCACAAGCGTGTGCACACATGTATACCACTCTCCTCCCCTCCAAAAACACATTCTTTTCTGTTTTGTATCCCATTCTCTCCCCAGTGCACATGGATTGATCCATAGGGACGTTTCCTAAATATCCTGGTTGCTACTTGGTGCGTGCCAGATGCCTCTGAGTTTCAGATTGTTGAATCTCTTGGGTCTCTGTGACTGCCTGTTGTGTCCCTGCCCAAAGTCCCCTGAATGGATAATCCCCAGCATCCATGCACTTGAAGGACGGGACAAAATCTTATCAGACAAGGAAACTACCAGTGCAATCTGGACAGTATAGAATTCTGCCAACAACTGTACTAATATAAATAAGCAACACTTTGCAATCCCCCAAACTCAGATTCAAGTCCTTCCCTCAGGGTGATCCCGAAGAATACATAATTCTTTTGGCCAAGCTGTGGTTCCTGTTCAATGATTCAAAAACTGAGATGCAATTTCTGGATGTGTGGGGGTTCAGAGAGGTTCCCAGCTATGTTTCTCTTGCTTGAGAGGTGGACCTAAGTTCAGATCTCAGCTCAGGGTACTTAGTATCTGTGAAGCTTTAGCAAATCACTAAACTTTTCTGAGCCATGGTTCTTTCAACTGTAAAGTGGGGATAATAACCTATATCACAAGGTTCTGAAATTAATGAGTTAATGTGCCTAAAGCACTTAGCACAGTGCCTGGAATATAGGAGAAACTACATTATGGGTATGTTTAAGCCTATAACTTAAAATAAGACTCATAAATGGAATTCAATGACTCCAAAAGGAACCCAGTGAAATTTAAAGAAAATAAGTTACAAAACAATGACAACAGCAAGTTCTTCCATGACCCAAGACATTTGTTTTCTGTGTGTTGTGTGTATTTCTATGAATGTGTGGTTAAGGTTGTTTATATTTCCATCATGTTTGGGTTCAGTAGGGCACAACTAGACCAGATAAATCAGCATCCCAAATCCAAAGAAGAAAGCAAAGTTACTACCCTTGAAAATGAGTTACAGGGATTATGTTTTTTGAACCGTAAGAGTGAAGACGTGACCTGACCTAGGGTTTTTATGCTCTTCTTTGGTGTGAGAGGCAGCTTGCAAGATGCAGATTTGATACAGTATTGTAACTTCCCCCAAATTCCTGTGATTTAATGGAAAGATGATTTGAAATTGGGATGATTTTGAAAAACATAATTATAAGAGCTATAGACCCATAATCGCAGACATGTATTTGGAGCCAAGTTTATAAAACTAGTTTTGTAATATATTTTTAAAACTCAACTTCATTGTTTCACATCCAGTGCAAACCTTTTCAAATTCAATAGGAAAAAAAAAATCCTAACTTCAAAATTTAATTTTGAAGTATTTAAAATGAACCCAGCTATTTGTAAACTGCTAGGAAGGGGCAGAGTCTTGCATAAATGATCATAAATGACTTGTGAGAGCAACTCAGGGTCATAGAAACTGGTAAAGGAATTTAAGGCAGTGTTTCAGTTACTTATTGTTGTATAACCACAACCACACAAAACGTTGTGACTTCAAACAACACCTTATTATTTCTCTTGGCCCAGTGGGTTTACTGGGTTCACCTGGGAAGTTCTCGCTTGAGGTCTGTCACGTGGTTGACGTCAGATGGTGGCTGTGGCTGGAGGAATCCAAAGACCCGACTGGGCTGGGCATCCACGACGGCTGCCTCGCAAGCTGGTGGTGGATGCCAGTTGTTAGCTGGGACAGCTGTAGCTGTGGTCAACTGGAGGGCTGAGACGTGGCCTTTCCATGGGGCTTGGGCTTCTTACAGCATGGTGGCTGGGATCCAAAAGAGAGCATTCCAGGAACTAGCATTCCAGTAGACTAAAGTGGAAGCCACAAGACCTCTTATGACTTAGCTTTATAAGTTACACAGTGTCACTTCTGCTGCATTCTGTTGGTTCTACCCGTCTGGCTTAGATTTGGTATGGGGAGGTACTACTCGCTGGCATGAATACTGGGGTGTGTGGCTCATTGGCGGACATCTTTGAAGATGAGATACTAAAGGGGCTTTATGAGACCAGATGGCATTCCCATGTAGGGGAGGATTTTTGAAAATTACTTTCATTTCCATGGAAAAAAGAGAAAGATGCTTTGTTGCCTGCTTTTCATAAAATCCAGCCGATTTCCTTGAATCTTCCACCATGGAGCTCCTAGCACACATGCACAGGTTTTTATTATCTAGTGAGGCTGGAAGAAATCAACCTTATCTCTAAGAGACGCAGGAATGATAATAGACAAGTCACCTTCTCTGCCCCCATATTGGGCAGGCAAGACTCTGCCCCTGGCCAGAGGCAGGTTCAAAAGCAACCTCAGGCTTTTCTTGTGGGCATCTGGAGGAGTGGTGAAAGTGGAGATGGGTTCACCTTTAAGTGCACTCAGTATAAAAACTTGGGCCACAGAGTGATTTTTAGATGAGAAAAACCATGTTCTAAAGAATCCCCTCGGTTTTGGGATGAGGTCTAGAATGAGGATGTGACTTGGTGACTCTTATATACTAGTTAGGTGGTGTGGGAGTGACCAGGGCTTTGTTCTAAGTCTTAATCTGATGATCCTCACTGAATCACTCCACCACCTTCCTTGGAAGGTTTTCCTTTGTTTCTGTAGTGGTTCCTGGGACCTAGTTTTTTTCAGAGTTTGTATGTAGTGAGGCTCTCAGAAAAGTACCAGAAGTTAGCTTGAGTGGGAAACCCAGCCAAATACATGGGGTTCATATGAAATATGCCTGAGACCATGGATGTAAAGACCACACAGGTTTCCTCTGGGGTGGTGCTGGGAGCTGGAGGCCCAGTCTTATCTCTCCTGCAAGCTATGGGAGGGTTTCACCTCGGGTAAATAACTCCAGGTTTATTCATGCACTCAGCAAATAGTTACTAGATTTCTTCTATGAGCCTAGCACCTTCCCAGGCTCTAGAAATAGACCAGTGAGCAAAATTCACGAAGTCCCTGACCTCCAGGGAGAGTATTCCTAAACATTCCCAGTGGTGGCAAATGGAACCAATCTTTGTTCAGAACAAATATTGTTGGCAATTATGTATTTTTTTCCTCCACACAGATGAGTTATTTCTTTTAAAAAGTTAGACTAGTAAGATGATTGTGGAATGGATATAAAATAATGAATTTCAAATCTGAGAATTAAGCACAAAGAATTCCCATGAAAGAGATTAGTTACTGAGTTAATTCTTCATTTTCCAAAATCATTTCATAAACAATAGCTCCCTGGCATGGAACTGGAGTCTTTGAAAACTCTGCCTCTCCTCAGAATTCTTGATATGACCTCATCTTGTTGCATTGTTAAATAATCTCAACCCTTTTGGGTGTAACTGATTTAACAAGTTAACACTTGATGCTGTTTAGACAATGCGTCCCTTACAGGAGCAAGACGGAGCAGGACTGGGCAATGACGGCATGGGAATGGGATTTAGGCCCCTTGAGTCTGGTTGCCTGAGCAACTCTCATTCTCCCATTTGGCTTGCGATGCCTACAGGTCACCCAAACAAATGGCTTAAAAATTGTCGGAGAAGATATCTGTCATTTCATCAAACCTGTTGTGAGCGTGAATGATTTGATTAACGTCCTTTTTTCTAATCATCATTCAACAAACTTATTCAGGATCTACTATGTGCCAGGCAATGTAGCTAACGGAGGTTCCTACCGTGGCAGAATTTAACTTCCACTGGGGTAGAAAGAGAGTACAACAAATGGGTGAAGCTGGGAATTAGTACCAGGGGAAAGTAAGACATGTGATAGGGAGTGATTGGGGGTTAGCATAAGTTGGGTGGTTATTCCATTGCGGTGGGAACTAGCCTAAAGATTGGTTGTGTCTAATTGCTGTTCAAACCAGCCTTTAGAAGAAGTTGTGCAGGATAATGAGGGCACTGGACACAGGGTCAGTAGTTCTGAATTCTCTAACTAGCTTTGCACTTAGTAACTGTGTGATCTCAGCTTTTTAGGGCCTCCGTTTCTTCACTGACTATCGTTGAGTTAGGACTTGGTGGAAGATCTCGAAGGTTCTTTTAATTCTAACCTTTACAAATCACATTATCTGTGCTAACATTTGATAATCATATGATCCATGCTAGTAAGTTTTAAGAATACCTGGGCTTGGTAAGATTGCCCATAGAAAGCTAAACTTACTAGCAATGTCTGTTTTCTTATTAATGCTTAGTGTTTAACTGCTTTCTGATTCCAGAGCTCTTTCCCATAAATTTTTCTCTTGATCCTCACAAAAACCCTTTAGAGATGAAGAAATGAGTTTAAAGTAGCTAACTATGCTATTTCACATGGGCAGTAAACATGGGGTCCTTTAAACAGGGCCTAAATGAGAGACAGTTGGTTATGATTGGCTCAAAACAGCCCTACTCAAATGACAAGATTTCCTTCTTTTATAAGGCTGGATAATATTCCATTGTGTGTTTATACATGTATAGTCTCACATTTTCTCTATCTATTCAGTTGGTGACAGACACTTAGGTTGTTTCCATACCTTGGCTCTTGTGACTAATGCTGCAACGACATAAAGAAAATCCTGCCATCGTCACAATGTGGGTGAACCTGGAGGGTGTTAAGTAAGATAAGCCAGACACAGAAAGACAAATACTGCACGATGTCACTCATGTATGCAATCTTAAAAAGTCAGACTCTTAGGGGCAGAGAGGACAGTGGTTACTAGGGGATGGAAGCGTGGAAAATGGGGAAATGTTGGTCACAGTTTCATATATGCAGGATGGGTAAGTTCTGGAAATCTAATGTACAGCATGGTGACTATAATTAACAATGCTGTATTGTATACTTGAAATTTGCTAAGAGAATAGATCATAATTGTCGCCCTCCCCACATACACATATACAAAGAAAACTATGTGAGGTGACTGATATGTTAATTAGCTTGATTGTAAATAGTTCACAATGTGTGTGTGTGTATATATATATATACACACATATGATAATCACGTTGCACAGAATTGTACATACAGTTTTTATTTGTCAATCATACCACAAGAAAGCTAAAAATAAAGGAACAAAAGAACTCAGCCCTACTCAAAGACGTTGAAGCAGTGACCTTTAATTTCCTTTCCTACATCAAGGTTCTGCATTTGTGTGTTTTTCTAAAACCACACTAGAGCTAGGACTCTGAGTCTCATGCCACAAAAATGATTGATATCCTTAGGTTACTCTGCTCTTACCAAGGACATGAAGTCCCTTAAGCCTTGATGGAGATATGACAATGTAGCTGAACCTAAATAAAATGACATTCCACTTAAAAAGGAAGGTGGCTACATTGCTGCTGGGAATGCAAAATGGAACAGCCACTTTGGAAAATGCTTTGACAGTTTCTTATAAGTTAAACATACACTTAACCCACATTTCTACTCCAAGGTATTTGTACTAGAGAAATGAAAACTTGTGCGGACAAAAACGTGTGAAAAAAAATGTTTATAGTGGCTTTATTCATAGTTGCCGAAACAGGAACACCCAAATGTCCTTCCACTGGTGAATGGATAAACAGACTGTGGTACATAGACACAATGGAGTACTACTCAATAATAAAAAGGAGCAGATTCCTGATAGATTCAACAACTTGGATGAATCTCAAAAGCATTATGCTAATTGAAGGGAGTCAGATTCCAAAGACTACTTAGTGTATGACTGCATTGATAGGACATTTTGGGAAACTATATGTCAGTTCAGAAAACAGATCTATGGTTGTAGGAGCTGGGAATGGGGGCAGGGATTGATTATCAAGGGACACAAGGGAATTGTTTGAAGTGATGGGACAGTTTTGTATCTTGATTGGGGTAGTGGTAACACAACTGAATGCATTTGTCCAAACTCATAGAACTACGTAACTAAAAAGGATGAATTTGATTGTATGTAAATTATGCCTTCAAAAGCTGAATGCCTCAAAAAAGTAGCAATATGTATTTTGTGTGTTTTGATTTTAAAATGTTTTGAGTGAATAGCTTTCTGTCAGAAAAGCACCCCATTCTTATGCAGTGTCTATTTTTTGAGGATGTCAAATGGGGTCAGAATTAATAAAAGTTCCATCAGGAAGAATCTCAGTTAAACATATCAGCTTCCCCAAGTTGGGGGAACCATGAAAGCCAGTTTAGAAATGATCAATGAATAACCTTTCATTGCTTCAATCTCCAGACTCACTTCTTATCCTCTGTTTTGCAGACTTTTCAAATGCTACCTCTGTAATCCATTGTGCTTTTAGCATCATTGCTCATTTTGACCAGATATAGATTGCAGACTGTTTGAGGTCAGAGAAGTGAGTGGAGCACAAGGCATGCCAGGTCACGCAGGAAGAAGGTTTTCTCTTCAGAGTGTGTTTTGAGGACAGGTACTAGGAAGAGATTTACTTATGGCACCAAGTACAGTTCTTTGAGGGCAGGAACACCCACTAAACCTCTAGGCAGATACGGACATTTATCCTTCTGGGAACACATGCTGACCAATCCCTGCCCATATCCCAACCTGAAAGACCAAGGCTTGGGAAAAAAAATGAAACACTGCCCAGTCCAGGGTGAGGCAGAGGACCGAGTCAGGGATTTCATCTTAGTCAAAAGGATACACTGTTTTACACATCTCTTTCTTCTCTCTCTTCTGCCATACCTTCCTCGTGAGTCATGAGTAGGGCCCTCAAGGTTCTTCTCAATATAGTTCTTCAGGCAGTCACTATCAATCTGCTGGAGCTGGTGTTTATGTGCAGGTCCTTTGACTGCAAGAAACAGAAGGAGAAGTAAACTGGCTTAAATTATTAAAAAAAAAAAAAAAAGAAAGAAATGTATTTGTCCATGAGACTTAAAAACCAGCCAGGTTCCGGGAGCAGGTTGACAGGACCTCAAAGCTGTCGCCATCTCTTATTTCTGCTTTCCACTATTCCCAAGCATCATGCAATTTCATCATGGTGACCAGCAGCTCCACATCTTATATCCCTCCTCCCCAAGTTTTGATAGTAACAGCAAAGTAAAGCATCTTATTTCACGACGCTTTGGACAAAAACCCTGGGTCTGATGATCACTGTGGCAGGGTAGAATTCCACCGTTTGGCCATCTGGGGACACCTGGACCTACAGATGAAGCACATGGGAAGGGGCAGAAACCCCCCAAGTAGGAAAGTAGAGTATTGTTACTGGAAGGGGAATGTTCAGTTTGGTGAGGTGAAACCACTGTGTCTTACCTCATTTAAAATCTGATTACTCAGAGCACTTCGGCTCCCAGGTATGCAGAAGCAGGAAGAAGGGGGCTGCATTTGGTTTCCTAGAACATCCATCTGGGTAAACTGAGTCCCACGGTTCAGTATGCATTTGTGGGGCTGCTCCCACCCCACTGAATTTTTGGTTTCTTGGTGCTCCTTGCTCTCTGCCTCCTTCTGGGTCATCTTCTACTCAGGACCTGTCCTGTCCTGTCTACTGCCACATCTCAGGCCATAGTCATCTTCATGGCCAGGTAACTTTCGGCAGAGACAAGATGAGAGTTTCTCAAAATCACTTTAAAAAGGCAATTAAAAAAAAAGGAAACCAGTGAAGCAAAGTGAAAGAAAGTACAGTATTCAAAATGCCTTAATAGGACTTATTATACAGAGCATGTAGTTTAATTCAAATCAAGTAAAGCCTTGCCATCGTATAGATCCCAGAATATCAGAGCAGTAAGGGACCTTTACAGAGTTTCCAGTTTGGGACTTCCTGGTGGTGCAGTGGTTATGAATCCGCCTGCCAATGCAGGGGACACGGGTTCAAGCCCTGAGCCAGGAAGATCCCACATGCTGTGGAGCACCTAAGCCCGTGCGCCACAACTACTGAACCTGTGCTATAGAGCCTGCGAGCCACAACCATTGAGCTCATGTGCCACAACTACTGAAGCCCGCATGCCTAGAGCCCGTGCTCTGCAACAAGAGAAGCCACTGGAGTGAGAAGCCCACGCATCTCAACGAAGAGTAGCCCCCGCTCACCATAACCAGAGAAAGCCCGCGCCCAGCAATGAAAACCCAACGCAGCCAAAAAATAAAGAAAGAAATAAAGAAATTTATTTTTAAAAAAAAGTTCACCCTCATTATCTTATAGATGGGGGTACTGAAGCCTTGGGAGGGAACAACTTCCCCAAAGTTAACATCAGCATCAATGCCAATGTCAATGTCAGAGCTGGCCCAGGACCCAACATCTTTTTCTGGTCCAGTTCTTTTTGCAGACATGATGCTTCTGCTGCTCCAACCTCCTAAAATGATTTTTCATAAAGCCCAGATACGTTGAAACAGCTCATTTGTTTTTTTAGCAATCTCTATGCTAGCAAATATTTTAAAGCAATTTATATGAACATATAATATGTTCTCACGGTTCCCAAATAAGAAATTAACAGGGAATGGCATAAAAAGCTTCTCTGTTTCGCCTGCCCCTGTTTCCCCCTATCTATAGGCAATGCTTTTTATTAGTTCCTTGTGTATTCTTCCAGGAATATTTTGTGCATATATAAGCAATATAGTGACATACTCTGCTTTTTTTGTTGTTTTTTGTTTTTGGCTGGGCTGGGTCTTCGTGGCTGCATGCGGGCTTTCTCTAGTTGTGGCAAGCAGGGGATACTCTTCGTTGCAGTGTGCGGGCTTCTCACTGCAGTGGCTTCTCTTGTTGCAGAGCACGGGCTCTAGGCACGCGGGCTTCAGTAGTTGTGACACGTGGGCTCTAGATCGCAGGCTCAGTAGTTGTGGTGCATGGGCTTAGTTGCTCCGTGGCATGTGGGATCTTCCCGGACCAGGGATCGAACCTGTGTCCCCTGCATTGGCAGGCAGATACTTATCCACTGCGCTGCCAGGGAAGCCCAACTCTTCATTTTTTTTTTTCCAACTCTCCATTTTTTAAACACAAATTATAGCATGCTATATACTCTGCTTTGATTTTGCTTTTTACACTCAAGTTTTTATCTTGGAAAACTTTCCGTATGAGTATGTAGAGAGCATCCTCATTCATCTTTACAGCTACAAAGTTTTGCATTGCACAATGGGGATCCTAGTTTATATAGCTTGTTCTCTAATGGTGTCAATTTTGATGGTTTTCACCATTTGACTATTATAAACAGCACTGCAACAAATAACTTTTACACATGTCATTTCATGTGGTTGTCATTATATATGTAAGATAAATTCCACAAAAATGAAATAGTAGAATCTTAAGGGTATGTGCATTTGTTGTTTTGATAGATGTTGCCAAATGGCCCCCAATAATAGGATCCTATAATGTAGAGTCCTATAATTTTTGAGAGTGCCTCTTTCTCCAGGTCCTCTCCAACACACCCTGTTACCAAAATTTGTATCTTTGCATATTTGATAGTAGTAAGATGGTATCTCAACATTTTAAAAGTCAAGCTATAGAAATATAAACATTAATAACTGAATCTCCCTTTCTCATTTCTTCTGAATCCCTTTCCCAGGATACTTTCTCTGATCACTTTGATGATAGGATCTCATTAGGTAACTTTTTTTTTTTACTCAAAATACATCATTAGCATTATTCAAAACGTACAGATCCGCCTCATTCATTCATACAGCAGTTATTTCCTGAGCATTTATCAGGTTTTAGGCCCTTTAGATAAAGCCCTAAACAAGACAAATACATTCCTTGTCATGTGGGGCTTGTATTCTGGTTGGGAAGACATGTGAAAATGGATAAACAAATAGACTATTACTTAAGAGAATGTTAAGTGCCCTGAAGAATACACAGGGTGACTTGGTAGAGGGGCTAACGTGGGGACACAGCCTGACCCACCCTCTGCCCCTAATATCATTAAGAACAAATAAGAAAACAGCTACTGAAGGAGCGAAATGCTCTCACAAACATATTACTGATAGTAGTGATGTCTTGTTTATTAGTTTTGGCCTGAACTGACCTGTTACTTTTGTATTATGTAGACAGAACTTTTAGATCAGCATTAAGACTGCTCCGGAGGTGCTGAGCTAGAGACAGGAAAAGCCTTTCCAGTTCCCCTAATGGGTTGGTGCTAAAAACACAAAGGTCAGTCTAATTCCCAAGGACATGAGCCAGAACTCAGTTAAGAGAAAATGATCTCTTCCCTTTCACCAAGTAATAAACAACTCATTGTCTACTGCAGGTTTAGAAAATCCCATTTGGATTTGGAGTCTAGCCCAGCGTTCATCACATGGATTAGGTAGTGGAAAGAGCCCTGCTCAGAGGATCAGGTGCAGGGAGCTGTGTTACTGATTCCTACCCCTTGCTGGATGTGCAAGCCTTAGCGGGAGACTTGAAGACTTCTGGGCAGGTAGCTTGATTCGAAGCAGAGTCGCTTGCTGCAGTTCTGACTCTGACCTTTGCCATGAGTCATGGTTCCCCCTTCAGAAACCAGCCAGATCCCCACCTTGGACTTCAGTCTGGCATAAGTCTTGTCTGTATTTAAGTCCCAGCTTCTCCCAGGCCGGGACCTTGTTTAGCCCCCACTTCTCTCTCCCCGAGGCCCTGGCCCTGTGACCTGCTCTTAGACCTCTCAGAAAATTCTCTGGCCATTACCAGCTACCAGGCATGTAGTTCCATGTCCCTGAGAGCTCGGGAGTGCCTGTCTCCACCTCATCTTGCTGGACCTCTATCAGGTTGCTCTTTCCCTGGCTAGCCTCCATCTCTGCATTTTGTCACACACCGCCTTCCCAGAGTGTTTCCCCACCACCTTCAGCTGCCCTCAACCTGAAAGCATGTCTGGTTTCTACCTTCTTCCCCTCTGGCTCATACCATGGCCAGAGTGAGAGGTTGGACTAAAGTAGTGGCTTCCACCCAACTTTTTCATTAGCAGTAGAACTTACTTTACACATCAACTTTTAAGTGGAACCCCCAAACAGAAAACAAAACAAAACAAAAACTTGCTTAGGCTAATTAAATTTTCTTAAGAGAAACACATCAGTTTGCTGAACCCAGCAAGCACCAAAGGACCCTAGAATCCCTCAAAATTTAGCTCAAAATTCTGAACTAGGTGATCTCGTCTATCCCCTTCTAGTTTGTAGGCAGCCTACAAAATTCAGTGGCTTGCTCGGGTCACACAGTGAGACCCACCAAATCCAGCTTCTAGAATGTGTTGCCCCCAAACAGAATGTGAATTCTACAGTTGAGAGAGTAGAGATGTTTGCTTCCCTGTGTTACTCCTGCGTCCTCGGTGTATAAGTGCAATGCCTGGCTTGCCTTGGGTACTTCATCAATAGTGGTGAAGGAATGAATGAGTCTTACCAAGGAGCTCTTATGTGCTCCCAGCCCTTAACTCTCAGAATAGAGCTGTGAATAAGGCTGACCAGCATGGTTCCTTCTCTTAAGGAGCTCAGAGTTAAACAGGGACTTGAACCTGAAACCGATGATCACAAGGGGTTAATGAAAGAATTGCAACTGTCTGGCCTTTACAGGCAAGAGGACAGAAGCCAGGCAGACCTCAGAATGGCCCACTGGAGTGAAGTGGGGAAGCGGGGTGAAGGTGGGTCCTGACCCCCAGGCCCACCTGTCTCTTTCTCATGCCTTGTTTTGCCTCAGAGATCTGGCCTTCATCATCTTGTCTAAGGGTATAGCTGAGGCCTGCCTAAGGGAAGGCAGTGACCTCAGCTGCTCAGCTGCAACAGCCCTGCCAAACTCTGTCACAACTACAGTGAGGGCTGTCTCTGCCTAGAGCTCTGAGCTGGGCAGATACTGAGTCTCCACCCATCAGCTGTATGCTCTGTTCCCTAAGCCCTCCCACACCATCTTCCCAAGCTATTTTTTCTGCCTGGGGTGGCTGTTTCTACCCCTCATTGACCATGAAAATCCTTTCCACACTTCAAGGTGAAGTTGAAATACCACCTCCTTCGGGGAGCCTGTCCTGATTACCACCCCCACTTCCTTACCCAGGAGGAAGTGATCACTCCCTCTTCTGGCCTCACATAGTGCCCAGTCTCTCTCTCTTGTTGCAGTGACAGAAGCAAATTATGGTGTGTATTAGATCATTTATCCATTTATTCCACAACTGTTTACTGAGCATCTACTATGGACGGGGGGGTTGTAGACAAGGTCCCTGCTTTCATAAAGTTTGCTTTCTTATAGGAGAATCAGGACAAAAAAGTGAATAAACAAATGAAATATTTTCAGGTTGATAAGGGCTAAGAAAAAAATGCAGGACAGAGAGTCGGTGGTGGGGTGTGTGTATACTGGGTTAGACAGGTCAGTCAGGGACAGCCTTGCTGAGGAGGTGAAATTTGAGCTGAGCTATGAATGACAAGAAGCAGCCAGCTATGGAAAGAGCTGGAGGAAGGGCATTCCAGGTCGAGGGGAGAGCATGTGCCAAGACCCTGAGGCAGGCAAAAGCTTGGTGGGTTTGAAAAACAGAAAAAAACCTAGTGTGGTGGCAATGAGTGGGATGAGAGAAGTAAGGAGGCGTCAGGACAGGACCTGGGTCAGCTTGGGCCTCATGGTGTTGTTAAATATAAGAAACCACTGGACAATGGTAAGCAGGGGAGAGGTGAGAACTGACTGATGTCCATTCATTCATTCAGTGATGATACATGCCTCCCTTGTGATGACACAGAAGGAGGTGCTGAGAACACAGGGACCAGAGATGCTGCCTGCCCTCTAGTTGTGCAGGTGGAACAGAGGGGCCTCCCCTGAGTAAAGTCATCCTAAGCTCAGGGTCTGGTTTTTGATTTTCTGCTTTGCTGATTCAGATACTTGATCTGTCAGGTTCCTCTTGTTCTTGTTATTGAGAGTATGGTACATGAGCCCCTGCTGCCATTACCCAGGAGTATGTTAGAAATACAGACTCCAGGGGCCCACCTAGACCCACTGTCTCAGAAGGTGTATCCCCCATCGATTTGTGCTTACTCAGAATAGAGCTGAGAGGATGGTAATGAGTCAGATGCCAGCTTAACAATTCATAGCTACTAAACTCTTACATCAGTGCATGTCAGAACTTTAAAAGTGCATGCCCATCACCTGGGAATCTTGTTAAAATGCAGATTCTGATTCAGTAGTTTTGGAATGGGACCCCACATCCTGTGTGTCTCTCAAGCTTTAAGGTGATGTTGATGCTGTTGTTCTAAGGAGCACAGAGCTTCGCATGAACTGAATGAAGGGCAGGGAGGCCAAAGCCGGGTGAGGAGGGTAAGAGTGCTGTGAGCCAAGCTGGAGAGGCAGACGGGGTAGATCATGCTGCCTCTCTCTACATCTCCCACAGTGTTTTTTTAAACGAAAAAAAATTTTTTTTTTTTTGCGGCACACGGGCTTCTCACTGTCGTGGCCTCTCCCGTTGTGGAGCACAGGCTCCAGACGCTCAGGCTCAGCGGCCATGGCTCACGGGCCCAGCCGCTCCGCGGCATGTGGGATCTTCCGGACCGGGGCACGAACCCGTGTCCCCTGCATCGGCAGGCGGACTCTCAACCACTGCGCCACCAGGGAAGCCCCTCCCACAGTGGTTTGATAGTAACTCTGTGAAGTCCTTTCCATGTTGGAGCATAATCCTGTCATCAGGGACCTGGTTTTTTTCATGTCTGTAGCCCCAGCACAGTGTCTAGTTCGTAGTCAGGATGCACTAAACGTAGATTGAATGAGGGCTGATTTGAGATAGGATGGAAAGTCTGAGAAACTGAGTCTAGCTGATGCAGCATGTCCAACGCAATCTTTGCCGAAGCAGCACCCTCAATACCCTTTATTCCAACTAATTCTGGTAGCAACTGGGCATATGCCCCAAATTTGAAAACAGCTCCCGAAAAAGCCCTGGCTCTGGTTGAGATAAACATAAATGGAGGCAGAGCTGGACAGGAGGTGTTCTGCAGACTGACATAAGTGGTTGGTCAAGACCTAATCAATTTCAAAATAGAAACTGGAACTGAGTGTAAATGACATGAGAAGAAGGACAGGGGCATGGCCTCCCCAGGAAATCAGATAGGCTGGCAGGACAGCAAGCATTAGCAAAGAGGGAATCTGGCAGCTGAGCCTGGTAACTGGAAAAAAGTCAGACCCAACCAGGATGAGCAGGCGCCCAGGAGTGAGGGTCTGAGTCACCACTAATGAAACATTAAGCCACACTCTGCTTTTCCTGCCTGCCTAGTGAAAACCATTTGCTCCAATCCTGTTCTATTTCAGGAAACATCAGCTGTATCATAGGAAGTCCTGCTCTTTCCACATTAGGAACAAGAGTCACTTCTCTTTGCTTTTGGATGCTCACACAACACTGGTCCTAGCGGGCACAAGGCTATTGTGCTGCTCACATAAAATAGATAGGTACAGTTGGCCCTGGGAGGTTAGGCAGTCAAGGAAAAGCTGAATTTCAGAGTTGTCACCATAAAGCATGGATTTCAGTCCCTCTGAGGAGCCTTAAAATATTCCCGTGCCAGCTTCCAAGGAAAGAGAACTGTCATATCCCCCTTTCCCTCTCTCCTGTCCTGTGAGAGGTGCTTTGAAACCCTGGCCTCATCTTCCCAGAAGAGAGTAGGGATGCTGGAATGCACCCTCCTTGACAAGCAGATGGCTACTGTGTCTCTGACATTGATGATTTTCCCTGGGACCATTGCCGAGAGCTGCTCTTTGAAGTGGGTTGGGGGCAGGCAAATTGCAAGGGACCTTCTCAGTGGGCGAGAGAAGATTTCCCCCTCCTCTATCTCCTAGACCTGATTTAAAGTGTTACGGTCAATATGTGCTGAGGGCTACTGAGTACAGGAAGCGCACACTGAGAGTTTTATAGGACAAAGTGACCTTAAGGGGTGGGGCTGGGTATTTTTTTCCCCACCGAATACCTTATCATAGCAGGTTATCTAAGGATGTAGAATGTTCAGAAGTTCCTACAAACTTTCTAGGTTTTATTTGGGATCTTGGTAGATATTTCTACTAAAAGAACTTCTATAACACGTGGAAAATAAGTGCATGAAGAAAAAAGAAAAGAAAAACTTGATTTTTGCTAACGAGAGAGATCACCATGTCTGCCAGTTTGAGATGGATTTTGGTTTCTTCCCTCCAAAAGTAAGGTGGATCAAGACTGGTCTTCAGTCGTGATGAAGAGCAAATGTAAGAATTTATTTAGTTGTTTGGTGGTCTGCAGCCCACTGTAGCAGAACATACCGGTCTGCGCAGAAAAATAGGGAGCTGGGGTTTGGTATCAGCTCTGCCATTAAAGTGCTGTTCACCCTTGGTCTAGTCACCACCCGTCTCTGGGCCCCAGCTCCCTCTGCAAAATAAGAGACTGGATTAGACATGATTTCCTAAATCCTGTGACCTATTATTATAATATTAAAAACAAATCACATAGTAGACAATTGTGCAGAATTTAATTCTCCTTTAATCCTCCTGATTAAGGAAGGGAGAACATCCCAGAGTAGTGTTAATATAGCTTTAACACCTTTTGAATACTTCCTGATCTTACTTTTACAAAGTGAGAGCTGACTTCAAGCTCAGAGTCTTCCTAAGACTGCACGTATGTGTCTAGATGAGAATCTAATCACATTGCTTTATTTTTGTTTCATTTATTTTTATGGTTACCTTTGTTTTTAAGACAAGTGATCCTGGTTTTCCATTTACAGCAATGATATATAGTTTTCTCCTAAAATAAAAGTATTTACGTAGATGAGAACATCTAAAGAAATCTATGAAGGTGATGTTGACATATGGCAAAAACCATAAGGTTGGCTCTTGAATGGTTGCACGTGGGAAAACCCATCTAGGTGACCTCTAAGTGCCTTTCCAGCTCTTTGGGCCAGTGGATGTGAATGCCCCAGTTTCACCACAGAGCATACTTTGCTGGCCTCCAACTGTCTTAAATGTAAGCTTTGTGTGGTATGTGGCATTTTGGCCACTGTATCCAAAACATCTATAACCACTGTATGCATTCAGTGGGTGGCACATGGTTGGACTTCACTAAATGATTCTGAAGGAATGAATGCATGTCTCAGGTGGAAAATGCTGCACTGTGATATCTTTTCATGTTTAGGAGCCAAAGAGAAGGAACCCTCTGCATTTCAGACCCTGTGGAGTAGTGAACAGTCACAGGTGGGCACACCCACAAACATGCTTTATGCTTTGAATGTTAACCTAAGTTGAATTTTTGTGATATCGTTGACATTTGCAGAACATACGTAATACTATTTTTGTTTTTTAAATAAGTTGGCTCTTGACATCTTAGATCCTCTCTCAAAAAAGGCAAGGTTCAAATAATGAGTGAGTGAATAAGTAAATATATATATTTACCTTTTATTGTTGGTTTTCCTTGTTTTCAAATCTCATTGGCTCTCTGCTTGGAGTATTTTTAAATTGACTGGCTGGTACAAATTATGCTTTAAAAAAGTTTTGGAGGGGGCTATAGACCTGGTGTGTTTGCTGGGTGAGCGTTTGGGCGTGCCACCAGGCTGCTTTGGCTGGATGACAGTTTAAACACAACCAAACAGCTGGTCCTGCCAGGAGAGTCAATGGTGAGAAGATTCCACAGAAAGACGCGTTGGCATGGATATCCATCCCTTCCCCTGCAGGGGCATCTGAGTGGTCCAAGGGAGACCACTGGATTCAGGGGAGCCATCACTGACCCTCATCCATCTCTTTTTTCTCTTTCCTTCTCCCCTCAGAGCTGTAGGTGGTTCTGACTTTCAGTAGTTGTTGGGAACTACTGCCTCTGGAACCAGAGTTAGTGGAACAGAGAGCAGAGATTGGACTTTCTCATCAGCCCCACCTCATGTTTCAGGTGAAGACTTGTCCCTACACAGGGGAAGGTAAGGGGGTCTGAGATCATCTTTCAGGTAGGGCCATCCCTGCTCTCTCGGCCCAGCTTCAGCCATCTGGTTTCATTTTTTAGCCTCTTCTGAGGGCAAAGGAACATAAAGGGTGAGGTAAATGGAAGCAGAATTATTGAAATGTAATGAAAAACTTTCTAGTTACTTAAGCAGCACAAATAGTTATTACAAAAAGAACAAAGTGATATACTCCACAGGGCTGTTGTGATGAATTGAAACGATGTGAATAAAGGATGGCAGCTGTGTCCCGCCCATTGGATACACTCCATAAATAACAGTTGTGATTATTATTTAACTTCTTCCGCAGTAACTGGCTGCTAGTGGGTCTCAGTAGATGTTTGTTGAATCAACAAATGATGGAACTGGCTGCCTTAGAGGGAGGAAACTAGAGGTGTCCAAGCCGAAGATATATATTACCGAGTTATGGTATTGATACTTCCATCAAATATCAAAATAGAAATGGAAGTGAGCTCCAGTGCTTTAGATCTGTCACCCATCAGCCCAGTTGATGTCCTTCAAGGCAAAGTGGCTTTGACTGGCCAGACAACTGCAGGATGACTTTCCATGTACTCTCCCCTTTCCGTGTAACTGATGTTAAAGTTAGCATGTGCCTCAAATTAAGCCAATATGTCTTCAGACACCAGAGTTTTGCAGCAGCCCTTGAAAAGGGCAGTAGTTGGGGGCAGTGAAGCAAGCAGGCATCCCTTTTCTGGCATGCGCTTTTAGAGTTTTCGAGGTTTGGTGTGAAGATCCAGGGAGCCTACTCCTGACTTAGTGGAATATTAAGGAGGAGATAAGGTCTCAGAGTCACGTCTTCTGGTAGGAGTTTCTGTTTCTCTTTTTCTGTCCTAACAGTGTGATGAAACTAAACTACCAGAACGCAACACTTGACTCTGGTTGACTGGATTTGAGGGGGATGGCGTACAGGACATTACTGAAATAACAAACAGAATAAAATCCATGTGAAAGTTTCTTTCTGAGCCACAGTTGGTCCCATACTAGATATTGTTGGACTCCCAATGGTATGGGCTGTCCTTGTGGTCAGTAAAATCTTTTAAAGTTCCCAAGCCAAATGGTCTCCACATTCAAAAGGCTGCCCAGGAGCCATGATTCTAAAGGGAAAAAGGTCTCAGTTAGAGGCAGTTGTTCGACGGGCATGTTGTGGAGGGCCTCTAGCTCCACAAGAAGCATAAGTTATCATGAAAGACGCAGATGGTTAATGGACAGCTTACTGTGTGCCAGGCAGCGTGCTCAGCCCTTTAATTGGATTGTCTCTGTCAATCCTCTGAGCGGCCCTGAAGCGGGTATGTGATGGTGGATGCTCATTGTTTGTGGTCCAGGCAGCACGCCTACTGCCCAAGAGCCCTGATTTCCCTTTGGGAGTTAGTCTCAGTGTTTCTGGTCTTGTTGGAATGGTACATCAGCTGTCTCCCTCTCTCACTATGGTGCCTGAGGTTTCTTCAAATCACACTGTGAAGGCAGGGGAGAGTCCAGTTGGAATTTCTCTCTTCCAAAACTTGGAATCCTGGGCTTATCATTGGAGAGCAGAAGAAATCCTCAGGACTGGATTACAGCTCCAGTTCCTGGGCCAGATTTCCAGGTAACTTCTGCTCCTGTTCCGAGTTATTCCTAAGCCTTCTCTTCTCTTCCCTCTTGTGAGCTGCCCCACACCCTCCAGTGAATTTGAGTTGTCTTGAGTCCAGGTCTGTTTATCTCCAGAGCCCAGGAACTGAACCATTATACAATATTGGACGGAACCTCTCTGTTTCCTTGCAGGCCAGAAGTTCTAAGGGGCTCTGATTCTGAAAGTCTGAGGGTGTATGATTCTAAAATGATATGGTTAATGCCTTTTCTGTGCTTTCAGAGCTGATCAGTGTTCATACCTGTAGGTCCTCCTCCCAAATCAGCTGTCGGTCTGAGCTGTCTGCTGAGTCAGCAGCAGGGTGGTTGTGTGAGGACTTTTAGACTCTAGCTCAGCTGATAGAACACATCCCTTACTCATGCCGGCCTCTCCCTGCAGGCTCCCTGTACTCGGCCCTGCCTGCCCGGTCTGCTCGCTTGTCCACAGACCAGGGGTTTACGATCCCTTAGGATAAGTCTGCAGACCACACAGGAAAAATCCAAACTTTAGCAGCAAGAGGAAGAAAACAGCAGCTAGGATACTTCTTTAAGAGTTTTTGCCCTGGTGGGATGAACTGGGAGATTGGGATTGACATATATACACCAATATGTATAAAATTGGTAACTAACAAGAACCTGATATATAAGAAAAATAAAATAAAATAAAATTCAAATATTAAAAAAGTTTTTGCCCTGTTGACAATCCCCTGGGTGTCCCCAGGGGTGGTCTATCAACTAAGCAGTGTTGAGCAGGGCCTCACGGCAGCTTCGAGAAAGACTTCACCATCTATTTGCGGAATGAAAGATTAGAAATGTTCTCCTGAATCACCACTAATTAGATATAAACAGGTATTCATATTTAAGTGGCTACTCATTTCCTCAATGTATTCTTCATTCAACGAAGTAGACAATTTGAATTGTGTGAACAAATACATTTTTCCCATATGAGACTCAATAAATCTATTTTAATTTTGGACAAAAATTTAACCCAATTTTTCCTGAGTTGCCCGTTGCCAAAAAATATCGCTTACCATAGGGTGTCCTACAGGCTTCTTCAGTATAGGAGCATGCCTTCCTCCATCTGATCTAGTGCAGTGCCTAGCATGGGAGTTTTCAGACTTTTTTTTGGAATGGAATATTTTTTTTCAGCCATAGTTTTATGCAGGATTGTAATATATGAAACAGATAAGATGGAGCTTCTCTCTTGAAGTGACCCCTGACCTGTTGGCATCCCCTTTACTTTTCCTACCTGGGTCCCTAAGGCAGCTCTGAAGAGTCACAGGTGTTGAGGAAGCATTGGAAAACTACTGGCCCAGCACCTAATTTGAACTGAAGTGGGCACGTGGCTGAACAAGATCTGGGCTAGAAAGTTTGCATTGTTCTTTCTCTCTGTGTCTCTCTGTCTCTGTCTTGTCCTCCCTGTCTTCCTTTCCTCGTCCCAATAAGGCTGAGGGAATCAAGAGAGTGGTTTAGCGAGACTAGAAAGGCAGGCCAGTGTATCCTTTAAAGCTGAGGCTCCAGGCAGAAGGCGGGAAGATGGAGTACCGACCTGGGCAAGAGGAAGCTTCCGGCAAATCTCAGGATGCCGCAGGTTTACAGAAACTGGTGAGAAAGACAAAGATGTTAAGAATAGGTGAGGGTGGCAGCTAAAAGACAGCCGAGGACAGGGTGTCACACGCTGAGCTGTCTGCAGCCTGGAGTATTTAGGTGATGCCCAGGCTTCCTCAGAGCAGGGTCAGACACAGCATAAGGGCCTTTGTACCAGCAGGAAATGTGGCTGGTTTCTTTTGCTTTGCGTCTGTCCTGCTCGCCATGCTGTTAGGGGTTTTTGTCCTCTCTCTAAAGAATATATTCGTTATCGGAGCCTCTGAGTTAGTGTTCGGGGCAGTGAAAGTCAGAAACTGGCCAAGCTGACGTATCTATGATTTTATGGTTTGCAAAGTACCTTTCTATACATGACCCCGTTGTTCCTCTGAGGTATGTAGGGAAGGTCTGTATGAGCAATGCTACACAGCACCTGATGTCACAGAACACTGCAGGTGCCACCACCATGAGAAAGCAGAGCATTAATGAGCTAGGAAGAGGAATACAGTACAGACAGGCTAATTGCCGTCTTTCCTGTGTGCAACCTTCCACATATGCTTGGCCAATGGGCAGGATGGTAGTGGTTATACATTCCATTCCCAACAGATCAGAATGACTTTGGGCTAAGTTTCCTAGATCGTGTCACTCAAGTGTGTCATGTGTACTTGGTTGTCATAGCATGTTGTTCAAGAAGGATGATCTTCTAAGCCAAAGATCACACACTGACTCTCCCTAATCTGTGTTTGGCCCCCAGTTGGGTTTTGTTTGGTCTGCATCAGATTTAAATTTTTGAATTGATTGCCAACACCAAAAAGTTAGAAGATATAAATATCGGCATTTCTGGTTTTCTTGAAAAACTGGAGGATCTGACTAAATTGGTTTTTACAACTGCCCTCTCTCCATGAGTTATGTGTTCTCCACACTTCCAGAGACCCCACCCAGCCTGCTTGCTTCTTTATGTGCCCCATGTAGCCCCATGCACATTCGAGTTTGAGACCCTTGGCCTAGGTTTTTGTCTTATGTAACTTGCAATGTAGAGCAGGGGTTGGCAGACTATGGCCTGTGAGCCAAATCTGGCCCTCCACATGTTTTTATAAATAAAGTTTTATTGGGACATATTAGACACAGTACTCAGAGTATAGCAGTTGCTAGAGAAAACCTAGCTGAACCCTGATCTAGACCATGGTTGGAAGATTGACTTTTCACTACAAAATGGCCCATCAAGTGTTTTCTAAACAGAAGTTTTCACCCCTCAGAGGAATTCTACCAGGGTTCTAAACTAACTTCATTTTCTTTCTTTCCAGACTTTATTTATAACCTACCAAACTGAGAGGGGAAATTGATGACCAACTGTTCCCTGGGTCTGGGTTATTAGGAGGTCATGCAATGTCAGTTTTAGTGGCTGGGCCATGAGGCATTTGGCTTCCTTTCATTTTCCCCTCATCTGCCATGGCCATGGAAAAAGAACAGGACTACCTAGAATTACTGGCATACTGCTTTTCCGCAGACTCTAAATAGCGTTGCTGTTGCCATTATTATTTATGAGAATGATAGCTTACACGTGTGTAGTGGAAGGAATTAACTCTTCCACAGTATTCCTGCACTTTTTCTCACATTTACTTCTCAAGACTAACCTGCAAGGCAGGTCAGTTGCTCACTCAGCAGCTCTTCTTGCTCTCATCCTCCTTGCTATGGAGCGCAGCCCTAGGTACTGACTGAAAATGCCAGAATCTTGATTTTCTAGCCTTCTACAGTGGCTGGGATGATCACACGATCCTATTCTGGCTAATGACAGATAAGGGAAGTCTTCCTGGAGGCATCTAGGAAACATTTTCCTTCCTCATAAGAAAGGGACATGTGCAAGAGAGATTTCCATGTCCCTTCCTTTCTGTTTCTGGGTGTGGCTTTGTGAAGATGTTATGCTTGGAGCTGCTGTAGCCATCTTGGGACATGAGGGGTAGCATCAGTGATATGTGGAGGGTGTTGGGAGCAAGAATGAGAAGATCCTGAGTTCCTGGGACATCCTCGAGCCTGGAATCATTGTCTTCCAGATGGTTCTCATTATGAGAGACAGTAATAAAACTTTCTTGTTAAAGCCACTTTGGGTCAGATTTCTGTTATTATACAGCCCAAAGTATCTTAATTTGAATGATCAACTATTACCTCCAGTTTACATAATTTTTAAAAACCAGCAAAAATGTATGTAGTTATTACTATGTGTTATGTACTGTTTTGAGTTCTAAATCGTGGCTCATTTAATCCTTATAATGACACTAGAAAATAGGTATTATTATCCCAATTTTATAGAAGGAAAAAATGACCCTCAATAAATGCAAATACTGCATGAGGCCACATACCTGGTAAGAGGCAGAGCTGGGAATTAACCCAGTCTGGCTCTGGAGGCCATGGGCTTAATCACTATTCTGTGCTCTCTCTCTAGAGGAAAGGAAATGGTTTGTTCCGTGTCACGTGACAAGTTATCTCACAGCATCTGGTGCAACCCTTAGCTTGGAACAGGCACTGGAACAGATCTTATACGTGTCTATCCTTACTACTCTCCAACTTCATCACCCATGAGCTTGTCACAGCCTGAATCTTAGTGGGTACTCAATCCTAGGACTGGATTTCAAGCCTCTTTGCTGATCACCTGCTGCTCTTTCTTCCCTCCTCTCAGCTGCAGGCATCAAACCATTGCCAGCCCAGATAAGTGCAGGAGGGTACCCTGTGCCTTATATCATAATGAGGGACATTACATGGTGGCCATGGATACTGGATTTGAAGTCAGGCAGAGTTAAGTTCAGTTATGGCTCTGCAACTTCTAGCTGTGTTACCATAGGAAAGTCCCTTCCCCTCTCTGAGCCTCGGTGTCCTTTCTGTAAAATGGAGTAACAATGACCTATCCAATGAGGTTGTTTTGAGTATTAAAATGATAGGGGTATAAAATGTTTAACAGCGGCTTCCCTGGTGGCACAGTTGTTAAGAATCCACATGCCAATGCAGGGGACACGGGTTTGAGCCCTGGTCTGGGAAGATCCCACATGCTGTGGAGCAACTAAGCCCGTGTGCCACAACTACTGAAGTCCTCACGCCTAGAGCCTGGGCTCCGCAACAAGAGAAGCCACCGCAGTGAGAAGCCAGCGCACAGCAACGAAGAGTAGCCCTGGCTCGATGCAACTAGAGAAAGCCCGTGTGCAGCAACGAAGACCCAGCACAGCCAAAAATAAATAAATTTTTTAAAAAAGTGTGTAACGAAATACCTGGCACCAAGTAATTACCCAGTTAATTGTAGATACTATTATTAGTAAGGTTGCTTTTTTATTCTTATTGTCATTATGTTTGAGGCCGTTTGTGGGCCGACGTGTCTGTATGAGCTGGGCCTGAAATCCTGGGAGTAAGGGAGGGGGCTCACTGTGGTGATGACGTAGAAGTCAGGAGAGCAGGATGCTAGCCCAGTATTGTGATCTCAGGGACTCCCTTTCTCTCTCTGGGTTTATGCTTCCCCACCTGTCAAATGCGTGTATTGACAGGGCCTTTCCCAGCTCAGACAGGGCACACTGTGAGATGCACAAAACACAAGGGCCTGCATTCTCTCCAGGACTCTGCACAGCTCAGGAGCAGTTACCGTCCCTGAGAGTCCTGATTCACTTTTCTTGAAAATCAGCCAAAGTTCCCTATGGGTTTCCAACCCATCAGCCACTAGCATGACCAGTGCCCAGTGCCTGGCACGAGGTACACGGTCAACAATTCTGAGTTGGATGAATGAATGAACTCCATTGAGTGAGTGAGTGGCACCTGTGGCCCCTGAAGGTTGGGCCATTTGGTTTCTTGTAATATAAATATTTAGAATATGACCATTATTATGGTTTTTGGCAATGGTTAATCACTTACTCATGGTCATGGCCTTGAACTGCACCAAACTGTGAGCCAGCACCAGAATAAACTGCATTCAACTGCTGGCCTCAGAGCCAAAGGGAAAATGACTTTCCATTGACCCATGAGCCAGGTCTGATTTTGCAAAAAAAAATTTTACAAACAATCCAATATTTGGCAAACCCTATCAAACCAGATGCTTCCTTGCATTTTCTTCTAAACCCCTAAACTGGAACAAAATTAGACGCCAGAGAATCCTTGTTTATATTATTGCACAATATATTCAAATACTAATAATGTTAGCTAGCAGTGGCAGGGCAATCTGTGCTAAGTGCATTATCTCATTTAGTCCTCAAACAAACCTATAAAGTAGGTACTATTTTTATTCTTCTTTTACAAGTGAGGAAAGTTCAACAGCTAAGTAACTTTTGCCAAGGTCGTATGGCTATTAGAAGGCATGGTGGACATTTGAACCCAGGTCCACTGGATTCCTCCGCATCATGACAGTACATTTAATGAGCATATGTTATGGGGCAGTCACAGGGCCGAGCATTTTGCACGCATATGCTCCATTAATCCCTACAGTAGTGCTGTCTGCAGTGTACCAGTATTAGCTCCATTTTAGAGATGAGGAAGCAGAACTTTTGAGAGATTATGTAACCTGCCTGTAATCTGTGTGTGGCGGAGACAAGCTATCCCTATACAATGGCAGAGTTCAGAAAACTGGGGGAGAGACTTTACTAAAGTCACACCATGAGTCAGTGGTTGAACTGGGACAGGGTTTCATTGAAGACTTTCCATTCACTGCTGGGAGGTGTTGTTGCAGTAACAGTGGGAGGGGACCTGCCATATGGCCGATCCACCGTGTCCCTTGCCCTAATGACAGGAAAGAGAGCTCAGTGGATTAGATCATATGCTTTGGAGTCAAACAGACCTATGTTCAAATCACAGCTCCCAAACTATCTTGCTGGGTGACCTTGGGAAAGACCCTTTCTCTCTCTGAGCTTCTGCTTCCTCTTCTGCAAAATGGAACAATAACCAGGCCTGCCTTCTGGGGTTGCTGGAGGAATAAATGAGAGAAGGCACCTAGAGTATCTGGCACAATGACCACCACACAGGTAACGTGGAGTAGCTGTCGTTATTGTCACTGAAATGATCCACAAGCTGAAAGAGGTTTGAGAACTGCTGTTCCACATGGAGAAGCCCTGAAATCTGCTTCACAATGATGACATTATGGTGGGAAGGAGGCCCAGAAGCTGAAGAGTGTCTGACTCTATAAGAGATACACATGCGGTTGGGACACACACACACACACACACATATGCACCTGCATACCTGCACGTCTGGACACACATACCCTTGTGGCATATATGTGCACACACCTGTGTACGTATGCATATGCACACGTCACACACATTATATATGACATGTATATGCTCATACATGTGCACACATACCCACACACTACATCTATGGCTGTACATGTTCACACATGTTTGCATGTACCCACACACGTGTGCATACACACACATCACACGTACACACAATCCCTCCCCTTCTTTGCCTAGCTAACACCTACTCCTTTAGCTCTCAACCCAAAAGTCACAGCCTTGGGGCAACTGCCCTGACCTCCCAGGTGAGGCCGGGCCTCTCAGGCTGTGCTCTCTGGGTACCATGCATTTTTCCTCTTCAGTTTGCATCTTAATTGTCATTGAACAATTGTGTAATAAGTTGCTTAATTCTGGATTTCCTGCTAGAAGTTAGCTCTGCAGAGGGCAGGGACAAAGTCTGACTGTTCTCCACTGATGGAAGCTCCTAACACAGCCTGGCACATGGTAGGCTTTCGACAGATACATGCCATTGATTGAACAGAACCACCAGAGTCCCTTTTGCATGCAGTCTGGGGAATAGCTGATTCATCGTGGGCCACCTTGTATGGATTTTTTGCCTTGGGTCTATGATGGTTTGTAGGCTCACCCAGAGAGATCCAAGCCTCAGAATGCTGTGGAAGCTGGTAAGAACGAAAACTTAACTTTCAAATGCATTCCTAGGAAAACAAGTGTGAGTGGTGGATGGACTGTTAAGAAATCTGAAAGGCAGTTGGCTCCTTGTTGCTTCTCTCTCCATTTTCCTCTGGGAGGTGAGGGGACTCCAGCAGTTGCCACAAGTAATAACGTTGATCAATCACTGCCGGGGCTGGGACAGAGCTGTTTTCTTTTTCTCAGGCCCGATGATAGCAGTAAGCAGGCCCCTTTATACATAAAGAGGGCAGAGGACGATGGACTGATGGAAATGAGAAATGCAGTGCTGGGAGGTTAGAGTAATTTATTTTCCTTTCTTTTTTGATTAAAGCAATAGTTCTGGGCACCTTCTAAGTGCCAGGCACTGTGCTAGCTGCTGGAGATACAGGAGAAAATGAGATGTATGTGGCTTTTGACTTCTGGGTACTCACGTCTGCTGGAGAGATGGACAAGGAAACAGGCAATCAAAATGCAATGTGATCGGTGCTCCACTGGAGAAGTCAGAAAAGGGGCTCCAGGGAGGATGGGGATGGCTTCTGAGAGGAAGATCTCTGAGCTGAGACCTAGAGAATCAGTACAGTTGGCTAGGCTAGGAGAAGGGGAAAGAGTGGTGTGAGTGGAGAGAAGTGTTTGTGGGCAGGCCCTAAAGGGAGAGAGGGCACAGTACGCCAAGAGACAGGGCAGGAATTCAGTGTGGCAGTAGCTAGTGGGTCCTGGCGGGGGGGCCTGGGGGCAGGGTCCCATGGAATGCATAGTTTGTCCATGTGGATTCTGAAGTCCCTGCCCCAGGGTGGTGGCAGATGGATCCTAGGACTGAGGTACTCGTAGGCTGGGAGAGGACTGCTCTGGGGAGAAGTGGAGTCCATCAAAGGAGGCTGGAGCATCTGGGAGCAGTGAGCTCCGGCAGACCTGAGGATGCGGGATGTGGAAGAAGGAGTTTTGCCATTCACTGGCTACATGACCCTCCGTCCTCTGGGCCTGTTTTTCACCTGTCAAGTGGACAGGGAGGCCTAGGTGACCTTCAGGTACCTTCCAGAAGCTGCTACCTAAGCTTTCGTCAGGCTGGATGAGCTGCGTGCTGCCCCCCCTCCCGTAGCCACTCTCTGCCTCACCTCCCATCCCCACAGCTCTTTCTGTCCTTCAGTGTCCACCCTGGCCACCTGGACCTCATTTCCTCTATCACTGCTCGGACGCTGTGTCATACCAGCAACTCATGTCACATCTCTGGGCCTCAGTTTCCACACTGATGGGGAAGTGATGGGGATGATAATACCACCTATTTTTCCTCCTCATCTTGTGCCCTTCAGGCACAGGCCACCTGGCCTTCTCTCTCCAGCTCACAGAGCTATTTCTTGCCTAGAATTCTTTGCCTCTTCCTCCCCTCCTTCCCCTCCTCACTTTTCATGCTAAGTCTTCCTCCTCTTTCAAATCCAAGCTTAAGTTTGATACCTTCAGAGCAGCCTTCCTCAAGGGGTTCCATCGCTTGCTGTATTCCATATCAACGCTCTGTATACTTCCTTCTTAACACTCGTCATAGTGGTACTTCACTCAGTTGTGTGTGACTGCTGAATACCCCACTCCCCTTCTAAGATATAAGGAGGGGCAGGGGATATATCTGACACCTGTCCTGGGTGTATATTAGGCCCTGGGTGATGAGTTGTTGAGTGGATAAATGAATATCTTAATGGATTTAATACACTTCATACATATGTAAGTTATTAATTATACTCAAGCCAGGAGTACAAACTTATTTAAACTCAGTTTTTCAGAAATCACCAAGTGTAGTGACATGTTCTACCCACTAGAGGGCGATGTGAAACCATAAAGCTGGGGTATGGGAGGGGGGCGCCTCAGGGACCCCGGCCCCTTTATAAGTTGGTATAACATTCAGTCACTTTGTGTTCTATCCATACCCTGGACTCATTAAATAAAATTCAAAATATATATCGACCATTATGAGTCGGAAGGCTTGCCAGATCCTGTTTGGTCCAATCCTGGACACTAAGGCCTGAGGGACATTGAGGTCCCCCTGCCTTCACTGGTCCTATGGCACAGACTTGTTCCTGGCTGTGGGAAAACCCCTCTCTTTTGCAATATTCCTATTTTCTATTATGTAGGAGAGACCATTGTAACTCCTGTCTGTCCAACCATCCAATAAATATTTACTGACTTGCCACTATGTGCTGGGCACTGTGTTAGGTGCTAGAAATTCTGGTGTACAAAACAGGTCCCTGTCTCATGGAATCAATCCACTGTCAAGTTGGGAAGAGCAACACTGAGAAATCATATATTGTTACAAACTGTGATTAGTGTGAAGGAGAAAGTCGGAGCCTGTTAGGGACACCTGATTGTTTCTTGAGCTCATTCTTGGAGGAAGGGCCATTTAGCAGAAACCCAGAGGTTGAGCAGCCACTGGCAGAGGGATCAGAAGACCAGGCTTTTGCCCACAGGCCCATCCAGGCTGCCAGGTGCTGTTGGGCAAGTCCTTTCCCCTCTCTGTCTTCTGTTCTCCCACCTGTATAATTACAGAAACGTTTCAAGCCTAAGCTTTTTTTTTTTTGCGGTACGTGGGCCTCTCACTGTTGTGGCCTCTCCCCTTGCGGAGCACAGGCTCGGGACGCGCAGGCCCAGCGGCCATGGCTCACGGGCCCAGCTGCTCCGTGGCATGTGGGATCCTCCCGGACCGGGGCACGAACCCGTGTCCCCTGCATCGGCAGGCAGACTCCCAACCACTGCGCCACCAGGGAAGCCCAAGCCTAAGCTTTTGATTAGGAGGGGCTTGTACCTTAGATATTTGGGGTGCTCATGTGCACGGTTCTCAGTCCAGGAGCCTGGGGTGCAACTCTTGGGTGAAAAGGGGTGCCTGCATGGTGGCCTCCCATTGAGCAGTGGGCCAGGGGCTGAACAGCCAATCTCTACAAGCTCTGGGGAAGCTTTGTTCAGGCATAGAAAGACTGCTGCCTTAAGACCTAGCACAGGGTCTCCCACTGTGGCTCAGACCCGAGGAGCTGGCTACATATACAGATTCTCGGGCCTCACCTCCACAGATGGTGATAAGGCAGGTGTGGAGGAAGGCCCCAGAATCTGCATGTTAAGGAAGTCTCCAGGTGATTCTGGCTGGGAATCATTACCCTGGATCTTTCTGTAGAAAGGGTTTATGACACTCAATCTTCCAATTGGCTTTGATTTATGTTCTATTATGGGTATTCCAGAAAAGTTATGGCTAAACTGAATTTTTGTTGTTCAGATTATATCCTCAATACACATAGACATCTCACTTTAAAGAGTCAACCATTTGTGACGTGAATTTTCACTCCAGTGGAGTCTTTCATGTGTGTTAATTTCTGTGAAGATCACACCTATGTATGCTTCACAGACTAATTAAAAACACCAAGAATTTAGCTTTGTAGAAGATCTGCGGTCTTAATTTCCAAAAGGTGGGGAGGTGGGGAAGATTTATAGCAGGAGGCAAAAATAATTAAATTTCAAAGCCTAGAGTTAAGCTCCTCCAGGTTAAAGCACTTATTTATTGTCAAATTTATAATCACTGCCCACCTGGGACAGGTGGGCCCTGGCGCAGGGTCCTCTGAATACAGCTAAGGACCCGATGCCCTTGAATTTGCTACTGCTGAGGAGGCTACAGTCCCATGGCTCCTGCCTAGAACAACCATCTGTGGGATTAGGGAATGCTCTGATCCTCTCGCTCCGGGCTGAAGAAGGGCCCATGCAGAGAAGTCTTGCATCATGCAAATGTCTCAGCTCTTGATAAGGAATCTTTTAATCAGAATCTTTATCTCTTTGACTTGTTGCTTCAGTTCCTGGCTTGTCCATCAAATTTCTGGAATTTGTGGGGCCGTTGCAGCAGGTGGCTAGGCTGGCCCTGAGCAGAGTTGAGGGCAGTGCTTCTCAGAGATGGGGCCACTCTCATGTGGCTGCCTCATCTGAGAGCTTGTGAGCATAGAGGATTAATAATGGAGATGGTGACCCCGTCCGTTTTGCCTGTCCCACGATGGCCAGAGATCTCTAAGGAAGAGATAGGGAGGTGATGAGGGCCAAGATAATGTAAATGAGCACAAAGGGAGCAGGTCTATTTAGGCTGGTGGCTACTCTAGGTCACACTGAATCAGCAGCCCAGGCTGTTGGATCAGAGACAACAATCAATTGGATTTAGGGCCCAAAGACCTCCTATAATTTGCATTTATGCAGAGGGAGGAGATGGCATCTGGAGGGCCTGGGAAGACGAAATGCAAACAGCATGAATGGGAGTAGATTAATGGAAGCCAGGACCCATGGAAGGGAAAAGAGGTTGTTTCAAATGCTAGAGAGAGGCACTGCTTTTAATCATAATTCTTCACATGGGTTTGTTGACCTCTCCACTTCATGCATACTTCCTGTGTACATGAATATTGTCCACTATCTCTCCTTGGCTCCCCCACTAGTGCTGTAAGACAGGCTGGTCATTTCCATATTACTAACGAGGACACTGAGACCTGGAGACAGCTACTTAGTGGCCTGGCCAGAAGAAAGCCTGGGTCTTTGCACTCTTTGCCGAATGCCATTCTGTTAGTAGTTTCCCAAGTTTAGCCTTGATCAAATGATACAATGCAGGGAGCAATTTTGTAATAAGGATGAAGCTGACCCACTCTCTCAGATGCTCTCTCCTTGAGTTCCCACCATGGAACTCTGTTTAGAAGCCACCAGGTTCGCTGGTGCTCAGTGGCATAGGTCACCCAGAGCCACTGGCGCGCCTTGGTGGGGGAGGGGCACTGGCGTCCCGTTACACAATGAAGGCCACGTACTTTAATCTGGTGATGCCCAAAGGAAGGATCAGAAAGGGAAAGATAGGAAGAGGGATGGCTCAGAAGTAAACTGACAGTTACAAAAGAGATAAGACACGTGCTGCAGTGTCTTATCGGGAATTCACATTCAGTTGGTCATGGGATGAGCAGCAGAGTCTGTGGAGGGGAGTAGGTGGTCAGCTTAGGGCCTGAAGGAGGAGTGACCATGGTGCCTAGTTCAAGAACCTTGCCACGGGGAAGAGAGCATAGGCCCTGGAGTCAGACAGACTCAAGTTCAATCCCTGCTCTGCCACTTTCTAGTTGTGTCCTCGGACCACACACATAATCTCTCTGACCCTTAATTTCTTCATTTGTAAAGTGGGAATAATAATGGATGTGGAGATTAGATGAAATCATGCTTAAGAAGCACTTATCACAATAGTAACCACTAAATAAATGTCAGTTGTGGTCATAATAGTTGTAATGAATAATGTGAATGGAGTGAATTATGTTGAATAATGTAGATTATATTGAATAATGTAAACATGCTTCTATCTCCTCTAGTTGATAGATTCTTCCCTTGATGTCAACCCTTCTGGGCTACCTTCTTAAGTCTCTTCTGCCTTTCTCACCTGAATTATTTTTAACTTTTTTTTTTCGGATTACATTCACTGAAGAAGAAATTAACCTCATTCTGTGGATGAAGAAACTGAGTCTTGGAGACATAAGGTAACACTGTTAAGTAAGGTGACCAAACTGATACATGTAGCAGTGCGCACTACCAATACCCTCAGCCATTGCCTCTTAGCAGGGAAGATGGACTTTCCTATGAGTGACAGAGAAGCACAATCAGTACCTCGACAGGGACGTGCAGAGGGAACTAGCCTAATGCAGGGAATCAGGAAGGGCTTCCCTGGGAGTTAGCAGTGCTGCAAGGGATCAAGGTTTTTCACTGGTGGAATGCCAGAGCTGGAGACCAGCGATTCCCAGAGGTAGTATGAGGAATGCTTTCAGGGATCTGGAATGTGAGAATTTAAAAAATTGTAATAATTATGTATTCACTATAAATTATTGATGCGAGGCTCTGTTTTTACACTTATGAAGTGATAGCGGATTTCCTTTTGAAATACATAAATGTGTGTAAGAACAATACTAGGTAAACATTAGCTGTGGTGCACATATATGGCAAAAATCATGATCCCAATAGTCTAATGTCTGAAGTTTGGGAAACTAATTTTGTACCACATTGTTGTTTTTAGAAGAGAAAAACTGAGACTCAGAGATACTAAACGACTTGCTTAATGTCACAGAGTGAGTTGGTGACTGAGCTTAGTCATATGAAAATGTGTTTCGTTTCTCCCAAATCCTAAAATAATGGGAAAAGTGATAGATCAAGTTTGAGATTCAGGAGACATTTTTGTGTGTGTGTGTGGTTTTATTTTATTTTATTTATTTTTACATCTTTATTAGAGTATAATTGCTTTACAATGGTGTGTTAGTTTCTGCTGTATAACAAAGTGAATCAGCTATACATATATCCCCATATCCCCTCCCTCTTGCGTCTCCTTCCTACCCTCCCTATCCCACCCCTCCAGGCGGTCACAAAGCACCGAGCTGATCTCCCTGTGCTATGCGGCTGCTTCCCACTAGCTATCTACCTTACGTTTGGTAGTGTATATATGTCCATGCCTCTCTCTCGCTTTGTCACCAGGAGACATTTGACAAATGATTCTCAGTTCTCCAGGCAGCCGATTCTCTGGTTAGAGTCTTGCGGATGCTTTCCTATTGTTGTTGTTGTTGTTTTTCAAATTAAATTCTTTTCCCAGTCTTTGTCTCCTGGATCCTCCGCAGTGATGGGTGGCCCTTGGCTTTCGAAGGAGGATTTATGATCGAATCAATTTGCTTTTCTGGCCCCTGAATCATTATGTTAAGTTCTGACTCTCAGCTGACCTTACCTGGAGATGGGGAGGGACAGACCCAGGATTTCAAGTCTGGATGGGGCTGCAGCCAAGCTAGACCTCTACCTTGGGGTGTGGCCTTGAGTTTAACCTCTTCCTCCCTGGGCTGCCTACCTCATGGGGCTGTTGGGAAGAGAACATGAGACCAAGTATTTGGAGGTGAAATGCCTGCCACTGAAGGGGCTGTCATGACCATTCGTGCACTCCCTGTCAGCAGAAGCAATGAGGCACGTGAACAGGGACCATCAACCATCCTGGCCAGCTGATTCCAGAGCACGGGCTGACCGAGGGCTGACCCTGCTCTGATGTGCTTGCATTTACTCAACAGTCAGACTGCCTTCTGAGAGGGAAAACCTGCCGCTCATAAAATAATGTCACAAACAAGATCTCATGTTGATTTTTACAGTCACCCTCAGAGTAATCATTATCATGACTGTTTTGGTAAGGAGGACACTAAAGCCGGGACCTGTGAAACAGATCTGTCCCAGGGTGACCAGGCTGGTGAGTGGTGACCTTGGGACCCGCCCACGGAATTTCTGGCTCCCAGACAGGGGCTCTTTCCTCAGTACCTTCACTGCCACCACACATTCTGCACTGAGCCGGGAGGGTGGCAAAGGCAGGACCTGACCTTCAATGGACTTGCCCATTTGTTTCTGCAGTTGTCATGAAGTGTCACACGGTCCTCATTTTATGGATGGGAAACAGGCCTAGAGGGAGGAGAGAATGAGAAGAACTACCATTAATCTCTAATTGATTTCTAACCAAATTAGGAAAATCAGCTTTTCACATAAGTGGAGATGATTGTGACAGTTGTAGGCTGTATTCTTCATTAGGAGCTAGATTTCTAGAAGAATTTGGGCAGTTTGAATTCTTTGCCTCTAATATAGACCTTTCCAGCTTTTATCTGCTCATCCGATTATTGTCATTATTATATATATCTCTAGTAGTGAAGCTTCTCCAGAGACATAGAAGCAGTAGGATGTGTGTGTGTAATATATATATAATGGGTATATATATATGTATAGAGAGAATGTGTATATGTATAGATTGATTGATTGATTGATTGGTTGACTGATTTTAAGGAATTAGCTCATGTGATTGTGGAGGTTGCCAAGTCCGAAATCTGCAGGACAGTTCAGTAGGATGAAGACCCAGGGAAGAGTTGCAGCTTGAATCCCAAGGCTGTCTGGAGGTAGAATTCTCTCTTCCCTGGGGGAGGACAGTCTTTTTCTATTAAGTTCTTCATGTGATTAGATGAGGCCCACCACGTTATGGGGCGTAATTTGCTTTATCCAAAGTCAACTGATTAAAATGTTAATTTAATCTAAAAATTAACTTCACGGCAGTATCCAGCTGTGTCTGGCCAAATATCTGGGCATTGTGGCTTAGCCAAGTTGACACATAAAATTAACCGTCACAGTATATAAACATATAATATGTGGGATAACATAAGCTAATATTTACTAACCATTTATTATGAGCCAGGCAACATTATCTCATTGACTAATTCCTCCTAATGATTATAGTACAGTACCTTACACATAGATAGAAATAAATGGTGGTTTTAAAAATCAGAAGGCAATTCAGAGTAGAGGTTAAGAAGGAGGGTTTTGGCACCGGGCAGACCTGAGTTCAAGTTCTAATTCTGCCAGCATCTAACTTGGGCCAATTCCTTAATCTTTCCAAGTCTCTTTTTCCTCATCTGTAAAAGAGAATTAAAAATAGTACTTACTTGGGACCTCCCTGGTGGTGCAGTGGTTAAGAATCTGCCTGCCAATGCAGGCGGCACGTTCGAGCCCTGGTCCAGGAAGATCCCACATGCCGCGGAGCAACTAAGCCCGTGCACCACAACTTCTGAGCCCGTGTGCCACAACTACTGAAGCCCGTGTGCCTAGAATCCATGCTCCGCAACAAGAGAAGCCACCGCAATGAGAAGCCCGCGCACCGTAACGAAGAGTAGCCCCCGCTCGCCACAACTAGAGAAAAGCCTGCCCGCAGCCAAAAATAAATAAATTTATTTTAAAAAAAAATAGTACTTACTTCATCAACATAGCAGGGACTTGATAAACAGTTATCGACAAAATGAAGGTTGAAATAACCTCCAGGGTTATTATGAGAATTAAAGGAGATAATTTATCTAAAGCTCCTCACGTAGTACCTGGCACATGGTGAGAACACATGTGATTATTTTTCCTCTTGACTTCTGCATACACAGAGTCATGGCTGGCAGCTGTTGGGATCCACCTAACAGGACTTGTAAGTTGTGGGTCCAGGAAGGTCTTGCCGCTAAAGACCAGGCCAGAACAGAATAGAAATCTCCCTCACCTGACTCAGAGGCTGGTTTCTCTTACTTGGCATAGTCCTTGGGGCGGTCAGTTCTCCGCTGCTCCCAGAATTCCTTTCTCGGAGCTCTGGCTGTGACTGGGTTTGGCAGGGAGTCTTCTCCAGGTGATGTGGTCTGGAGCCGGATGAGCTTCCCACATCTCTGCCAGCACACCCTGCTCCTTGTTTGCAGCCCGGCCATCAGCCCTGTCACACAAAGCTCAATTTACTGCCTCTCAATGGAAAATAGCTGCCTTCTCCTCCTAACGGCCATGACCTCCCTGCACTCACTCTATCGATTAGGCTAATCGTTCTCATTTATTCTAAGGCAAATTGCACTATTTGCACTTGGAGTATAAGGACATCAGGAATACCACAAACCAGCATTGTGTTAACTAATGCATTCATCATTCAATAAAATATCATAGTGCACTAAAGACTGGAATCCCAGCTCTGCTATTTACCAGGTGTGTGATCTTAGTAAAATTTCTTAATCTCTCTTAGGTCTCAGTTTCTTCATCTGTAAAATGAGGACAAGGTGAATGCCTACTCAGAAAGGTTATTAGGACATTTAAATGAGTATGTAAGACATGTAAATACATGCCTGATACATAGTAAGTGCTCAACAAATAGTAGCTATTACTATTATTATTATTACTACTGCTACTTCTAACTCTACTTGGTGCCAACAACTCTACTGGGTGTCGTGGGAACAGCAGTGAACACAACACATTCTGTCCCTACCTTTGTGAAGTTTATATACTTGTGCGTAGGGGAGAAAAAGAATAAACAAGTCAAACAACCCACCCACCCCCACCAGATGTGATTACAAATTGTGATAAGTGTCCTAAAGAAAACCAACAGGATGCTTTGACAGACACAGAGTGGGCTGGGGGAAACAACTTAGAGAGGCAGGTAGTGGAAGGTGTCCCTGAGCTGCTACTAGTTAGGCTGAACTCGAAGGATGAGAAGGAGAGGGAAGAAAGGAACAGTAGGAATAAGGAAGAGCACGTATGAAAGCCTCGAGGCAGAAAGAATTTGGCGTGTTCATGAGAAAGGGAAAGGACAGCGTGGCCAGAGGAAAAGAAGAGAAAAGAGCGGCAGCGAATGCTGACAGAGCACTCACTCTATGACAGACGCTCTGGGGCACTTCATGTATGTCTAGCCCCCGTGCCCACCTGAGGAGGAGGAGGTGCTGTCACAGCCCGGATCAGGACCTGCTCGTGACAGTCCACACATTCTCCTTGGCTTTTGGTGCCTGCAGCATTAAGCACAAACTCTTAGTTTGGCATTTCAGATGCTTCAAAACATATATACAATGGAATATTACTCAGCCATAAAAAGAAACGAAACTGAGCTATTTGTAATGAGGTGGATGGACCTAGAGTCTGTCATACAGAGTGAAGTAAGTCAGAAAGAGAAAGACAAATACCATATGCTAACACATATATATGGAATTTAAGACAAAAAAATGTCATGAAGAACCTAGGGGTAAGACAGGAATAAAGACACAGACTTACTACTAGAGAATGGACTTGAGGATATGGGGAGGGGGAAGGGTAAGCTGTGACAAAGAAAGAGAGAGGCATGGACATATATACACTACCAAACGTAAGGTAGATAGCTAGTGGGAAGCAGCCGCATAGCACAGGGAGATTAGCTCGGTGCTTTGTGACCGCCTGGATGGGTGGGATAGGGAGGGTTGGAGGGAGGGAGACGCAAGAGGGAAGAGATATGGGAACATGTATATGTATAACTGATTCACTTTGTTATAAAGCAGAAACTAACACACCATTGTAAAGCAATTATACTCCAATAAAGATGTAAAACAAAAAAAAACAAAAAAAAACAACAAAACAAAAAAACATAGCCCCAACATAACTTTCCAGTTTTATTTCCTTTTTTCATTTTGCTGTTCACCTTGCCCTTTCTACTTACATAAGTAAACACACTTTCCTTGTGAAAATTTAAAATGATACAGGTAAATTTCAAGTTCCTTTTACCGCTGTCTCCCCTTCCCTATCTTTAGCTCAGGTGGCCTCCCCAGAGGTGATACTGCATGCAGTTTGCTGTGAGTCCTTTCAGACATTTCTAAAATCTATAGATTTATGGTTACATCTAGCGAGTACGTCAACATGTAGAAACTATATAGAATAGTTTTGTGTTTTTAATAAATAGAACAAGTTATTGAATTGGTCTCACTGGATGATTGACTCATGCCTCCACAGTCCATTGGTCAGACCCAACAGGAGGCTCTGCCCAGCTCAAGGCAGTGTGCGCAGAGGTGGTGGGACGTGCCGGGATTATTATCTTCCCCTGTGCCTGGAAAGAAGAGGACTGAAAAGGGTGAGTACTAGAGGGTTCTACCACAGACAGTGATGTTTAAAATGTCCTTTGAAAAATAAATTTCCTGAAGGAAAAATTGAAGTCATTAAAAAAAAAATTAAAGAATGGTATAGCAGTCTATAGGCATAGACTTACAGCAAAAATAGAGAAGGTGGTATGAGAGTGGACTTTGCAGCCTGGAAGGTGTGTCATCCTGTGCTCCTGTGGAACTGTCAGATTTAGTGACACAGGCTACAGGCATCATCCTGCAGAGCTCTTCAAGCCCACTGCTGCTGCCAGGTGCCCCCACCCAAGCTTTCCAGGATGTCCAGCCTGGAAAGATGCTGACCTCATGTCCCTTTCCCTCTCTGCTCAGAAACTTCAGTAACCCAACCTGCTCGCTGCAGTCCTCCTACAGTTATCCAGCTTAAGACCCAGAGCCCCTCCCTAAAATGCCTGGAGATCTTGGCCCCAGGTAATGGCCTCTTGCTAGTCACCAGCATCCCCCCAACACGTGCTGACTCCTTCCCACATAAATCTCCTACGGCTCCTGAAAATACCATACGGGACCATGCTTTGAGGAGGATCGTGTGTTGTTTTGGCAGCGTTCTGTTTCAAGAAGTTTGGGAATACAGCTAGAATGTGGAACAGCTACAAGGGGAGGGGAGAGAGAGAAAGTGGAAGGTGGGAGGGTAGGGGGTGGGAAAGGTGGGGTCGTGGTGGTGGGAAAATCCTTGCTTCTCACTCTCAATTCTTCATATTTCTTCTCATTTTTCATATTTTAAAATAAGTGGTCACTTTGGACTGATGTCAAGCAGCACAAACGAGGCAGCTTTGCAGGGACTAAAGGTGTGAGGACTGAAGCACCGTTTTTAGCATACAGCACCCAATAAATGTTATCCCTCAGCATGATTTATAATAAAACATCACACTTGATCCTCATAAGACCCTTGTGAGCAGAGCATATCAGGTACTCTCACAGCTGTTTTACAAACATGGAAACTGAAGCTGAGAGAGTTAAAATGACTAGAGTGAGGTTCTTTAGCAAATCTGTGACTAGGGTCAGGAACAAGGTCTATGGACTTCCCATCCTATGCTCTTTAAGCTGATACCCTACCATTCTGCTTACCTTCTAGTCAATGATCAAAGAAAGATGCTTGTCTGGTTTTTTTTTGTTTTGTTTTTTCACGTACATTAGAGGAAAAGACCCTTTAACCTTTTTAGAAAGTCCTGTGGGCCTCACACTCAAAATATTCGGCTGAATTCCTAATGAACATACTCTGAGGTTTTCACCGGCTTCTCCCTTGTGTAAACATGCTGTGGCTCACCACTAAGGCAATATTATGCCGTCTGAAGCAGCAATTCAATTGAAGCTTCTGTCCATCAACCCCAGTGTGTGCGGGTGGAGCCCTCCACTGAATTACACAGTCATAATTCCTCTTGGTGGGATTATACCTTTTTGGTGGAGTAACACGCATTTATTTGACCATTTGTTTATATTCCACAACAATTACTGATATGCTTTGAGTGCTGAGAAACTGATACATCAAGATATTTTGAGCTGTTGGATTATGAGTGTTGGGGTATTTTAGAGGGCTTGGAAAATAGCATCCCTCTTCCCTGCCCAAGTTGAGAACTAACTGAGCATCAGGAAAATGAAGATTAAGATGTCAGCATTATTACTGACTGAAGCTGGGTTGGGGGGCTGCTGCCTGACTGTGGAGCCGAATGGGTGTGCTCATGCTTCTCACCAGTGCCTGGCAGGGCAGGGCCACCAAAGGCTTCCCAGCAGGTACAGAACTGGCCCCAAGCTTCCTGCATGGCCTCGAGCACAGGTCTACAGCGGTCTCCTTTCTGCTGGAGCCCATCCCAGGAGAAGTGAGGGTGCACCCAGAACCTCGAATCTCTTCTACACTGACCAGTCAGAGAAATCCCCTCTTCCTCCTATGAGGAGCACTGTGGGAAGAAAGACGGCAGGAGTGTCTTCAAGATGAAGTTCTTTTACGAGGAAATATGGGTGGTGAGGAAGATTTCCCTCTTAACAGTGAGAAAGGAGTGGAGGAATTTATTAGTGCCAGCCAGTTCTCTGGGAATTCTTCACAAGTTATAGACTAGGTAGCCTGTCTACACTGAAGAATGTTAGAATCTGGGTAAACTTGCATCTGGATTGTCTGTGTTTCAAAGGAAAAATGATTGAACTCTGCTGGTGATGGAACAGAGTCCAGTCTCTAGTTTGGCATCCCAGGCTAGAGCAGGCTGTGTTCACTGGAAGCAGACACAGGGATGGACTTCGGGGTGTTAGATGTTGATATAGGATCAACACCTGTGAAAAGAAAGGGGCGGACACAGGAATGGGCAGAGGAAGAAGTCAAAGCAGGCCCGACAAAGCCTCAGGTAACCGGGTGGGGAGCTTGGGAGTAAATGTTCCCCTTCAGCATCACCCCACAGTGAGCCAAACTGCCCTGCCTCCCTCTGTTGCTGGTGGGGACTCAGGCCCGATGGCTCTCTGTAGCTGAGGCAGACCCTGTGGAGCTGATGGCTGGGCAGCGGGATCTGGGCAGCTTGTGTGCATGTCTGCCACGAAGGCCTTTCATTTCCAGGTCCCTGTCTGTGCCTGCTGTCTCATTCTTTGCTATTGCCTACCTTTTTCTTGACACTTAAGTGAAGCCCAATTGCTTTACTTCCCGCAAGCCCTCATGCCTCTGGTTGTCCTCTAGATAGATCATCCTTTCTGTTCTCTCATTCTCGTGTCTGTGACTCCACTTGGGTATCATTTCCTCTAGGAAGATTTCCCCGACCCCCAGGCTGGGCTGAGTACCACTCCACCGGTATTCATAGCATTCTCCTAGCACTTACCAGATGATATTACATTTTCTGTGGACAGACTTATCTCTGCCAGGTCTACGTTTGTCTACAGATTGTCTCTTGTTCACCTTTGGACCTGGAGTTCCCAATAAGGTCCTGTTACACGGTAGTTGTTCAACAGACATCTGTCCTCTTATTCCACCCCCTGCCCCTTATGAGAGCCACGTCCTTGTCCAATGAACATTCGTTGAGCACTTTTGTGCAGCTGTGACAGGGCGTCACAGAGCAGTGGGCCGCCTTCATTACTGTAGCCATGACAGTGCCCAGAGTAGAATCTTTTATGTTATCATTTTTCGGGAAATACTGTTTTTTTAATCGGGCCCTATCTTCTCTTGCCAAAATTGCTTCAACACAGCATCTGGAAGCTGTGAAGGACTTGAGCAAATATTGCCAGGCACAGGGACAAGCAAGGCATTGGAGAATCTTTGAAATAATTTCTTAGGGGAGGAAGCCGCTAAGGTAAATTGCCCTTCTTGATTTGCTTTTATCTGCGCCAAAGAGGAATTACTCAGAGCTCTATGGAGATAAATGAATCCTAGATGATTAGATCTGTAAAGAGTTTCAGGGTGATGAGGTGGAGATGGGCATGGAGTTTGCACAGAGTGCACGCAACCACACATTCCCCAAGAAAGAGGAAGAATCAGGAAGCTGGAGAAAATTTGACATTGTCTCTCCCCTCAAGTCCAGTTCTCTGGGGATGGAAACTAGTCTCACGAAATGCTCAAGAGCCGGAGAGGCCACAAGATGCAAACCCGCTCCCCCAAGATTGGCATGGAAATGTGAAAACAAATGCTTTTTGGTCTGCTGGCTGAGCCACAAATCCTGAGCAGAGGCAAGATCTGACAGGCAGAAGCGTATCAGGGGCTTCAAACCAGCCAAATGGGAAAAGGAAAGGCCCCTTCAATTGTTTGAGGGAGAAGAGGAAGACCAAAGGCAATATTATCTTTCATCAGCCACTCCCTGTGGGGCAATGAGCTTTCCAAAGAGTGCAGCCTCCTCTTAGCAGGGCAGGGAGGAGCCGCCTCTCTTCACTAAAAAAGCCTGATTCTGACCAGATATCAAATCTGTGAGAACTGGAACTACTTGGGGTCCAATCAAAGCCAGTCACTGGGTTGGCATTGATTATCTCTCTGCAGTGTGTGTGTGTGTGTGTGTGTGTGTGTGTGTGTGTGTGTGTGTAGGGGTTGGTGGGAAGGACTGTGAGATTTATGCTGCAGAGGTTAGCCAGGTTTGTAAGGAGTCCTGGCTTCTGACCTGTGCACTGGGGACACAGATAGGATTATAAGCCAGTTCCTGCCCCCAAGGGACCAGAGGCCAGTAGGAGAGACAGACGTGCAACATTAATGATGGTAGCAGTAACCGCTACGTTATTGAGGGCTTTCTGTGGACTGTTGTGATCTCATTTATTCCTCATAACGGCACCAAGAGACGTTATTACTCACAGCAACTCTCCATTACACCCACGAGGAAACAGGCTCCAAGAGCTTAGTTACCTATTCAGATAGTAGAAGAAAGACTCAAACCCAAGTCTTTGTGACTCATACTCTAAGCCACAGTTTCTCAACGGGGAGTGATTTTGGTCCCTCCCCGCCACTCCCCAGGGGACATTGGCAATGTCTTGGAGGCATTTTTGGTTGTCACAATGTGGGAGATGGCCATTAGCATCTAGTGGGTAGAGACGACCAGAGCTGTCAGACATCCTGTGGTGCTCAGGTCAGCCCCACCCGACCCAAACAAGGACATATTGTCAATGGGCCCAAAATGTCGATGGTGCTGAGGTTGAGAACTGCTGCTCTAGGCCATCTCTGCCCACTTCATTAAAACAGGTCTCCACCAGCCCCTCATTATGTTTAGCTTAGTTCCTCAATGTTTCATTTATGGTGCTCATCACAGTGTATTATTTTTGTTTGTGGTTTCGTTTGTTGTCTGTCTCCCTCACTCTAAGCTGCCTGAGGGCAAAGACTGCCTTCCTCCTTCAGTCCTGTATCTCCAACACCTGGCACACTGCCTGGGAACATAGTCAGTGCTCTGTAACTATTTGTTGAATGAGTAAATGAGCAAATAAACAGAGAAATTAAACTCTCCGTACAAAGTCACAAGAACAAACTGGCAAACATAGTGTTGAATCCTAGGTCTGTCTGATTCCAAATGTGCTCCTGACCCACATGCACAGGACTAAGACAATTTAGTGTCATGGGACAGAGGATTGTCCTCTAGGAGCTCTGAGTCCCGCAGAGGAGAGAGAAAAAGTCTGTGCGTGCCAGGGTCTGATGCCAAATTCAAACTGGGAGAGAAATGAGGGAAGGAAGGAGATGCAAAGAGGCTCAGGGCTCACAAGGGCCCTGGCACTTACAAGTGGAGAGAGGACTTAGTGGAGAGTTTCCCAGGTATTAAAAGAATGGCTTAGAATGAACAGAATCAATCTTTTTTTAGCAAAGATGGGCAATACATTTATCTTCTCCCAGTCCTCAGGGACTCTGGGCCTCTTTTAATTCCCCCAAAATCATGGCTGGGGGCACCACAGAGGCATGTTCAAGTCCTAGAAGCGCCCGAAAGTCAAATTCCAGGCCGGCTTTATCAGGTGAATGAGGCCCTGGCAGCAGTTGTCTCCTGCCCCGGGCTTGTGTCTCCTCTGCAGCCCGCCAGCCTGCCAGCGACAGCCTTTCAAGAGCCAGTGGGAGAGCAAACTCCCATGACTCATGGCTGGGGAAGCTGTCAGGGTGAGGGGAGACAAGGGCACACGAGGGCAAGGGCAGCGAGAGAGTGGAAGGCAAAAGGAAGGGGAGTGGAGTGGAAGGCGGGAGCCAGGTTAGTGACCGAACAGGGAAGAAGCAAGCAAGAGAGGGAGAGAAGGAGGGAAGGAGAGCAATACTATGAGTAATAGTAACGATAGCAAATACTTGGAGTATTGACAATTGCCTCAAATGGTGAGAAGTCCTTACAGTGCATAATCACCTTTAATCCTGAAAATAATTCTATGGTGTAGATTCTTTTTTTTTTGCGGTACGCGGGCCTCCCACTGCCGTGGCCTCTCCCGTCGTGGAGCACAGGCTCTGGACGCGCGGGCTCAGCGGCCATGGCTCACAGGCCCAGTCGCTCCGTGGCATGTGGAATCCTCCCGGACCGGGACATGAACCCGTGTCCCCTGCATCGGCAGGCGGACCCCCAACCACTGCGCCACCAGGGAAGCCCCTAGATTCTTTTTATTGTGTCCTTTTTATGAATAAAAACAACAAAAAACCCCACAAGTCACAGAGACCTTAACCAATCTAAGGACACACGGGTTGTTGTTGGCGGATTCAGATGGGAAAGAGGGAAGGAAAGAGCTGGTATGGTAGATGAGTGGAGAATAAACTCAAAGTTCCATAGTGTGTCAGGGGCAGGCAGCAGAGTCCTGGAAACTGAACTCTGGCTCAGAGTCTTAATGAATGTCTGTCTTTAACTGTCTTACTCATCTAGTATCTTAGGATCAGCCCAAGAAGGTTCTTTGCTTGAATGGGCTTCAATGACAGATTATATTGGAGAGTCCTTAGTGACATGTGAGCCCAAGATAATTGCAATGCCATCGTTAGATATTGATTCTTCCTTCGTAACACAAACATGAGTCACAAAAATAATCCAATCTTATTATGCCTGGGGGCAAGGAAAACAAACAAAGAAAGGTCCATCGGTCATTTTCACATCTGTGATATTTTCGCTTTGTACTAGGTGTCAGGCTCCATATTGCACCAAAGAGGAAATAGGTTCAGAGAGAGGAACTTCAATTAGTAAGAATCTAGGATCCAAATTTGGGTCTTCTCCAAATCTTTAGCTTCTTCCTAAATACAAATCTTGGGCACCGTATTGAAAGTCATGCTCAGTGTCTCTTAAATGCAATTATTATTATTTTTTTTTCAAACTAACTTCCCAGAATGAAAAGTTCTGTTGAAACAAGACCCTGGCCAATTTTTCATGAAGAGAAGGTTAATGATAGGATCTGTTTAAAATCATATTGCTTATGTCAAATGTCCTTTTAATTAATTAATTAATTAATATTTTTCGTTGTGTTGGGTCTTCGTTGCTGCGCGGGCTTTCTCTAGTTGCGGCGAGCGGGGGCTACTCTTCGTTGTGGTGTGTGGGTTTCTCATTGCGGTGGCTTCTTGTATCGTATCGGAGCACGGGCTCTAGGTGCGCAGGCTTCAGTGGTTGCGGTGCACGGGCTTAGTTGCTCCGCAGCATGTGAGATCTTCCCAGACCAAGGCTTGAACCCGCGTCCCATGCATTGGCAGGCGGATTCTTAACCACTGCGCCACCAGTGAAGTCCTGTCAAATGTCCTTTTGATAACTATTTATAAAAGGGCTTATTTAAAATACAAAAATTTGGTTCCCCCAAAAGTAACATGTGTCCTCCTAGGGACAAATTAATAGAAGCAAACAGTAGTGTTCTTGGAAATCCCTTGGGTAAATAATTTTGTACACGCTGTTCCCTTTAGCCCCGCCTTACCTGCGGCTACACCTTGTTCCTCTGTTGAATCAACTCTGCTGAAGTCCTCTTATTCTCTGCACTCTGGTTGCCTTTCCTTCCCTCCACTCCACCCCCTACACCCTCAGCTCCTATGGATCTTTCTTTCCATGTAATTTCTTAGCCCTTCCTATCCATACCTCTTAGAAAGCAAACCCCCTGGGGCTGGGGCCTGGTTTTTCTTCACTGTCACTGTGACCTCAGCGTGCTGCCTGGCTCATAGTAGTTGAACAATAAATATTTGTTGGATGAATGAATGCATGGGTCACCCGCTACTAAACACAGCCTGGCTGGCACTGTTAATTCGAGTTCTCTCCTTCTTTATTTGTCTCTTCTATTTATACTCCTAACAACAACCCTGGCACACAGAATGGGAGCTCTGTTTGTCAAGTGAATCAAGGAAGGAAAGAAATACTGAAATATTGTTTTATAAAACATGCTTTCAATAGAAACAGAATTTATCCATCTTGTGAAATAACATCATATCTCTCCTCTGTCCTGAAGAGAGTGGAGATGAGATGTTGGGTGGTGGAGGTAACTTAACAGTCTCTATAAGTGGGTGCATTTTTATGGTGCGTTTGCATGATCACAGATTCCTAATGCTTCTGGTTGACAGAGACCTTAGCAATCAAGTGGCAGTAGTGGTAATAGTGATGTTTAACAGTTATCGAGTACATTAGTCCAGGCTCTGTGCCAAGGGTTTTGTTTGTATTAACTCATTAAATTCTTACAACCAACCAGGTAGGACTGTGTATTATTCCCATTCAACAGCTGAGGAAACTGAGGCACAAAGAGCTACATAAACAGGACTCTCTGAAGACTTATGGGTGTGTGTGGGAGCTTCTAGGCTGCTCTGGGGATGAGGGGAAAGTGCAAGACCATGTGAAGGCAAGGAAGGCTATCAGGCAAGAGCCTGCCCTCCTCTCCTATATCGAGAGCTGCTATTCTGTTAAATGTTTTACGTATCAGGCTCCTGCAAAAATATTTCTTAGGGGAACAGGGTTTTATCTAGCTAGAAAGAAAGACAGATATTTTAGTTTTACAGATAAGATACAAAGATTTCAGGATGTTAAAACACTTGGCAATTGTCATCATGGCTAAGCCAGGTCTAAAAATCTCGACTCCAAATAGTCCAGGAATCTATTTCCTATGCCGTGTTACTCGGGTGCCTGGTATCTCCATAATGGCACTTAAATTTGGTATAACTCATTGACCATGACTTCTTTGTCCAAACTTTTGTTTCCAGATGTATGTTCTGAGCAATACTGAGTAAAATAAGGTTAATTACAAGGTAAATTTAGAAGTATCTGTCTTGCAGAATTGTTAGAGGAAAACAGGAAGGACAAGGCAAAGCTAGACAAGGCAGGAAGTAGAAAGAGTACTCAAGGCATTTGGAGAAGACCAGGGTGTGTGTGTGGAGGTGGGGTACTGTGTATGACAAAATAGGCAGGCTTCTGACCCTGGAATAAAAATGACAACAGCAATAACAATAACAATAACATTTTTTTTTGAATGCCTAACATGTGACATGTTCATAAAGCTCAATGCTTTACATGCACCATCACTTTTAATATTGAGGCCAACCAGCTCTCCTTGTTTCCTTGAAGAGGAAATGGATGCTTATAGAGCTGGTAAGTGGCAGAGAGAAAACCAATGTCTGTCTGGCATCAAAGTGCATGCTCTGAATCCCTCAGCTACACTGTGACTTCAAAGCCCCCAGAATCACTGGGACTTAGGCATTTTTGTACCCAGCGGCAGCTCTTGGGACTAGGTCTACCTCAGAGCTAAGGCCCCTGACCCCGACTCAGGGACCCTATGAGAAGCTTGAATTAGATCTACCTTTACAGCAAGCTGAGCCAGTCTAGGGTGATTCAACCACCTGCTACTTGGATGCCTGAGATTCTTTGACCTGGGGACCAAGGCTTCCATTCCCCAGTTAGAGATAAAATACTGAGATTCTTGGTGGCTGCGTTTTAGTCAATGAGCAAGTTGGAAACGATGGCCAAAAGCAATCCCTGCACTCTTATAGCCTTTTAAGATTTTCAAAGTATTTCCCCTCTGTGTTTTTTCAAGGTCATTAGGACAGATGTTACAACTCCTACTTGACGGATCAGATCAGAACGAAGGAAAAATTTCTGGAGAGTTACACACATCTCGGAAGTGGTTGACCAAGAACTCAATCCCTCATCTTTTCAGGTCATTTCCTCTTTGCCAGGCACTAGAACGGTGAAGGTCCTAGAAGGGATTAGAAGTGTGAAGGGCAGGAGAAAAGCTCTGCTGACGGGCCCAGTATGGAAAAAAAACGGGTAAGTGACTCTTCAGAGGGTACAGCATTGGCTGGCCCTGCCTCTCTTCAGCTGGGTGGGGGCCCAGAGGAACTGGAGGTGCCTGGAGGTATTTTTGTCCTGTTGTTTCAGCTCAGACAGCTCCACTTGGAATGATTTATGATGATTTCTTGGGTTTGTTTTGTAAACACAGTCCATACCACAGGAGGGAGTGACATTCCCACGGTCTTCCTTCACCAGTGGTATTGCTCAAAAATTATTTTGCTTTGGGCTGATACTATACTGTTAAGCGTTCTCAAGTTGTTGAACCTAGAACTTTAAGATGGTGAAAGGCCTCAGAGGTTACCCAGCCCATCTGTCTCATTTTATAGCTGGTGAAACTGAGGCCTAGATATGGGGAAGGACTTGCCTGAAGCACACGGCCAGCTACAGCCAACGGCTGGGCTAGAACATCTATATACCCTCAGATGTTTCTTCCATGATTACTATATCTCTGGGAGGAGAAAAGCAAGCCCAGCAGATACAGTCTACTGCTTCATGGAGCTCAGACTTTATTAGGGGAGATAGACCTAACAGGTAATTAAAAACCACTTTGAGATATCACTTCACACCTGTCAGAATGGCTATTATCAAAAACACAAGAAATAAATGTTGGAGCGGGTGGGGAGAAAAGGGAACCCTTGTGCACTGTTGGTGGGAATGTAAATTGGTGCAACCACTATGGAAAACAGTATGGAGGTTCCTCAAAAAATTAAAAACAGAAGTACCATATGACCTAGAAATTTTATTTCTGGGTATTATCTGAAGAAAACAAAACAATAACTCGAAAAGATATACGCACTCAGTGTTCATTGCAGCATTATCTACAATAGACAAGATATGGAAGCAACTTAAGTGTCCGTCAATAGACGACTGGATAAAGAAGATGTGGTACATACGTACAATGGAATATTACTCAGCCATAAAGAAGAATGAAATCCTGCCATTTGTGACAACATGGAAGGACCTAGAGAGTATTATGCTAAGTGAAATAAGTCGCAGAAAGACAAATACCATACGATTTCCCTTATATGTGGAATTTTAAAAACAAAAACAAATGAACAAACATAACAAAACAGAAACAGACTTCCAGATACAGAGAACAAACTGGTGGTTGCCAGATGAGAGGAAGGTAGGGGGTTGGGTGAAATAGGTGGTTAAGGGAGTTAAGAGGTACAAACTTCTAGTTATAAAATAAAGTCACAGGGATGTAATATAGGGAATATAGTCAATAATATTGTAATAACTTTGTATGGTGACAGATGGTAACTAGACTTACTGTGGTGATCATTTCATAATGTATAAAGATATTGAATCTCTATACTGTACACCTGGAACTGATATAATATTTTAAGTCAATTATACTACAATTAAAAAAACAAGATAGGGCTTCCCTGGTGGCGCAGTGGTTGAGAGTCCGCCTGCCGATGCAGGGGACACAAGTTCGTGCCCCGGTCCGGGAAGATCCCACATGCCACGGAGCGGCTGGGCCCGTGAGCCATGGCCGCTGAGCCTGCGCGTCTGGAGCCTGTGCTCCGCAATGGGAGAGGCCACAACAGTGAGAGGCCCACGTACCGCAAAACAAACAAACAGACAAACAAAGAAAACCAAGATAATTAAAAGTGTTGCAGGGAAGGAGTAGAGGTGCTTTGAGGGCTCATAACAAGGGGGTATAACCTGGCCTAGGGTTGAGTGATGGCTGCCTTTAGGGCATGAGTTTCAGAAGGAGGAGGAAGAGTTGGTCCACGGAGCAGCAGGAGAGACCTCGTTCTGGGAAGAGGGACCAGCACGCACCCAAGGCAGGTGGAAGCATGAGTCTGAGGCTCTGAAAGTTGGCCAGGGCAGGAGCCAGGCGCCACAAGGCAAGGTTAGGGAGAGGGGCAGGGGATCCGGCGGGCCTCATGGGAATTTAGTCTGTACTCTAAACAGAGTGGAGAGCCATGAGAGTTTCAAGCAGAAGAACAGGAAAGTGATGAGGTTTGGTTTGATTTTTAAGTCACACCCCTCCAGCTGCTCTGAAAGAAATGGGCTGGGGAACATTGATATTGAGACTGGCTCCTTCCCCTCTGCAAAGTGGCCTTCATGCCTGAGAGTCCCCCATTAGCCTATGCACCACTAGGATAGTGGATTCCAGTTGTGGTTTCTTTTAGGGCAGGTGTCAAGCACAAAAGTGGGCACAGGACACATGCTCTGTAAAACCCTCGTGGCCCGATTTGGGGCAAAAGCCAGACAATGGTGTCTTTGCTGGTGTTTGAGGGCCACAGTGGAAGTTTGTAGGGCCTGAAGGAAATGCCTGGGGTGGAGGATGTGATGACAAGGGGCAGGGTGCAATCTGGTGGACTTTGATGGCTGGCCTGGTCTAGGTCTCTTGACTCGGATGGGAACAAAGCTGTGCTTGCCAACCTGCAGTTAGAGAAAGCGATGCATATCTTCAAGTGCCTGTGAATGCAGGGAGCTCCAGAGCTCTGACAACCCAGCCCCACAGCAGTCTCTGCACACCAAGCAGGGACATCAGAATCTGGAATTTTCCACCCCTGATTTCCAGTTTAGAAAACCTGTTATATGACTGATCTAGAGAGGGCCCCTCTCTCATACAGGTCTCAGTGCTTCCTTTTACAGAGTTTTACAGTTCAAAAAGCTATTTTATATGCTCTTTCCTTTTCCTGTCTCTCTGTTGTTCTATCTGCTTCCCCATCTCTCTTTCATTTTTCCCCTTAGGAGGCAGTATGATGCAGTTAAAAGCAATTGGCTTTAGAGATAGGCAAGTCTGGGTTTGACCTGTGGCTTTTCCACTTGCTAGGTGAGTTGCTTTGGGCACATTTCCTAACCTCTTGGATTCTCAATTTCCTCATCAGTAAAATGGGTATGTTAATATTTTAATCATAGAGTTGCAAGGTTTGAATCAGGTAATATGCATAATATACATAAGAAAGTGGCACATAGTAGGTGCATAATAAGCTACTATTGCTGATCATTTGTTCAGTGTTTATCTGGTAGCTACTGTGGGCCAGGCCCTGGGCTAGGTACTGGGGTCATAATGTTGATCCCCAAAATACCTCTTTCAAGTCTTGGGCAGGGATCAGTGTTTCCAAAGCCCAATTGTAGCATGTGAAGGAAATGGCTCCACCCCCCACCCCCGCCAAGGGAGGATCTGGAAAATGGCCCCAGATCTAGAAATGGATGTAGGTGCTATTTAAATGATGCTGTCAAGGACTTAGGCTCTCACTTTTCGCCATATTTTCCCCTTGCAGTTTCCTTGTTCAGTTTTGTTCAAATTAAAAATCACATCATGCTTACTACCATGTGGCAGGCCCTGGGCTAGGTCCTACAAAGGACTCCAAGGTGAGTAAGTTGTGGGTCTTTGTCAGTCTGAGAGTGACCATAGGATGGCAACTAAGATGGTCATGGGACAAGACCTGCCCCATGAGGCATGTCTGCAGGGGCCAGTCTCTTTAGCTTGATGGTGAAAGACTCAGTGAACCTTCTAATTTCTGAAGCCTATCATAGGAAAAGGGGTCACCTATTATTTTGGGGTCCCCCGGAGGCAGAACCAGGGCCCATGGCAGAAATCACCATAAGGCATATTCTGTCTCATTAAAAGGAATGGAGCTTTCTAATATCTTCAGGTGTCCAGCAATTAGGAAAGTCTCTCTGGTAAGCAAAGCAAACTCCATCTCTGGGAATGCTCAGGCAGGGCTGGATAAATACCCATCAGGGTGTTGTAAAGGCAATGCCTGATTTGGGTGGGGGCTTTGATGGGATGACCTCTAGGCTTCCTAGTAGCTCTTCGATGCAAGGATTCTAAGTTTCCATTGTCTGCCTGCCAGCTTCCTCCCTCTGGGGCTCACCCTGCAGCTTACCTCACTCCTTCCTGAACCTGGCTCCAGAGCCTTGCCATGGCAACTTACCAATCCGGGTCCAACATGTCAGGCCACCGGGGCATGTGTGAAATAGATTTCACTCTGTGTTCTGGCTGAAAAATTTAGTTTCGTTATCACATCAGCCCCTTTTAGAAATCTTCCCCCTTTAGGTATGTGGGTTTTCTTTCCCAGATTTATATTTCACACACATTTCATATAAAAAGACATGCCAGCATCTGTTACTATACTTTTAAGTTTGATATTTTGGAAAATCAACATCATAGTAGTTTTAAAGTTGCTGAATTCAAATCCTAGCTCTACTACTTACTATCGGTGTTGTCCTGGCCAAGGCTTTTAATCTCTGTAAGATATTAATATCTTAATACCTGTAAGACAAGGTAATAATGACATCTAGGTCATAGAGATGCTGTATGACTAAATAGATAATAACATGCAAAGAACTTAGAACAATGCTGGCACATTGCTTTCAGTAAATGCTAATGGTAAATAAATAATCATTCAATAATAATGTCATTCACTACACTTCATCTGCTATTTACGTATTAATTTTAGAACTATTTCTTGCACATTTTAGAAGTCAGAATATATCAGCTTTGAAAGCGTTCCAGAAGTTACCAATTTCAACCCATCTTTTTACTGCTTAGGAAATTGAGCCTCAGAGGAGTGAAGCTACTTGCTCATCTAGAGGCAGAGGCAGGAGGAGGGTGCAGGGGTCTTTGTTCTTGTCTGACACCTTTTCACACATCACGATTCCCTAATGAGAATTAATTAAGGGTTACCGAATTTTTCTGGTAGGTTGCTTTAAGAAAATAACAAATCACAAGCATGTAACTAACTAAATAAATACTGAAACGCTTCCAAGGAAATTTATTGTTTAAAGAATTGGAAACAGGAAAATGGGATTTATATACTACTTTCTATCTCTGTATTTGGGAGGACTTTGGACGTTGGCTCCCAGGGATCCAGCAGCCCTGCATCCCTACCCCACCCAGGCATGCTTCCATGCCTTTTAAGAAGCAAGGGTTATCCCTGAGATAACCTCGCATGAATGCCTTTTCTCAACAGCCCTCCTAGTTTACTTCTTGGAATACCAGTTCCAGGGCCGGTGCTCTCAGCCTGTGTGGTTTAAACTATTTACAGATATGCTGCCAAACTTTCTTCAATGTGTGTAAAATTTATTTTTGCTTCAGCTGCGCATCACACTGTTGCAAGGATGCCTGCTGGGGAGAACTCTGAGCTAAGTGGATGCTGTGATGTCCTGCAGAGCTGGGTCAACAGTCTGTAAAGAGGCGTGGTGTGAAGCTGAGGCATTCCAAGGAAGACTTTACTGGAATAGGTGGCAACTTGGTTTTGGGAGTTTATAAGAAAGTTTATGATCAGGACAGAGCCAAATTCAAGTCAACCTTCAACTCAGCACTGAGTGAATCATGCAGCTCTGGCTGTCCCATGGAGAGACCTTGTTTAACACTAGACCCGCCTGCTCCCATTGCCCACATTCCTGATTTCAAGTGTGCTGCCCCAATTCCAGAATTTGAAAATGTACTATGAACAAAAAATCCGAGAGCCATTGTCCTAAGGGTGATATGGAACAGAGTGTCCCCTGGTGACATAATTTTGTGCAATACTGGTTTGAACAAAATTCAACCTGATTCCTCACTGCAGGATTTCTCAGTGCCTTTAATGTGCTAATGTATGTGGTGACTCCCCCAGAGCAGGTGTAGAATGCAGCATTTATCCATCTTTTCTGATCACAGAGTCATGTTTTTCTTTCCAAAAACATATGTGGGGGCTAGTATCCTGAGGAAACACTTTGGCAGATACTGTTTCAGAAGGATTTCACCTTCTTTCTTTTCGTCTGAGTGAAGTCTGAAGGCTGTTATAGGAGGGGTTAATTCAAAGATTGACCCTTGGTAGTCCCCGACACACAACTCAGCCACTCACTTGGGCACCTAACTCTATTTCAGGTACTTTTTGAACACATCTCAGGAGGTTTGAAGAGCTACTCACTCTCCCTGGGGAGAGATGGGACCAGTTCTAACTGCAAAAAGGGAAGATGGTAACTCATACACTCTACCTTAGGGTTAGAGCATCTTTGGGGGCTCTGACCTCCTTAGTCAGATATTCTTGTAAATCCCTTTTGCTTACAAGGCTGCTTCCAAGATGTAGCTGCCAGGCTGCCCCTGCACAGGACACACTGTGTGTTGGAACTGATTTCTCTCCATCTTACTGTACACTGTGGAAAGCCTTCATGTTTTGGCCTGAATGTTACAGGCTGGAGCTGATCCTTTGGCCAGCATGTCATTAGCCTGATTAAGTTAATAGCTTGGAATGTCTTTACAGTTTTTTTGGACTCCTTTTTTTCTCATCAATAAATGCAACAAGCACTCACAAACATTTGCTGAATCTACCTCAAGCTAGATGCCATGCTTTGGCAATGCACAGTGAATAAAATAGGGTTTTTTGCATAGATGCATGACAATAAATTAAAATACAGCATGCTATCTGCAAAAAGTGCTGTAGAGACAGAGGAAGAAGTGATCACTTCTGTCTGGATGATCTTTAAGGTTCCTTCCAGCTCTTATGGTATTCTTAGATACCATACCTCCAGGGGATTTTCTTCTCGTTGCAGTCGGCCCAGAGCCTTCTGATCCTCAACACTGCAGAGAAGGTTGAGGATCTCTGTCACTGGGTGCTAGACAACTGTCAGCTGATGTCCTCTTGACTAAATTTCACCTGGCATAGACCTCGACTCAGTCCAGGCCAGCAGGGCCATCCTCCCACTCCCCCAAGTAGGGGTGCATGCTCATCCCGAGCACCATCTACCTTAGACGTTTGGGCTGGAGCAGGAGCTGTGTGCTGTCTTATTCATCCCCTGGACCAGCCTCCTAGTTTGAGAGTGAGAGGATGGGTTTCCACGTGGAAACCTCAGGTTCTAAGCACCTCTCACGGCCTAAAGAAAACAACTAAAATTCTTCACCCAGGACCACAAACCCTCTCAGTTCGGCTGCAGGGCACCCATTTCTCATCTAATCCTCTGTACATCCTTCTGAGACCTGGAGACTCACCTTCTTTCCTGTTCTCATTTCTTTCCTCCTACTATTTTTCTTCCTTCTTCTCTCCTTCCACATTTCCAAATACCATTTTCCGAGGATGATTTCAGCAATAATGAAATCGTCAATGCTAATGAGATGCTGGTTATAGTTTCAAATAGAAAAATCAGGACACATGGTCTGATAATCCCCAGCTGACCCAGGCTGTGAGGAAAGACTTTGGCTCTGAGCACCTTCAGGCACTTCTGGTGTACTCTAGAGAGCTTGGACCATTCTCCCTTCCTTAACAACAACAACAGAAAGTTTTATTCCATCAGGGACAAAATACCCGGAAGCAGCATTGTTAGTAGTTGTAGCCACAGGCCACCCACCCTCTGCCCTTCCTCACCTTCATATCCCCAGGGACGCTGCAGCAAACAAAGAGTTGTGTCTGGAGAGAACCAAAGGTGGGCTGGCACAAGGAAGCCTGGAAACTTGGAATGGGGAGTCCAGGAATGGGAGGGCCTTAGCTGGGGGTAATGAGGAGGAACTCCCTCCAATCCCTTCTGAGTAGTTAGAAATCAGGTGCGCTAATCTCCTCAAGCCTTCAACCTGAGGTCACCACCTCCCCTCTCTACCTGCCTAATCAGGAAACCACCTCCCACCCACCTTACTGATAAGCCTGAGACCACCCACCATTTTCTCAGAACTCTTAGGATTGTCAACCACCATCTCCCTCCCTCCTTTCCTCCCTTCCCTCCCTCCCTCCCTCCTTCCCTTCCCTTCCCTTCCCTTCCCTTCCCTTCCCTTCCCTCCCTCCTTCCCTTCCCTTCCCTTCCCTCCCTCCCTCCCTTCATTCCTTCCTTCCCCACTAAATGTATTCCCCTCACCTGTTTCATCTTATTCTTCCCTGGTCCCTCCCTGGAGCTCCCCTCAAGGCTTCTGCAGCACCCCACTTTCTTCTCTTCTCTGGCTCCTGTCCTCCATCTGACATGTGTGCAGAGAAGAGCGGCCACTGCTGACTCCACTGTTCACCCCACTCCTTTGTTCATCTCTGCACCACCACTCTGCCACTGAGCCTGCTTTTTTATGGGTAACCAATGACCTCCCAATAGCTCTTTTTCTTTTTTTATCCTATTCAACTCTTACAGGGTATTAAAATTTAAATTAAAAAAATTATTATAAAAATACCAAAAAATAATACTTGTTTTTTATAAAGAATTCAAATATTGAATAGGTATGTAGAGTAGAAAATGAAACATCACCTTGGGAATTCCCCGACAGTCCAGTGGTTAGGACTGTGCACTCTCACTGCTAGAGGCCTTGGTTCCATCCCTGGTACGGGAACTGAGATCATGCAAGCCAACACTCCCCCACTCCCAACTCTATGCCATTCCCCAGAAGTAACCACTATAAAATAGTTTGGTAAAAATTCCTCTATGCTGTTGCTTATGAATTTACAAATTTGGGATCATTTTAACATATGCTTCTACAATTGGCATTTTCATTTAATACTGTGCTGCAGATGTCTTTCCATGTAAGTGTGTATGGATACATATCATTTAAAAAATGTCCAACCAGTGTTCCATTTTATGACTATATCACAATTTATTTAGCCAATCTTCTTTTGATAAATACTGAGGTTTAGAAATACCATTTATTTATTTATTTATTCCTTCATGCATTTGTTCATTCGCCAGTCTTCCTTTGATGGCTACTGAAGTTGTTTCCATTTATTTGTTTGTTTACTTATATATTTATGTATTCATTCATGCATGACCCCCATTACAAGCAATGCTGCGGTGAATCCCTTGTACCTTATGTCTTTGCACACTTATGTTCAGAGTACTGGACACTGCTAATCACTTTCTTTTTTGACACTTGTTGCATCTCCAGCTTCTGTCTTGCTTCTCTTCTGCCCTTGTAAACCACTCCTTTCCCTGAGCGCACAATGCATGTTCACCCCTTCTGGCTTCTGTCCCATCTCTTCTCCTGAAATGACCACTTCCAACTCATTCTTCTTGCCCCAGTCTTGTGTAGAATCATCCCTGATTCCCTAGACTAATCCTCCCTAATGGCTTCCATTTATGTAGCACTTACTATGTGCTAGGTTGCGTGCTGGAGCAGACGTTATATCATTCCATCCTGTAACAGTGGGATGAGGCACAGACTATAGTGCTGTCAGCATTTAAATGTGATTAAAAACTGAAGCTCAGAAAGTTAAGGAACTTGTCCAGGTCATTCGACTCATTAAATGGAGGAGCCAGGATTCAATCTCAGGCTTCTCCTGCTGTACAATCCGTGAATTTACATAAGCACCACATTACACTTCATCTTCTGCTCTGCTACTCACAGGACCTCACACAAGCACTGACTGCAGCACCTACCAAACCGAATGGTGATAACTTACTCACAAGTTTGTTTCCCTTCACTAGACTGGGAACTCCCCAAGGGCAGACCCTGTGTCTTTTCTTTCTGCATTTCCCATATTGAGTACAGAACCTGTTTTATCTTAGGTGCTGATATGGATTTGAATGAAAGAACCTGTGTTTGCTGATGAAGAATTCTAACACTCCCTGAACCAGGTCAAGAGTCACACTTCAGCACTCAATAACACATGCTGAACTTGAAGTTTATTTCCTGCCGGTTAATGAAAATAAAATACCCTACTCCCAGGGCCCTAATTAACTAAAGTAGAAGAAGCTCTTTAGATTGGCAGGCAGTAGAACATAATAATTTAAGAAACAGGCTCTGAAATGAGCTGACCTCTGTTCTGATCCCAGCTCTGCCATGTATAGGCAAGTTGTTCAATTTCCAAAATCCTCAGTTACCCAACTAGTAAAATGGAGCTGGCGCTAATGACAGTTAACTTAGAGCTAACTGGGTTATCATGAGGATTAAATGAAGAAGTTGATAGGAAACACTTAGCATAGTGCCTGGCATACAGAAGGCACTCAATATATGTTAGTTGTGCTATTGTCGTGAGGACCAGTATTAACCCCCTCAGTCTTTGCTCAAAGTGAAATAGATCAAGCATTCATTTCTTTTCCCACACTCCAAAGCTTTGACTAGGAGAGCTGGGATTTTTTTTACTTCCAATTTACAAAAATTCTCTTTCTGGCTCTTACTTGTGAAACAAACATTTATTGAGTGCCTTCTGTTTATCAGACTCCTTTCTGATTGGCCCTACAACTGTTGGGGAGAGTCTACAATCTACAGTAGGGAGGATAAGCATTGCCCAGGCTAGCAGCCTAGGGGAGGATAAAATTTTCCTGCTTTTTACTATTGAGAATATTACTTGATTCTCTGGAAAACACACCTTTTTCTTTTCAAACTTCAAGGATTTGTTTTAAAATATTTTCTCATGAAAGTCTGAAGGTTTTGTACCGTGATGCATGAAGGAATGGTTATATAGCTTTTAGAGTCTGAATCGTAGAGATGCCTGTGCTGTCTTTGTTCTTTGAGGCAGAAAGCTTTCTTATATCAGCAGGTCTCAACGATGACTTTAGGAATCAACATTTGTTCTGTGGTTCTTACCCATTACCAAGTATTTATTTTTTAGAGGGGTTGTTGTTATTTTGTTTGGGCTTAACCAGTTTTTTCCAAGGATGACATTTGAGAAAGACCCCACCCCCAGCAACCAAAACCAAAACAAACGTAAAAGAAAACCCCCAACCCCAAGCTCAAATCCCAACAAAAGCGAATGACTCAGTACAAGCAAGCTTTCTAGACCTAATCGATAGATTATTCAATTCCAGAACTGTATGTTCCCAGAGAACCATGCCTACTATTTTAATTAAATTACCTGAAAAGGAGGAAATTCCTTAGTAATGCGACTTGGCTTTGAAACTTGGGATTGTCTTTCCTTGCATGTAACATACACATCTCTTATTACAAACGAAGGGGTCTCTTTTCCAGGTGATATCTGTTCAGGAAATCCAGCTTTAGGGATGCAGGGAGACATGAAAAGGGAAAGGCTTACTTTTCTTTGGTGAGTGTCGGAAGCAGGCGTGGCTTTACATTATGCAAGCACCTGGCTGCTTGCACTGGGATACCTGTGCTGTCAGGGGACAGCCCTTCTGGACTGCCAAGTGCTCCTAGAAGCTCCTAGGGCTGGGTGCTTCTTCTTGCTCCTTGCTTCCCTGGAGTCCTGGCTTCTTGGTTAGATGCTCTGTTTCTGAACTGCTCAGGCCACCACGCAGGAAGGAAATTGTGGGCCAAATGACTAAAACTCTCACCTTGAGCCCAAAGCATGACCCTTCTCTCAGAGCCTCAGTTCCCTCAGCTGAGAGGCAAGGAGTTTCATTTGAGTGTTTCTGAGCTCTGATATTCTGGGGTTCCAGAAACCCTTCCCCAGCCAGGCCAGTGACCTAGTTGTGAAGGAGAGTGAGAATGAAGCCGTTGTTTGGAATTCATGGGTGGGGTGGGTAGGGTACCTCCTAATAAACTTGAGTGGGGACTGGAGCAACCTGTTTCTCCAATCCTCCAGTGAGGGCTGAACGAGGCATGTCCCTCCTTTGGCACTGTTGCAGAGACATTTGGAATGCACTTATTAGAGCACATTGGGCTCATGAACCTGATACTTCACCATCTGAAATACCGAAAAAGATAAAAATTGCACACGACATGGAACCCAGGTGATCTGTGGATCAAATCAATATTTCAACTCTGTTTCTCTTCGGAGCTCCTGTCTGAGGGAACACCTCCTCTGTCATCTCAAAAGACTTTTTAATACAGTTGACCCCTGTGTGATTTTGTCCTCAAGAAGAAATGCAGGAGGGCCAATTGGGATTTCTAAAGCTTAATGCTGGACTATTCTGTGCCCCAATGATTTTGAAAGCCTGTGTATTTAGGGAGGTGGTGGCAGGGAGTCTAGGGATGGAAGCTTGGGTTCCAGTCTTGGCTTTGCCACAGCATGGTTGTGCAGTCTTGAGCAAGCTGCTTGATCTCTCTGGGCCTCCGTGTTCTCACCAAACAACATCTATCTGTGGTCCTTTCCTGCCCTGGCACACCACGATGCTAAGTCCCAAAGGCAGAAACATACAGTCTTGGGTGTAGAATGAGGCCAGATCTACCCAACTATTTTTGCTAGTCTACTTCTTCCCTCGTGTGAAGACATATCTCTGGTATGGAGGTTACACTCCCTTCCCAAGCTCCTCCTTTTTGAAGTTCTTTGTAACGTATCCAAGGAAGTAGGAGAGAGGCATGGATGTTTGAGCCTTGGAAGGGGCTTTAAGGAGAATCATCCAGCTGTTTCAAGAATGCCTCCTAGGGCTTCCCTGGTGGCACAGCGGTTGGGAGTCCGCCTGCCGATGCAGGGGACACAGGTTCGTGCCCTGGTCCGGGAAGATCCCACATGCCGTGGAGCGGCTGGGCCTGTGGGCCATGGCCGCTGAGCCTGCGCGTCCGGAGCCTGTGCTCCGCAACGGGAGAGGCCACGACAGTGAGAGGCCCATGTACCGCAAAAAAAAAAAAAAAAAAAAAGAATGCCTCCTACCCTCATTGTCTGGTGGGAGGTGTTTGGCAAGTTTGGGCATCAGCATTTCGTAAGAGTTAAGAGCCCTGGCTTCAAAGTCAGCCAGCTCTTTTTTCATATCCCAGCCTTGCCAATCATTTCAGTTCATTAGTCAGCAAATATTTATCAAGTGCCAATTTTGTGCTAAGCTATTTTGCATACATTATCACATTTAATCCTCACAGCCCTGTGTAGCAGGTACTGATTTTATCCATACTTCAGATGAGGAAACTGAAACTCAGAGAGGTGATGTGACATATCCAAGGTCATACAGCTAGTAAGTGGCAAAACTTGGGCTTGAATCCAGGTCCAGTAGCTCCAGAGTGATGGCTGTCAGCCATGACCCTCTGCCGTTTCCCAAACCTTATTTTATTTAATCCTTATTTAAATCCTCATTTGCTTTATTGTCAAACTTCCACCTCAGTGCTTCAGAAAAGCCCCTGTGAGTGTGCCAGTCCACATAATGGATTAATGAGCAGATCCACTTCTGGAGGAGGATTGAGTAGGCAGACATTGGACGGTGCAGTGGGAAAAGCTCTGAAGCATGTACGCCTCCAATAAGTCAGGCCTGCCTGGCCCTTACTAGTCATCTGATCTGAGGCATTTCCACTCTCTGAACTTTATCAGCCTTACTTTCCTCACAAAGATATTGTAAGCATCAATCCAGACGATGGCTATGAAAGGATTTTACAAACTAAACAGTGATGAAAATTGACTCATTATTATTGTGGTCATACTTCTCTGTTTTTGTCACTCACTGAACTGGACAGCAAATTGCATGTTGTCTTCAAGAATCTTGAAATACACCACCCAATGATCCAAGCCCTGGAGTCACATGAAGAAGTAGTATGAGGCAGGTTTACACTTGGCTTTCCTGCCTGACTCATTTAGAAGTACCACATTCTAGACTGTGCAGCATTACCATGGCTGCCACTGTGACATGTGGTCAGCCCAGAAAGGCTGGAATGTGACATTCCTGAACAGATTCAGGCATGAAAAGAGAGAAGAAGAAAGCACAGCATTTGTAAACAGACAGCCTGGAGCTCATTTTCTGTACGCTTGTTTTGAAAGCCTGTGGTGGTACAGCTATCTGCCCATCACTGGATTTTATGTCCTTGGGAAGCATGCACTGCCACACACCTGCAGACTGCCTCAGCCAGGGCCTCACACTCTCGGACCACTGATTCCAGGAGGGTTGGGCAGGGGGATCACTTGCTGAGTTAACCACTCAGCCCTCCAAGGAATGAGAGGAGATGAAAACCAAAGGTGCCATCTGCAGGTGGTTGGAGACGCCCTGCACCGTTGGTTGCTGAGTTTTCCCGTGTGTGCATTTACTCTCTGCCCTCTGCCATGGCTGTCCTAAGGGTGACACAGGAAGAGGATTTTATCCCTTTTGAGACTTTGTGTCTAGTTTGGGGCCCAAGGGGGAGAGAGAGAAGCAGATCCACTGGTCCAGGCTTGGATGAGAGCATTTCTTTAATTAGACAAAGGAGGCAGGCTGCCAGAGAACAAGCCAAGAGCTCCTGGGGCACATCAACATCCCTCCTGTCTAACAATTAGCAGGTAATCAGCTGTTGGAAAATCCTCTGCTTGGGGTGGTACCAAGGAAGGGGCTGTAGTCATCTAAGTGAAAAAGGATGCTGAAAGCAAACACCATTGAGGGAAAAGCCTGCAGAGCTAGTTGGAGACCTGGGCTCCTGTCTCAGCCCTGCCATTGGCCTCTGCGTGAACTTGGCTGAGTCACTTGCCCTCTCTGGGACTACATTTTATGAAAGAGAGTAAGGCAGTGATCTCTTAGATGCCTTCTAACTAGGCTGACCAACCGTCTCAGTTTGCCCATGACTGCCCTGGCTTTACTACTGAAAGTTTCCCATCCAGGAATCCCTGCTTCCAACTGAAAATTCCCCTACTTGATTGTTCTAGTATCTTCCCTCCGGGGTCTCAATCCCTTTCCTCTGTGCTGTAGAAGCCTGGATTCTTTGGATCAGAAAATCCCTGGGACGATTGCTTCTGCTAAGGGCTGTGTCAGGGGTGATATTCAAAGCATGTAACATCCTCTATGACCAGGGCACCAACCCATCAGAAAGGACCAGACCATAAACCCCAGGCTACTCCCCGCCCTGAGACATGAGCAACCCTACACTGAAAGTGGGCTCCCATCTTCAGATCTGTGATAATCCCACCTCTTTTTGTAGTCACACTAGTGACTTCAGGGCCGGTAGAGCTGAAGGGTGACCCAGCTTCTCTTTTGATCCTTGTTCTCAGACTGAAGGTGGTGACTCCCCAGTTTACTGGTCAGATCACCCTCAGCCCAGCTTTTTTTTTTTTTTTTAATCTTTATTGGAGTATAATTGCTTTACAATGGTGTGTTAGTTTCTGCTTTACAACAAAGTGAATCAGCTATACATATACATATATCCCCATATCTCCTCCCTCTTGCGTCTCCCTTCCACCCTCCCTATCTCACCCCTCTAGGTGGTCACAAAGCAGTGAGCTGATCTCCCTGTGCGATGCAGCTGTTTCCCAGTAGCTATCTATTTTACATTTGGTAGTGTATATATGTCCATGCCACTCTCTCACTTCGTTCCAGCTTACCTTTCCCCCTCCCCATGTCCTCAAGTCCATTCTCTACATTTTTATTCCTGTCCTGCCCCTAGGTTCTTCAGAACCATTTTTTTTATATTCCATATATATATGTGTTAGCATACAGTATTTGTTTTCCTCTTTCTGACTTACTTCACTCTGTATGACAGTCTCTAGGTCCATCCACCTCACTACAAATAACTCAGTTCCGTTTCTTTTTATGGCTGAGTAATATTCCATTGTATACATGTGCCACATCTTCTTTATCCATTCATCTGTCGATGGACACTTAGGTTGCTTCCATGTCCTGGCTATTGTAAAGAGAGCTGCAATGAACACTGTGGTACATGAGTCTTTTTGAATTATGGTTTTCTCAGGGTATATCCAGTAGTGGGATTGCTGGGTCGTATGGTAGTTCTATTTTTAGTTTTTTAAGGAACCTCCGTACTGTTCTCCATAGTTCAGCCCAGCTTCTTACAGCCTTTAAAGTTAAGACCGCTCTGGGTACTGATGACTAAATCCAGAGTATAGTTTCTACCCTGAAACTAACTGGGCTGCCAGTTGTTTTTTCATTCAGAGAGGAGCCCCTAAATTATTTGGGGTTGAGGGAGTTTAAAGTCTCAAATAATGGTTGCCATACATCTATCAAGGGCAGAGGAAAGAAAACTCATGTGACCTCTGGCTCTCGCTCACCTCCATGCTTGTTGAGCCCATTTCCCATGACCTCCCTGCCTGTTTTGGTCCTTCCTTCGGTGTCTCCCTCATCCGTTTGTGTTGTGTCTTGCGTGCGGTCACTTGCATTAGGCATTGTGCTACAGGTTGGTGAAGCTGAAGTTGGATATGACCCCTACGGTGACGCTGCAATGTGGCAGGGCAGCCCGACGTGAGCAGCTGTCCTGGGATGTGGCTTTTTTGCTCTAACAAATTGGAGAGCCATCCCAGCATAACTGAGGGTGAGTCATTCTGCCCCCGGGGTGACATCTGGGCCAGGCCTAGAAGGTGAGGAGGAGCTACGGGTGGGAGAAAGCAGGCATGCCAGGCATGGAAAATGGCACACACAAAGGCACGAGCTCTCTCCCACCCCCTCTGACCATCTCCCTTTGTCACTCACTGTGGGTGGCACTGTGGGCGGCAGTGGGTCAGGGATTGCTGGGCCAGAGGCCAAGGCAAGCAGAGTCAGCTCTCAGGCGACTGCCAGGCCCAGGGAGCCCTGGCACATCCAGGAGACTTCTTCCTATTCCCCAGAGCAAATGGAAGCTGCAGAGGTGAATTTCCTCCCTTTCCTTTTCGTTCCTTGGAATACCTGCGTCCTCCTGTATCAAAGGACCAGCTCTGACCCTGCCTTCACCCCCCAGGCCCCTCTCCACTTTGTTGCCAGTCGCTGTCGATCCTAGCCCTCTGGCCTACACTCCCTCCTGTCCAGTTCCACAGCTGCCACCAAGGTTCAAATCCTAGTCATGTCCCACCTGGTTGGTTGCAACAACGTCTACATCAATCCCGTGATTCAAGCCTCTTTGTTCCTTACTGTCCTGTGTGTGCTGCCAGATGAATCTTTCCAAAACAGTGTTTTGTTGACCTCATGCACCTGTTTTGAAATCTTTGTAAGCACATTTCCTCAGACCTCACCGTCCACTGTGTTCAAACAAGGCCACTTTCATATTCACAACCCAGTTGTCTTTGGCTCCTGCCTCTCTGCTGACACTGGGCCTGTCTCTTCCAAATTGTACCCCAAGCAGTTCTGGGAAGCCCCGGGGTAGTGCTCTGAGCATCCAGGCCAGTCTGTGCATGTTTGCTAACAATCTGCACACAGGCCAGACATACACCGAGGAGTGTTTGGAGACTTACATGCTGTGACCTCTAGTATATGTGATTTTTTATTTTACAAAACAAACAAGACACTGCCCCAACAAAAACACCTGGTCCTTTGCCATAGATGATTTGAGAAGCACTGCCCTAGGGGATTCTCATGCACAAGTAAGTCTGGCCCCTCTGTGCATTCCCTCATTTGCTCCCTGTTACCCACTGGCAGACCCAGAGTTGCTTTTTCTGGAAAACAGTCCTTACTGCTTCTTTTCTTGGAGCACGGCTGTCAAGAGTCTTCATGCAAGAAGCAGCTTTCTTCAAATAAAAAAAAAAAACAAAAAACCAGCAATTCAGAACATCTGCCCTTTTAACATTAAATTTGGGATTTCCATTTCATTTATTTGTTTATTTATTTATTTGGCTACGCTGGGTCTTAGCTGTGGCACGTGGGATGTTTAGTTGCAGCATGCGGGATCTTTTAGTTGCGTCATGCGGCCTCTAGTTCCCTGACCAGGGATTGAACCTGGGTCCCCTGAATTGGGAGCATGGAGTCTTAACCACTGGACCACCAGGGAAGCCCCTGGGATTTCCATTTCAAATCACTATTTGCCTTCTTTCTCCAAAGCATTTCTTTTTTCCTGTTTAGCATGGTAACTAAAAAAAAAACAAACAAACCAAAAAAAAAACACTTTAAAATCAACTTTACTGAAAATTAAGTTCCATACCGTAAAGTGCACTTATTTTCAGTGTACAGTTTGATGAATTTTGACCAGTGGTGATACTTATTAGATCACCACCCCAGTTAAGATATAAAACAATTTCATCACCTTAGAAAGTTCCCTTGTATTCCTTTGCAGCCAATCCCCACTTCCACCTGCAGTGAGAGGCAATAACTGCTCTGCTTTCTGTTACTTCTTCTATAGATTGGTTTGGCTTCTTCTAGAATATCACATAAAATGGGATCATCCAGAATGTGCTCTTTGATGTCTGGCTACTTTTACTCACCGTAATGATTTTGAGATTCACCTATGATGTTGTATGCATCGTAGTTCAAGCCTTTTACTTGCTGAGAAGCATTCCATTGTATGTACCACAATTCGTTTATCTATTTTTCTGGGATACTTCCAGTTTTTGGCTACATGCGTAAGTTCTCTGAACATTCATGTGCAAGTCTTTGTTGGGACGATTGTTTTCATTTCCCTTGGGCAAATACCTAGTAGTGAGATTGCTGGTCATATGGTAAAGACTATGTTTAACTTTGAGAGAAATCAACATTAATCCAGAGTCCATGTCTCTTTTGATGGAAATCATATGATTTCTAATGAGACCCCAGCTCCAGCTGCTCTGGAAGATGTCAGTTGTGCCCTGCTCCAGGGACTCACCAAATCAAATTTCACATGAGTGCTCTGTCTTAGTGTCCTGACACTAATGCTGTTATGATCTGCTGTGAGTTGTGTTGCAAATACTAACCTGTGATAAAAACATATTTTAAAGTACCAATGTTTTTGAAAGATTTGCCTAAGAAATATAATGATATATAGAATCTATGTATATGTAGAATATATGTAGGGTTCAAGGTTATCTTTGGAATACACACATTTTCATTCACTTGCATTCTAATAGGCTTATCTTATCCATTGCTACAACTTGTAGTAAGTGGCTGCATTAGCATCCAGCCTAAGTTGTGTATAACAAAGACCCACAAAAACAGCAGCTAAATGAAACGAGAGAGAAGTCTATTTCTCAGTCATGTAAAACACTGATGGGGCAGCCTGTGGCTGGTAGGGAACCTCTATAGTCATTCGGGACCCAGGCTTCTTCTAGTTCACCATCCCTAGGGGTGGCCCCTGTCCTCATGATCCAGGATTGAAATAAAACTGTCATATCTACAATCCAGACAGAGGTGTGGGGGAGGGGGAGGACATACTCCCTCCCCTAGGGACACATTCCAGAGCTTGACTTTGCTATTTTTGCTTACATCCCATGGGCCATAATTTAGTCACGTGGCCAAGCCTCACTACAAGGAATCCTGGGAAGTATAGTAACGCTCCTACCTAAAACTGGGTTGCTGTATTACTGAGAAAGAAGGGAAGAAGTAATACTGAGGGACAAGAAGCAATTTCTGCCATTTGGCCATTATTGAAATATTATTAATAGTTATTTTGAAACTGTTGCAGTTTCTTATGCCCTACAGCATTTTGGTGGGTAATAAAAGTGTGGGCATGTCTGTAGGAGTGCTTTGTGCCTGGGAACAATGTCTTATAGGTGGTGTTGGAAAACAGGTTCCTTACCCTGATATTCAAGTGGCCACAGATTACTTATCCAAAAATTTCACCCTTTGGTTCTATATTGAGAGCTCTATTTTAGCCAAAAAGGGTCTTAAACAGATCTTTCTCCTTCTCTCTCATCGCTCATGTTGTTTCCTTCACTTAGAACCTTCCTCAGGTTCCTTGAATGTCCTGGGCTCATTCCCCACCTCAGCATTCTTGCATCACCTCACTCTGGGATGTTTTCCTCCAGAAAGCTTTTCAAACAGCCCTCTCCTTTCTGTCATTCAGATCTCATTTCAAATATCAAATGCTCAGAAAGTCCTTCTCTGAGTAAGTCTTCTAATACTACCTCTTCCTCACCCCACCTCATCACCCTACTTTATTTTCTTCATAGAATTTTCTTCACTACCTGAAATGACCTCATTCCTTTACTTGTTTATAGCTTTTCTGTGTCTTCCCCACTGGAATGCTCTAGGAAATCCAAGGGCTTGTCGGCTGCCCCCTGCTGCATCCCTAGCTCAGTGAAGCACCTTAGAGGCTCAATACTACATTGCTTAAATTAACAAGTAACTGGACACCTTTTTCTCTCTCCCTAAATCTACTCATGCTCTAAAGCCCAGCCTACACCCTCCACTTGCCCCATGAAGTGTGTTTTGATCCTTTCCCCTCCCATTTGCCTTATGCCTGACTTCTTCTCAACTTTTAAGTTGAAACTTAAATGCCTCTACCTTGGAAAGGCCATCGCTACTGAACCCAGCTCAAGCAGGTCCCCATTGCTTTATTAGAGCACCCTGCTCATTTCCTTCAGGGCACTCCTCCTGACTTATAATTCTACATTTACTTACTTGTGCACTTATTTTTTGTCTCTCCTCACTGGAAGTTAAGCTCTAGGAGAGGAAAGTTATGTCTGCCTTGTTCACCTGTGTATCCCTTGGGCCCAGCATGGTGTCTGCTATCTACTAGGTGCCCCAGATACTTGAGGATTAATGGATGAATTCCCAACCTGTTCTGTCTGTTCCACTTCCCCAGGGAATAATGATTCTCTCCCATTACCTTAAACTGGTTTTCAATCTTGCAAAATTCCGCATTTAGGCAAGTATTGTCCCACAATTGTGTAAGCTCCTTGGAAACAAGAACCAGTTCCCTCTTTATACCTCTTCACCCCAGCATCCTGGGCTCCCTTAGATAAATTTTTCTATCTATTCCAGGAATATTAATAAGCACTACAAGGAAACTGGATTCTGTGGCCAAAAAGTTTGGTTGGGACTAGGATAAACTTTAAAAACTTTTTTTAAATTGCAGAATTTTACAAGGATTTTAACACGCTAAGGCATGCTATAAATCTCCAAGAGTGAAGATAAAATAGTCAGCCTCATTATTTGTACATTGAACCCTCCATGTCCTTTATTCAGAGACTCATCTTATGTGTCCTAAGCATTTAATGGTACACACCTCCTTTTCCTCTAGTTTTTCCTGTTCCTCTTTCTGCCTCCTTACTTCCTTCCCTGCTTTTTCTCCAGTCAGCCTCCCTTCTTGTTAAAACTCCTTGCAAGTAGCCTTGACCCTGAACCCTCATTAGTGGTGTGTAGAGCACAGGTGTAATTGCTCAGCCCTACAAAGACCCACATATCTCTGGGTCTTATTTTCCACTCAGAGGATTTAGAAAATGGGACGATAAAGGATGCTTTCCTGATAAGTGTTTGGGGGGTGCCTTTTATATCTCAGACCATCTGTGGGGTCCATCTCCAGTTTGGAAGATGGAACTAGCGTTCAATCAGGAGCTGTGAGCAGGGTGTGAACCTGCTCCAACCTTAGGGTAGAGCAACAGGATCTCAGACAGCTCTGGGAGCCTTCCTCAGCATTGGACACTTTAATAGAAGTGAGTGTCTGACACCCCTGCTGAGATGTGAGTGTCTGATCTGAACTGTTGAGAAATGTTTCCTGGCTTACTATATGCATGAGGTATTGACTACACTTGTGGTAGCAAGATGAGCAAACCAATAAAAACAACAAACCACAAACTGAACAAACAAATAAAAGACCACCCACATTTACCAGGGAAAGCCCCACACAGCTTTGAGAATACTTATTCTACATAACAGAATTCCAGAATAGCAGTCAGGAACTTAGAGAAAGCATTGTACGCACGGCAAAACTGAGGTCAAGTTGAAGTGTCCGCCCAAGGCCATACGATTGAGGCTGTGACTGAGCAGGGATTAGCATCTGGAACGCCCAATTCTTAAGCTGGTGCCCTTTCAATTTTCCCCAGTGTCTCAGTAAAGGATATTTTTAGTACGTTGTACTTATTAAATAAAGTTTTATGTTCTCTGATGCTGTCTTACAAGCTTGGGAGCCAAATGTTTTATAAGAAACACAAATTAGTTTATTCTATGTATCCATTAATTGATTCCATAGGACTATTTGGGGGCTCAACTCAGTGGAGAAAGAACACCGTAAAATAACTATAAAGCAAGGTGAAGAAGGAAGTATTACTTTTGTCATGTTCCTTTGGGCTTTGTTTTGAAGGTAAGTAGAGACCACCTTCAAAGTTGTCATAAAATCAGAATGTTAGAGCCAGAGGGCAATTGAGAACACCCCCGTTTCATAGATAAGGAAACTGAGGCCCAGCAGTAATATCACTAGGTTAGATTATATGAGCTAATTCATGTAAAATGATTATCACAGTGCCTGACGTAGACAAGCTTCAGTTAATGCTAGCTGCTGTTACTGTAATCACTTTCCTTGTCATCATCATTATCAACTTCATCATTTTTTGCAGAGGGCTCTTTCTGCTCTGATGATCTATGTTCCTTCTATGCTTTGTTGCAATCATAATCTGGGCTCAGCAGGAGACAGAACCCTTCCTAATTCTATTCCTAGCAGTAGGACGGGGCATCCTCCTAATTTCGTCTCCTGGCCTGTTCCAGCCTGGGCTCCAGAAATAAACCAAGCCAAGCTTGAATGTCTGGGAAACGGGTACCACATTCCTAGCCAGACCCCATTCTTCAAGAAGAGGGAGGGAGAAGAGAATACTCTGTCTCAGCTAAGCTCCTAAAGTACATTATGAACCTGAGACTCCTAAGGCGTCCAGGTCAGGTTCTGAACCCAATGTGGTCCTCCATAGATGGCAGTAGACAGACACCAAGCTTCAGTTTCATTTTTAAGTCCATCACAAGGTGACCTTGGCCAAGTCGTTGTTTCATCATCACAGGGATACATAAACCTCCTCTCTCCTTGCTAAGAATTTCCCGGGTGGAGTGAAGTGGTGTCATATGCCAACAGGTAGTGGGGGATGGGAAAACTGGCAAAAAAACGCATGATACATATACAGATGTTAGGGGGGAAGGTGAGCTTTGTTTGGTGTTACCCTTGAGGGACTGGGATCTACAGAGTAGTCTCAAGGCATGAAGGGAGCACACTAGGACGTGGAGAGCGATCCAGGATCTGTGCCCAGGGGCTGCTGGAGAAGCAGGTAGTTAGAGCCATTGTCAGCTGCTCTAGTGTTTGTTTTGCTACCTGCCTTGGAAGATTTTTCACCCTCTTTACCCTCTCTCAGTTGCCGGCTTCAAGTAAACAGTTTGGTGAGGTTGTGCCATCAGAAGACAAGGCGCACTGATTTGCTGTGCTTTTCACTTGACACTCACTTTAAACACTGATGTACTTACTGCTTAGGACTTTGGGCATCTTGCCATGATGAGGCTAGTGGTGGGGCAGTGGTGGTGAAGAATTACGCTGTTTATAAGAGCAGTTTCCCTTTGGTACTGTGAGGCATCCAACACCCTTCAGAAGTGCAGGATCCCGTGTGCATCATGTTTTATTTGCCTCTGCCTGAGAGGGCCATTACAGGGTTTGGACTAGACGTTAAAACAATGTGTCACGTACCTCTAAGTAGAGACAATACTGTTGTACAGCCCTCCTAATAAATGACAAAATCTCTGTTTGAATCCAGAACTACCCTTCAACTCCACCTACTTTTTCAAGGAGCTCCTACATGGCTTAGGACTGAATCTTGGCTCTGCCACTGGTAGCTCTGAGATCTTGGGCAAGTTCTTATACTTTAGTTTCCTCATTTGTAAATCAGGGATGATAGTGCCCACCTCAGAGCTGTTATGAGTTTTAAATGAAGTAATGTGTAAAAATGTTTAATGCAGCGTCTGGCAAAGAACCAGCACTTACTGCATATTAATTGATACTGCTGCCACTATTAGTAATTGGGAAACAGGAATAGGAAAAATGGGGAGACGGGAACTGAGCTCAGACATGTAACCCAGCCAGAAATTTGTCACCAAACTATGAAATACATACCCTGCAACTTGGCTGGCAGATCACATCACCTTCCTTTCTCAGGTGCTCTAACATGAAGCCTGTGGTACCTAACACAGTGTCTCAAACTTTTTTGATCACGCCCTCTATCAGTAAAATAATTTTAAGTACTCTTCCATGATATGTGCATATTTGCTTGTATACCACTATATTATCAAATACATTATAAAACATATAAAATAAAAAAGTTTAAAACCGAGATAAAAATAAATATCAAGGGAAACTCTAATATTTCCTCCCATATTTGAGTTTTTTGTGCCGGTCTGTGGGTGGGATTGGGGGCTTGAGAGAGGCCATTCTATGAAGCACCTGCTGCAAGGATCAAATGAAATAGCCTCCTTCATTAAGCAGTTATAGGATTTTAGTTTGCTTATCATTAACCCATGTATGCACATAAACAATAATAATGATAAAGTCTCCTGAAAGTTACGCTTCAATGATAGCAATAGAGCTGTACTTTGAAGGGTCTAGTCATCAAAACCTCACTGAAAAATGCCATACCACATACCAAATGCCATTGCAAGAACTGGGAATGGAGATGAATAAAAATCCTGGCCACCCAGCATCTGGGCTTTTAATAGGGAAGACACACACAGTGAATCAACACAGCACCATGTAACATATGCAGTGAAAGAAAGTACAAAATCAGAATGAGAGGAAGGAGTAGGGGTTGTCAGGGAAAGCTTCCTGGAAGAAGTGATGCCTGGCTATGGTTTTAAAAGATAAATAAGTATTTAACAGACAGAGAAGAAAGGGTGTTTGGGTTAAAGGCACAGAGATGAGAAACAGCCCCCACATTCAGTATCCTGATTGGACTGTAAAGTGGGGACAAGTGGACAGAGATGATACTGGACAGGTGGTCAAGTACAGGTCATGGGGCCTTGAGCCTTCTGATGAAGTTTGGTTTGAAACCCAAGAAGGGGGGGATCCATTAAAGGCTATAGACAGGGGGGTGACATGGTTGTATTTGCATGTTAGAAGGATCTCTCTGAAGACCCTGTGAATGGAGGGTTGTGAGGCATGAATCTGGGGGACTCCTGGGGCTCCAGGAGAGAAGGAAAGGGAGCCTGAACTAACTCTACAGGAGAGAGAGTGAGGCTGATGATGGTGTGACAAAATTGGAATTTAGGAATTCAGACTTGGTATAGGCACGGCCTTCTCAGCTCCTTCAGTCTATCAATTCTAGGAGATCAAAGGAAGCCTCTCATTCTTGAGAGGCAGTGAAACTTGAGTAGAAAGTTTCTAAGCCTCAGGTCTAGAGACCCCAATGCCTTAGACTTTTTCCCAGCAAGACTCTTAAGTTCACTGAAACAATTCCTACAAGGCAATCTACAATCCTAGCAGGTATCCTAGCTAATCAGACCACCAAGGCTGCAGTGACATCACTGCAGCTCCTACAGTCCCCAACTACAGACCTGAGCACTGGGTCTGACCTTTAGAGAGGTCAGGGGGCTGCTCCACTACATTGGACTGGCTTTGCCCTAGACAGGGAAGGCTCAACATTGAGCTCCCCAATGCCAAGAACTGGCACTGCTTAATAAGTGAAGACTGAAGACTACCCTTTTCTGAGTTAATTTAGTCCCTCCCATTTCTGGGATTCTAAGACTTGGAGACACTAGACATGAAACCAATTATTTCACCTACTTTCAGATCTCCAACATTACTGGAAATATATTCCATCGCTTATGACTCCTTGTACCTACACTTTTATTTTTTTAACTTTTTTTTTTTTTTTGCAGTACGCGGGCCTCTCACTGTTGTGGCCTCTCCCATTGCGGAGCACAGGCTCCAGACGCGCAGGCTCAGCGGCCATGGCTCACGGGCCTGGACGCTCCGCAGCATGTGGGATCCTCCTGGACCGGGGCATGAACCCATGTCCCCTGCATCGGCAGGCGCACTCTCAACCACTGCGCCACCAGGGAAGCCCTATTTTTTTTAACTTTTAAGAGGAGTATAGCAAATATACAGAAAAGTGCCCAAATTGTTAAGTGAATTTTCACAAAGTGAACATGCTTGTGTAACCAGCATCCAGATTAAGAAATAGAAAATTGCCAGCATCCCAGAAGGCCCGTCTTGCTTCTTCCAGTCACTACCCTCCCAAAGCCTAATCAATATTCAGATTTATAGCACCATAAATTTGTTCTGCCTTGTTTTGAGCTTGGTAGTTCACGTATTTTCCCTGTTGTATAGTATTTTATTGAGAAAATACACCATGAGTTTTTCTATGGTTAAAGGGGATTGAGTAGTCTCCAGTTTGAAGCTGTTACAAATAGAGAGCTATCACCATTCCTTTACATGTCTTATGGTGTGATAAGCATGCATTTCTGTTAATTTCCAAAGTGGTTCCATAGATTTATATCCCCACCAGCAGTGTATGAGTGTTCCAAGCGTTCCACATCCTTGTCAATACTTGAAATTGTCTATTTCTTCATTTTAGTCATTCTGGTGTGTGTGTGTGGTGGTATCACATTGTGTTCTAATTTGCATTTCTCTGATGACTAGTAAAGTTGGGGATGACTATACTTTTTGACCAGTCTAGGTTTTTCACCTCCATTTCTTCCCCTTCCAATTACCCTTCACTTTGTCCAACCCTAACTTCTCCACTAATATTGCGGTCTCTAAAGTTGCCAACATCCCACCCAGCTGTAGCACAATACTTGTCCCTCTTTCAGTTTTCCCTAGCATCACTAATGTATCAGTTTGGGCTCCTTCAGATGCCAGCATCCATAAACCCAAAGCAAAGTGGCTTATGTGAAAGAAAAAAAAAAGGAAATTCTTTAGTTCCATAAGTGGAAGGTATTGTCTTATATCTCAGGTACAGCTTGATTTAACACTCAAATACTGTCATCTCTGGCTCTGCCACCACTGTGTTGGCTCTATGTTCAGATGGGAGATGGCTGTAGTAGTTCCATTTTATGCAGTTACAGGTTCAGTTCTCCAAAGCCAAAGAAACAAAGAGCCCTAAAATTGAGTCTTGTTGGCTCTGATGGCCTGTTTGGACCATATGACAATCCTGGAACATGGGAGATGAGCTTAGGCCTGGGTAATAGGTATAACCTGGAGGAGGTGGAGTGGATCAGCCCTGCTCAAAGCAAGGATTGAGGGTGGAGGCAGGTTGATTCCTCAGAAGGAAGTTGGGGTAAAATTACCTGGACAGTGAAAAGATTCCAAAAAGCAAATTCAGCAGTTGTCTACTACGTTTGTGGACCCAGTTCTAAGGCCAGAAACCTTGGAATTATTCTTGAGTTTTTTTTCTTCTTCACCCTTTACCTCCCTCAATTATGACTGCCCATCAATTCTACATCCTAAATAGCTTTCTAATCTATCCACTTCATCCTTCCAGTCACCATTCCAGGCCAAGAAAACATTAACTCATCTTTTGACTTGTGCAATAGTTTTTCTTACATTCTCTTTCTTTTCTCTAAACTCAAAAAATAACAACAACAGGGACTTCCCTGGTGGCACAACGTTTAAGAATCTGCCTGCCAATGCAGGGAATGTGGGTTCAATCCCTGGTCCAGGAAGATCCCACATGCCACAGAGCAACTAAGCCCGTGCGCCACAACCACTGAGCCTGTGCTCTAGAACCCGCGAGCCACAACTACTGAGCCCACATGCCACAACTACTGAAGCCCGCGTGCCTAGAGCCTTTGCTCTGCAACAAGAGAAGTCACTGCAATGAGAAGCCCATGCACCACAACGAAGAATAGCCCCCACTCGCCACAGCTAGAGAAAGCCTGTGTGCAGCAATGAAGACCCAATGCAGCCAAAAATAATAAATAAATAACTTTATAAAAAAAAAACAATAATAACCTAACACTTGTTGAGGGTTTATTAAATACCCAGCTCTGTGCAAAGCACTTTACTTTCACTACCTCATTCAGTTCTCAGAGCAACTCTACGAAGTAAATAACAGTGATATTCCCCCACCAGATAGAAGGGGAAACTTTAATTAGAAGCAAAATTCTTTACACTCAAATTTCTTCAATGGCTTCCCATTTCTCTACATTCCTGACATCGATTATTATGTAATGAAGTACTTCCAAACTTTACTGTCTTGAAAACAATAACAATCATTTGTTTACATTAAGAATCTACAGTGTGGGCAGGGCTCAACAAGACAGGCTCATCTCTTTTCCTTGCAGCATCAGCTGAAGTGGCTTGACTAGGGGATGGAGAATCCACTTCCAAGACGGCTCACTCATATGGCTGGCAAGTTAGTGCTGGCTATTGTCTATAAGCTCAACCAGGGCCAAGGGTCAGGACCCTCCGTTCCTGTCCTCGTGGCCTCTCTATGTGGGCCTCTCCATTATCTGCTTGGGCTTCCTTACAACACAGTGGCTGGGTTTCAAAAGTGTCCAAAAAGACAGGAAGTAGAAGTCGCCATTTCTTAAGACATGAGGCAAGAATCTGGCACAGCATTGCAGAGCCCACTGGGAGGATTATCAAAGAATTTGGGGGTCAGGTTTTAACTTGCCACAGCCTAACTATAAAAATCCATAACATAGGGGCTTCCCTGGTGCTGCAGTGGTTGAGAATCTGCCTACCAATGCAGGGGACACGGGTTCGAGCCCTGGTCTGGGAAGATCCCACATGCTGCAGAGCAACTAAACCCGTGCGCCACAACTACTGAAGCCTGTGTGCCTAGAGCCCATGCTCTGCAGCAAGAGAAGCCACTACAGTGTGAAGCCTGTGCACTGCAACAAAGAGTAGCCCCCGCTCGCCGCAACTAAAAAGAAAGCCCGAGTGCAGCAATGAAGACTCAGTGCAGCCAAAAATAAAGAAATAAAATTTTTAAAAATCCATAAAATAAACTAAAGAGCTTTCCATGATTTGGTGCTTGTTAACCAATCCATTATCTCATTTCATGATAATATCTCTCTGTGAACTATGGTCTTCTTTTAGTTCCTCCAATGTATGAGGTTCTCTTTCACCTCAGCGTTATTGCATTTGCTATTTGCACCCACCTGGAATGCTTTCCCTGTCTTTACCCAATCTCCTAGCTTCAGATCTTAGCATAAACGTCCTCAACCACTACTGTTCTGGGTTAAGCCCCTTTGTTTTAAGCTCTCATAGAATTCCTGGCTCAGTAGGTACATCTTAAGTACATTGTGAAAACAAAGCAGTTGAATGAATGAGAAAATTCACTGCCCCTTCAGTCTGAAACGCTTTTCCCATCTCCATGTCTTCCTATGATGCACCCTTGCTCCACCCAATGTCCAGTTTCTGGTTGGATGGACTCCGTATCTTGTAGCATTTCAACTTTTCTTAAAATTCCACCTCCTCCAGGAAGGTGATAATTTCCCACCCAGGATAAACACACAGCTTTCAGAACTCACTGACTCCATTGCTTGTATGAATGGAAGTCTTGAGTGCTTGTTTCTATGGAACTTTTGTCTACTGCTCGTAGTATTCCTTATCAGTATTGTCACTATTTATTTTGAAGATCCTGGAAGGCAGGCACGATATCTCTCTGATTCACTCTTCTCTGTATTCTTAGAAAACAGGAAACAGATGGCCCGAGGACCAGCAGAGTAAAGTTGAATTTAGGTGGGCAGAGTGTACAGAATGAGCAAAGACTAAGTGTGCTGGGTGTTCTCCCTGCCTTCCGGTGGGGAGAACTTGGTTCTCATCATGCCACAGACTAGGATCAATTTCTAGTCAGAGAAGGAGACAGTTCTTATAACGGAAAACAATTGCATAGCAAACCAGAGTTCTGGTTTACCACCATCAGGGGCTGTCACTTAGTCTTCCTGGGAATTATCTCCTTACCTGTAAAGCAAGGGCACTTACACAGAAGGTAACTAGGGGCTGTCCCAGCTACAGTGATGGTTGATTTTAACAATGGTTAGCTGGAAAACAAAGTTACTGAGAATCACTTATAGGAGGATGTGGTGCAGTGGAGTGGTTATAATCTTGACTTCGGGGTAGGATAATACATGAGCTTAAATACTGGTTTCATCATTTACTAGCTATGTGACCTTGGGCAAGTGACTTATCCTTTTTGAACTTCAGTGTTCTTATCTCTTATTGTGATTGCTATTGTAATGTGATTATTGCGATGATTCAATAAGATATAGTATATAAAATGTTTATCACAGTGCCTGGTATATAGTATATGCTCAATAAATAAAAGCTGTCTTTAAAAGTTATTACAAATAATTACTCTTCTTTAGGGAATAATATGTAGATCAGTTTGGTTGGTATTCAGGGAAACATGTAGAGGAATACAGGGACATATTTTAAAAAGATAGGCTGGGATCATATGTGGTGGTTCTTAAATGCACAGGTGAGGCTTTGGATTTTATTCTACTGGCAATGACAAGCCACTGAACAAGGTCAGGCTTTCAAAAAGATAATGTCAATGTAGGATATAAAAGATCGTGAAGAGAAGACAGACTCGAAATGGAGAGACTTATCATTCATTCACTCACTTATTTATTCATTCATTCTGTCAATCATCTAAAAATTATCGAGCCCCTATCTGCTAGGCACTAGTGAGGATGCAGGGAAAGATAGATAATTAATTAAATAATACATAAAATATAGTAAGTGCTAGAATAGAGAAGTACCTGACTCAGAATTTTAGAGGGATTCAAAAATTCTTCCAGAAGGAAGTGATATTTAAACGGAGACCTGAAGTATTAAGGAGGGAAAGAGCATTCTAGGCAGACGAAGTATCAAGGGCAAAGGATACATAGCCCAGAGAGAGCAGGGTGGGTGGGGGACTTGAAAGACGTTCGGTCTTTAAAACAAAAGTAAGGAGTACGTATTACCTTCACGTATTACCACTTTGGTGGCTAGACATGCTTGATTTTTCAGATTTACTATGGTCCCTTTTCTAATCCTTCAAATATGCCTTCAAGACTTTCACTGCCCCAGCATTACCCACGGTTGTCTAAGGTCTAATTTTTATAGTAACTCTCTTATTCTATAATGCTCATAATGAATATACCCCCAACTGAACACTGACTGATACAAGCCTCATAAAGTTCTTAGTAGCTTGGATTTCACTTGTCCTTGAGTATTTCTGGCATACCCAGACAGCCAAGGATGGGCTGATATTAATATTTCTTCCCTTTAAGGAGAGGCATAGATCATAATCTCATTTAGTCTAGCACCACACAAAGACTATTATCCCCCGCTTTAGCTCAGTAGACCAAGGCATAGGAAATGATAAACTAAATGGCTAAGCAGTAACATAACAAAAGGGGAGAGGAGAAAGCATGTTCCAGGAAGAGGGGACAGGATGTGCAAAGATCCAGAGATCACAACTGCTCCTTGTCTACCTTAGGCTTATTGTGGAAATTAAATGAGGTAGTGAGTATGAAGGCACTTGTTGATTGTATACAGATGTGCAGATATGGCAACAAACTGGGAGGACCATTTCTAAGAAAACCAGTTTACTTTCTGCTCTTTAATAGTCCTCTGGGATCTTCAGTTCACCTACGTGCTCCTGTCATCATACAGCTAGAATATCAAAGAACATAATTATGTGGTTAGAGCTGGCAGGGGCTAAAGCAGTTGGCTCAGGGAAAACCATTGTCTGCTCCTGAGCCACTAGGAAGAAGGAACTGAGAGTGTCTAAAGACCAGTTTGTTCTCCTTTCATGCCAGGACTTTTCTGGAATGGAAGTGTACTGGCAACCTCAGAATTACTTCACTTTTCCTGCCCTCGGCTCTTTCAATTTACTTTTTCTCCTCTGTCCTTCAGGCAAGTCAGGGAAAAACACCCCTAAGGAATCCTGACTACAACACTTGCTTGTTGTGTGAATGTGAAGAATTTACTTCAGCTCTCTGCCTCTCGGTTTCTGCATCTGCAAAATGGGGATAATGACTTATCTCATGGGGTTGTTGTGAGGATTAAATTATTTACATGTATCAAGTCTTTAAAACAATGCACAGCACATAATGAGTGATCAGCAAATGTTAACTGATATTGTTCTATTAAAAATAATTTTTATTATTAGTATAGAATCAAAAGGTCAATTGCAGCCTCCTCGGTGTCCAAATCAAATGTTATATTTTCTACAATTTTATTTCTGGCATTTTCTTCTTAGAGAAATCAAGTGACTTAGAAGTTCAGTGGTTCCTGACTCGTAGTAACATTGGTTATCAATTCTAGTACATGTGAGGAGAAATTGGTCTAATTCATCTATTCAAATCATGGTAACTATGAAGTGGAGAGGTGCCAGTATTTAGCGTGGGCTCTCCACCAGGTACCACTCCATCTTTCTCCTTCTCTTTACAGCCACATGTCTCTATGTGCTGTCTCTACTTCTCCCCCCTACTCACCTGCTGGTCAGCTACCACAGAGACTGGCTTCCTCACCCACCTTGCAACTGAAGCTGGCTTCCCAAAGGTGACCAATAACTTTCTAGTTTCTAAATCCGGTTAACATTTCTTTGTCTGCAGACTACTTCTACCTTCTGAAATTATTCTCCTTGCAGGATTCCAGGATACCACACTTTTCCTCTGTAGGCATTTTCCTTACTACCTTTCTGGGTGCTGCTCATTCTCCAGTCATTTTTATCCTTTTCAATCTTATTCTTTTGTCCAGCCCTCACATGTTGGTGTTCTTCAGGTTCTCTCCTAGCCCTTCCTCTATCTACTTCCACTATCTACTCCTCCCAAGGGAATCTCATCCATTCCCACGGCTCAGTCATCAGATATACAGAACTCTAGCCCTGACCTTCTGACTCAACCTCATTGCCAGCTAAATGTCACAAAGGTGCTTCAAACTCAGCTTGTCCTGAAGTGAACTCATTATCTCCTCCCACAAAGGGACATTCCGCCCACCTCCTGTATTCCCTCTATCAACAAATTGCACCTCAATTGGCAGGATACTTTACCTGCCTATACTTGAGAATCATCCTAGCATCCCATTTCTGCCTCTCTCTCCCCTCCTCATACTCGATTAATCTCTACATTTGTCAACTTTCTGGGAACAGACATTTTTCTCTCTGTTTCTTTTATGCTGGTTCTTATCATCATCATGTGTCTACTGATTGATTGCTATAGCCTCTTAATTGGTCCTCTGGGTTTTCACTCTTTCTTTTTTTTTTTTTCGGAAGCAAAGGAAATCTGTGTTCTTTGATGAAAAAATGGAGAGGCGCGAGCTCCTGCTGTAGAGCACACGCTCTCCTCTCGGCAAAGGCCACAGGGCGGGGCTGCTTTATACGGTTTTTGTAGTTCTTACAGATCGGGTGCAGCTGTGCGGCTCCTGGCTCCAGGTGGTCGCAGTGCCGGGTGCAGCGTCTCTGCGCACGGCCCGCCACCGCCGCGTTGAATTGTGGTGCCGCGCGCAGTGCCGCGCGCAGTGCCGCGCGCAGACGGTTTTCCGCGGCCATCTTGAACTGAGGTACCGTGCACTGCGCTTCTGCACCCGCCCACCGAGCCGAAGCGTCTGCCGCCATTTTCACACTAGGAACTCTGGTTTGAGGTGCTGGGCACGAGACGTCTGCACGCAGCACTCTAGGAGCGAGTGAAACTAGACTAAGCACAAAGGAAAAAAGGTTAGACTTTATTTTCTTAGCCAGATACTACTTTTTTTTCCCTGGGAATTGTTAATGGGCTTTGCCGTTCGGACCTTCTTTCTTGACTCATTTGAATTATTCTCCACCAAGCTGCCAGAATTGTATTTTGTAAATGGAAAACTGACCTTGATGCGTTTCTGCTTAAAGCACTTCCAGTAGTTTTAAGGATAAATTTCAATATCTTAACGGAGCTTTCAAGGCCCTATGGTAACCAGTTCCCCTGTCAGCATTACACACGCAGTCCTCCTGATCTTTCAGTTCTCAGAACGTGTCCCCAGGTCCTCATCTGGAAGCTTCTTAAACAACTATAGCCCATTCTTTTTTTTTTTTTTGCGGTATGCGGGCTTCTCATTGTTGTGGCCTCTCCCGTTGCAGAGCAACAGGCTCTGGACGCGCAGGCTCAGCGGCCATGGCTCACGGGCCCAGCCGCTCCGCGGCATGTGGGATCTTCCCGGACCGGGGCATGAACCCGTGTCCCCTGCATCGGCAGGCGGACTCTCAACCACTGCGCCACCAGGGAAGCCCTATAGCCCATTCTTGAGGTTGCTGCTTTCAGAAAGTTTTTCCTCATACTCAAGTCTGGGCTAGGTCCTCTCCCTCTCCTGGTAACTTTGTTCTCTTCCTTGTGATTTATTTAGAGTTTGGGCTTTGGAATCAGATCATTGGGATCTGAATTCCAGCTCTACCACCTACTAGCTTCTATTTAACCCAGTGAGCTTCATTTTTTTAATCTGTAAAATGGATCTAATAACAAAAACTTTTATAGATTTGCATGTTTATTGAAATAGGGATTAAATGGCTTTTAATTCATTATTTGTATAATTAATTGTTTAAAATCTATATTTTTAATTTGAATTTAAGCTCTATAAGGGCAGGGGCTATACCTACCACTGAATGCCCAGTATCTACTATAGTGCAGGTAGCAGCTCAACAAAAAGACATTGAATAAATTATTAAGCATAACTTGATATTTTGATTTTAAAAAAATTTTAACATTATCTTGGTGGCTTAATAGCCTATTGCATAAATGTCCCAGAAATGATGTAACTCTTCACTTATTATTGGACATTTAGGGTATTTCAGTTCTTCATTATTTTAAATAATACTGTGACAAATATTCTTGTGCATAATTTTATGTCTATATCTTTTTTTAAAAGATTTATTATTTATTTAATTTATTTTTGGCTACATGGGCTCTTAGTTGCGGTATGCAGGATCTTTGTCGAGGCATGTGGGATCTTTCTTGCAGTGTGCAGGTTTTCTCTTTGCTAGTTGTGGCGTGTGGGTTCCAGAGTGCATGGGCTCTGTAGTTTGCGGCACGTGGGCTCTCTTGTTGAGGCGCCGTAGCTCAGTAGTTGTGGTGCGCGGGCTTAGTGGCCCAATGGCATGTGGGATCTTAGTTCCCTGACCAGGGATCGAACTTGCATCCCCTGCATTGGAAGGTGGATTCTTTACCACTGGAACACCAGGGAAGTCTCCTTATATCTTAGATTCTTTCTTTAAGTTACTTTTCTAGAAGAGGAATCTTTTTGTTATGTCTTCTTTTGAAAATATCCCAGAACTCTCTATTTCCTTTTTTATTGCCTACAAAACATGTACCCTTAATGTTTTGTGAATTTTTCTTTCTTTCTAATGGCTTTGGGCTAACTAGTACCCCAAGCCCAGGGCTGAGCCTTACTCAACCTTACTGCTGTCCATGCTAGGGGTAGATGTTCTTGCTCCTACACTGGAAGCTACCAACATTTAGACCTTTGACTTATTAAATCTATCAGGTTATAGAGAGGGAATAAAAGCAGATTTTTTTTATTCTTCTTCCTCTTTCTACTGCTCTCCTTTGTCTTACCTCCCCCATCCTCTTCCTCCTCCTCCTCTTCTTCTTCTTCTCACACTCACCTTTTTGAAGAAGGAAAGATAAAACTCTTTGGAAAAAATAACAAAAATATATTTGTTATATAATATGGGTAATTAAGGGAGAAAAACAATGAAAAGAAGGGAAGGAAAGAAAGGAGAGAGTGAGAAAAAGAAGTAAAACTAGAAAAAGAAAAAGAGAATGGAATAAAAAGAGACCAGAAACAACATTTTAGGATAGAAAGAATAATTAGAGAATGAGAGAGGAGAAAAAAGGAAAAAAAATACTGATGTAGCAAAGTATACCTGTGGGGCCATTCTTATACATCCCTTTGATTTAAATTTTACCTGACAATATTTCAGAGATTTGAAGAAGCTATTCTGATTCCATAAGATTCATTTTTACTTTTATTTTTGCTTTTCTCTGGGGTAAATTTACCTAATTATTTCCACTGTTCCTCTGGAGACACAGTTTTCATACTCCTCAATAGTCCAGTTACCCTCTTTGGGTAGTATTCAGTTTGTCAACTTCCCTATTAAAAGTGTGGTGCTCAGAGTTGGACAGGGTATTCTTGAGTGTTCCTGTTGTGGGATGATGTACAGAGCACACAACAGGACAGTTACCTCCGGTGCTTGGTACATGGAATTCAGTTTACTCTTTTGCTGTTTCTCAAACATTTATAGAAGTGATTCTAAACGTCTTGGTTTTAGATCATTTTAGTCTTTAAAAAAATGATTGAGGAACACAAATGAATTTTGTTTATGTAGATTATATCTACTAGTATTTACCGTATAAGGAATTAAAACATATAAGTTAAAAAAATATTGATTGGGCTTCCCTGGTGGCGCAGTGGTTGAGAGTCCGCCTGCCGATGCAGGGGACGTGGGTTCATGCCCCGGTCCGCGAAGATCCCACATGCCGCCGAGCGGCTGGGCCCGTGAGCCATGGCCTCTGAGCCTGCGCGTCCGGAGCCTGTGCTCCGCAACGGGAGAGGCCACAACAGTGAGAGGCCCACGTACTGCAAAAACAAACAAACAAACAAATATATATATGTATATAGATTTATTAATTCATTTAAAAATAACAGAAATAACAAAAATAAACCCATTACATGTTAACATAATTAACATATCTTTATGAAAAAATTTCAGAAACAAAAATAATATTGAGAAAAATGGCATTTTATATCTTTTCATATCTTTTTAACATCTGACTTAATAGAAGACAGCTTGATTCTCATATTTGGTTCTGATTAAATCTGTTGCAGTGTTTTGTTGAAGTGTATAAATAAAGTCTGGCTTTGCTCAGAGGCATAGTTGGAAAATGGAGAAATATTTTAATGGTCTTTTTAGATAATTATGGGTATTCTTCTTTGATATTATGCTAAAACCTGACATGTGGAATAGAGAAGCATATCAATGACCTTTTCATATGTTATTACATTGGTCTAACTTACATTAAATAGATTTTTTACCCATGCATGATTTTGTAACATCATGCATTGCTCAGTGGGAAAATATTGGATTACTGAGTTATGCTGGCCTTCCAAATGTTAACACATTTCATTCTATAATATATTAAAAAAATCTCATTCGTTAATATTACTTCAGTCTCATTAGAAAAATCTTTAAGTATTGGGAAGCTGATGAGTTTATGGTAGCAAATATGAGAGTTCCCACATTCACTTGAAATCTTGAATTTTATCATTGGCAACAAACATTGGTAGTGATTTTCCTTGACATGACAGACTCATTTCATTGATTTTTGAGAAAATGTCTGCAAAACGCCTTTGTTATCTGAGTAATAAAGTTTGTTAGGCAGTCAATCCTTTCAGGTAAAAATGTTCTTTCATGACAAAAGCAGCTAATTCATGTTGCAAATCAAACATCTGCAGGAGTGCTTTTCTTCGAGACAACTATTGTATTACAGTGTCCAGCAGAAGTATTTTATGCCTGTCTTTATTTTGTCACACAGAATATTAAGAAGTATACTCAAGGGCCAGGATTTAATAAAATTAACAACATTTATAGCTTAATAAAACACAGTGTTAAGTGAAACAGCCTTTTTTCTTTCTTTCTGGTGCCTAGCAGTAAAGAATACAGTGGTGAAATGTACTTGGGAGTCACTATTTTGATTCATGCTAAGGCACCAGCAGTTTTGCCTGCCATTGCTTTTGCACCATTGGTGTAAATATCGCTGCAGTGAAAAAGGCAAGGTAGTATTTTCTTGAAAATAGTTTTGGCTTTGGGGATGCCTTGAAAGGGTCTTGAGAATTCTCCAAGGTCTGTGGACCATACCTTGCGAACTCACTGTTTCCAGGATGCCTTGTATAGTAGTTTCATTAGTTATGTCGAGTCTTACACTGATCCCATCAGTGATAGCTGGGCTGTCACCAACAGGTTGGGGGTGTCTTTAAAGAGAGAACACTAACAGCAATAGGAACTAACATATCTTAGGTGCTGCGTCAGATACTTTTTTATACACTATCTCACAGCAACAATTGAGGCAGGTTCTGTTTTATCCTCGCTTTCAGATGAGGAAACTGAAGATCAGAGAGTTAAATTAACTTACTGAAGATCACACAGCTGGTAGGCAGGAGAGCCAGTATGAATATCCAGGCAGTCTGATTCCAGAGCCCATGCTCAAACGGCATTGCTATTGCTAGAGAGGCTAACAGGATGGGCACAGTGAGGGAATAGCCCTTTAGAGGGTCAGGCAGTCAGAGCAGTGGCTGAGAGTCTTGGACCCAAGGGTCTAAGTAACAATTCAAAGGTTTCCTCCGAAACTGTTTTTCCAACTGATTCTCACAAAAGCTCTCTGAGTTGGCTGGTCACAGTTCTAATTTCCCTCTCATAGTTCAGGAAGTTGATGCTGCTTAGTAGAGAAGGAACCCCTTAAAGGCCCAGAGTCATATACTGGGAGAGTTCTACCTTCTCACCCAAAGCCAAGCACTCAAGGCCCTTCTTGGTAGCTTTTTCCCCTTGGGGTGTCCTGCTGTCACATGTTATGGTGGGGAACTTGGCAAAGCAGGTGGTGTTGGCACTGATTCTAGAGAGAGAAAGAGAAAGGAAGGGCAAGCCCATTAGCCCTGGTGCCATAGAGGAAAAATCAACCGAGGTCTGGCAGCCATGGGAGCCCTCCTCACCCCAGGTGCCTGTGACTGAGACTCAAAGCGGTTCCCCATTCTGGAGATGAAATTCCCCATCAAGCAGGAAACAGTTTATCTGCCAACAAAAAAGGAGGGGTGGGGGGAGGGAGCAGGTCAGAAAAGTACACCAAAGGCTTGGAGACTGCTGACAAGGAGGTTTGAAAGAACAGAGAAAAAGGTGCCCCAATGCAGCCCAGATCTCTTTCTATGGAAGGAGGAACTGAGTCCTGCAGTGGGGAGGGAATCTGCCGAAAGTCATACAGCCCATAAAGTAAAAATGCGTGCTGGCCCGCAGGTCCCTGATGCTTGCTTCACAGTACTCCCTGAAAAGAGACCATATCGCAGATGTAGAGAATGGACTTGAGGACACGGGGAGGGGGAAGGGTAAGCTGGGACGAAGTGAGAGAGTGGCATGGACATATATACACTACCAAATGTAAAACTGATAGCTAGTGGGAAGCAACCGCATAGCACAGGGAGATCAGGTCGGTGCTTTGCCACCACCTAGAGGGGTGGAATAGGGAGGGTGGGAGGGAGACGCAAGAGGGAGGAGATATGGGGATCTATGTATATGTGCAGCTGAGTCACTTTGTTATACAGCAGAAACTTAACATTGTAAAGCAATTATCCTCCAATAAAGATGTTAAGAAAGAAAGGAAAAAAGGAAGGGAGGGAGGGAGAGAGAGAGGAAGAGAGAGAGGGAGGGAGGGAGGGAAGCCTGCTGGGATCTCCCTTCTGCTTTCTGAGACCAGAGGAGGCACAACTGGCAGCCAAGGTTGCTTTTCAAGGAGAAGCCCAGGCTCTGGGGACATGTGCCCCTTCTATGAAATTCTTGTAAACATAGACTGAGAACCAGGATAGAATTTTGTTGGTTTATCTGGACCCCTCCCCAGGGGGTTTGTGTTGGTATTCTTTCTGCATGCCACTCTGGGTGGTATTTCATTTCCAAGCAGGTTTCATATTCCATTAGCTCTGAGATTCCTTTCCTTCCAACGTGGGTTTTGCCTTTGTTCTTTTGTTTATATTCCCTAGACAATCAAGTTCCTGAAAGTTACAGGCCTCCTGGCTGTGGAAGAAGGGAAATTTCAGGACAGTTCCTGAATGTCCAAGCCTTCAAAGCCCCGTGCAGGGCCAGCAAACAACCTCCACAATCAAGGGGGAGAGCCTTCCTGAGTCAGGGTCTGCTCCAGGTGGAATGTCTGTTCTCAAGTGCACATCCTCCTGCGGTCCCCCTGCCCTGGGGCAGTGCCTGCACTGCCCTCTACACAGGGCTCTGTGTAGAGAAAGCTTTGCAGGAATAAGGGGGATGATTGCTGTTCCCCCAGTTCCTTTCCTCATTAGCAGGCTGAGTTCTGAATTTTAGCAATTAGAAATTAATTCTTTAACTTCAGGTTTTGTTCACCAGGACAAAAGAGAATGTTTTATTGTAGGATGACTTCCCCTCCCACTCTCCTTCCTCTCTTCCTTCTTCTCCTTCTTCTTTTCTGTCCCCAATATTTATTGAGAATTTGCTATGTCCAAGGCCCTGTTCTAAGAGCTGGGAATTCAACAATGAAAGCAGACATCTCTGCCCTGGTGGAGGTAGAGCTGATGGCCCTTTGAGGGAGTCAGACAATATATAATGTGATACACAGTGTAGTTTAGGGGCCTTGAAAGTGACAGTTTAGACTGGGTAGTTAGAGGTAGGCTTAGAGTCAGGAACAGGGTTAGGAGGAGAGAGTGAAGAGGGGATATCTGAGTAGAGATCTGAATGAAGTGAGAGACTGTACCCTAAAGCCACCTGGGGGATGTCGCCTACTTGTCAGAATGGTCCCCAGGAAATGCGGCAGGGTCTGCCATCCACGCATGGATGGCACAGGACCAGCTTAATCCTGTTTCCAGGTGATGTCCTCCTCTACATTCTTGAAGACAATTCCTAGATCCCAATTAAATCATCTTATCCCAGCAAATTTGGCTGTTATTTCAGCCTAAAGTAACCTTTCAGAGTAAATTTCCCTGTAAAAACATCTATTCCAGAATCTCAAGTTACTTGACCAAGTCTTTGTTTCTTCTTTCATTCTTGATCCTCAGAAGATTCCAGTGTTTTAGAGTGGGAAGTGCCCTTTGAGGTCAGAGGGCCCAACCCCCTCATTTTAGAGATGGAGAAGGTAAGGCCAAGGCATAGGAAGGGCCTTGCTTATGGTTGGTTGGTCACAGGGTTAGGTACAGAATGGCAGAGTGAGGACACACACCCAGGTGTCCTCCTGTCCCAGTGCTTTTTCCCCTTCCACCCCCGCTGCACCACATGACATATGCCCTCTAATCCACATCTATTTTCTATACTTGCAGAATAGCAGTGCTAGCTCATATTTCCCCAGAACTTGGGTTTCCTCTTGCAATGTTGTTCTGTTCTTCTCTGAGAAAGTTTTCTGAGAAGAGAAACTCTCTGTAGGTTTCTTTTTTTCCCTTTTAAACTAAATATTGTCTTTTTCTCTATGCCAGGCTCTGTGCTAAAGGCTTCACACCCAGGATTTCATTTAACCCTCACAAGCCCTTTGTGAGGTATTATTATAATCATTTTTACTGGGAGACTGGGAAACTCAAGTTCAGAGAGAGTAACTTACCCAAGGTCACACAGCTGGAGAATAGTGCAGCCGGAATAAGAACCCAAGCAGTGTGACTCCAGAGCTTGTACCCTCACCCACTAGGCTAGTCTCCTGTTTATGTGTAGCGTCTGGCACCAGCCAGGGCTGAAAGCTCCCGTGTTGGAGCATCTGTACCTTCAGACTCATAGAGCCTCTATCTCTTTGGCCATTTTGGATATTTTCCTCACCTGCATTATCATAGCAGGTGGTCCAGGCAAGGAGCTTACTGCCCCCTAACCTTCTGCTGGGAGGCCCTTGACACATAGGTTGGTATGCTTAGCATTACCTGACTTTGGTACCCTGACTACAGATGACACAATACAGAATGGCAGCTTGACCCAAAGACATAATAGTGTGTATGCTCTATCCAATAGGAGCACTGTGCCTTGGCTGGGGACTGGCTGAACCAATCAGACCTTGATTCTTAGAGAGCAGTAAGATAGGAGTCAGGCACAGAACAATGCTCCTACTCAGAGGAGGAAGTGACAGATGCCCACTGCTAATGGAGGGATGAGATAACCTAGTCACTAAGAGTGAAAACAGTCCAGTGGCTGAACAATATTCTCGCCTCCGGGTGGTTTGGCTCTGCGGCTCAGATTGTTTCTTATCTTCCTCTCTGTGAATTCTTAAAATAAATTCCTGGTAAATGAGTAACATGAGTGGGTCCCTGTCCATGCTCCCTGGAAGAGGCACATAACCGTCCTCGGTCTGTGTCCCTTCAGTTACAGCAATCAGTTGAGCTGATCACCCTCCAGTGCCAGGCACCCACGTCGGGCAGGACTTCCACGGTTGTCCATTTTACTGGCCCCTGGCTAGACCTGAGATCATTTTTCCAAAGGGAGACCTAGTGATCATCTGGGAAGATTCCCGAGGCCCACCTCAGACTTGCTGAATCAGAATTTCTGTGGGTGGTGCCTGAGGGATTCATGTACCAAAACTCCTAGGCTGCTTTTATTCCTAAGTGATTTTTATGGATCCTAAAGTTTGACAACAATGGCCATGGAGAGCTGCTTTTGGATCAGATACTCATCCCGGGTTCTACCAAATGTGATCAGCATGCATTCTCTGGAGTAACGTTCCCATGTTCTTTTGGGGGATTGGAGGTGGGGAGCATTGAACTGCAGCAGCCAATACATGCTGATATGTTTTAGAAACTGATTACACCGGAAATTGCAAAATGCCACTCATGAGCTCAATCTACACATTGTAGAAGTATTATGCTTAAAAGATTTTGAATTGTTTGCCAACCTTAATGATAAGAAGATTTCACACAAAAAATACCGACTTCCAACTTTTGAAAATCGGGAAGCTCTAGTGGCATTGAACCTTCATTCTGTTTGGCAACAACCAACTTGCTGAATAACGGATGCCACCTTTAGGTGGGGCTTGAATGCCCTGACTTGGTCCCCTTTCCCTCTAGTCTCTTCAAATTTGAGGCTTTGTCAGTGGTTAAAGAGAAATGGGAGTGAGCACATTTTTTGGTGGATATGAAGAACATTCCTTCATGTTTAATAGGTCAGTTTTGTGACTGTATTGAAAACAAAAGAATTCAATATGGCTAACTTCACTCATGCCTGACGTGCACCTGATCTTAAAGGCATTTAGTTGGGACCCTGGACATTGACTCCCAGATCACTCTGAGGGTCTGTAACTAGAAGCTGAAAGTCCACCATAAACGCAGAGAATATTAGAATTCAGTTGTAGAGTGCAACACCCTCCTTGTACAGATGGAGAGACGGTAGCCCAGAAAGAGGGAGAGCTCTTCTGGAGGTCCCTCAAGAAGTGGAGTATGGCCAGGGTGCCAGTCCGGACCTCACTCTAGTGCATCATCCAGCTTCCCCCATCTTCATCTATAGCTGGTACTATTTCCTACAAATTTTCCTTACACTTGGCCATATCCTTTTTTCTACTAGATGTTTACTGTATTCCAAGTACAGGGCTAACTATAGTGTTTTACAAACATGTCTGATTTAATTTTTATCTCTGTTTGACAAATGAGAAAACTAAGATTTACAGAATCACTTTACGTATCAGTAGAAGAGACAGGATCTGAACCTAGGTCTGGGTATAATCAGAGCCTTCCCCACTGTGCAGCGTCATATTGACCAGCCCAGCAACCCTGCCAGGGAGGCACCATGCTCTTCCCATTTTACAGATGAAGAAAGCAAGAGGGTAAGCATCTTGGCCAGGATCCCACAGCTAGTAACTGATACAGTCAGGACTGACATCTAGGTCTGGCTTCAGGGCTGGGTGCGTAACTGTGTCTTCATTTGCTGCCCTTCTGTACCTCCTGGGACCACTTGAGGCCTTCCAAGAGTTCATTTGCATTGCTCGGTGTGTAATCACCCTACAGAACTCATTATCATGTAAATTTGGATGTGTAGAGGGGCTGCATCCATTCTGTGCCACACTTAGTATACCTGTGTGGTTAACTATAGTGCAGCCTTTGTGCCAAACATGCTGAGCAGCAGCCACAGCCTAGACACTCAGGGGAAGTGACCTCCGTGAATGGGGACGCTTGAGTCCAAAGACAGGAGGGGACTTCTCAGGTGTCACCCAGTTCGTGCTAACTCTCCAAAGACTAGAGCCAAAACTCCAGGGCTCAGAGTAAAACACGGGGCCCAGACCTTTTTCTGCACCATCCTTTCTCTTTCCAACACACAATGCTAGTTCCCTCTTGTTTCATTTTAACCAGTGAAATGCTGTGAAATGCTTCAGTGCCCTTGTGTTGTCTTTATCTTGCTTTGTGAGACATGATGGCAGTGACCTTGTGTTTTTAATCTCACTTTGTGAAAGATGAGATAGTGACCTGTGATGACTCAGAACCCTAACACCCCAGAAAGGGAGGACTTATCAGTGGTTTTCACGCCATGCTCCAGAGAACCCTGCGGTCTCCTGTACGTCCTTCAAGATTTTGAAAATAACAACATCTTTGCCACCAAAAAATAAAAATTCACACAGACTAAGGAACATGTTAATCACCCATTTAAAAATATCTTTTATATATTGGGATTTAGTTTAAGATGTCATTTTGAAGAAAGAATTCTGCTACTAAAAAGATTACAATCTCTTTTACTAAAATACCATGGATCACAGAGCTATAGGATACATCTGCTCAGAGGTAGAAAGTAATCATGGAACAAAGTCAAGCACCCCAGGAAAGCAGAGGAAACAAAATCTTCATCTTGGGCTAACCAAGCACCTTGCTGAAAGGCGATCCTGCCTTCCCAGCATTCCCACCTCAATCTGCTGGGACAGTGACAATGCAACCTCTGTCCCCACTGGGCATGCATTGATCTGCCCCATCTTTGCAATGCAGGCTCTGGATTGCCCAGCTTTTCCCTTGCTCAGACAAAGGTCTGAGCTTGCTGGAGAGTCTTAATATAATATATAGGCTGCCCTGTAGGATTCTACACTCTGGGCCCTCCAACCCAGAGACCTGGCTGCAGATTCTGTCCCTAGAAACCTGGGGGCAGGGGTCACTGGTAGAGGGGTGCTGTGAAGGTTTCTGGAAACAGAGCTACAGCTGATGTTTCCTTCTCTGTGAGTACGAGGGATTAGAATGGTCTGTTCACACAGGAACAAACTTGAGAAAAGCAAACAGATGAAGCAGATATACACTCAGGCCTGTTCTCCCCTGTGCCTCTCCAGCTCAGGCAGCCGGGTGCATATACACACACACACACGCACACGCACGTACTCACACAGACTCAGATTCAGAGTTGGTTCGGTTCAGCTATAGTTCTGGTTCAGCTGTGGTTCTTAGTAAAGTGGTTTAACTAGTCAGGTCAGGTCTCCTGCTTCTTTCCTCTCCAGCCAGCCTCACCACCTGTCCTGCTTGTCTTTTCCCACAGTAGGTCAGTAACCATGGGCTTCTCCGCCAGCCTCCCTGGCAGCTCACCCAGCCCTGAACCCTCCCAGTGCTCATCTCCTCAGCACCATCCAGACTCCCAACGCCTTCTGCTGCTCCTCCTGACTTCTTTCTTTACTCAGGCTGCTCCCCTTTCAGTGCACCACGAAGGCACTTAAACTTCATCTCAGACTCTCCCTTCCTTGCTCATTGTTTTAAATCAACATTACATTAAACCCTGTGGTACATTAAACCCTGTTCATATGTTCTCTGTGTTTTTGGCTTCAGATCCTTGTTTTCTGCCTCCCTCCCACCTCAAATCCACTCTGCAAGGCATTGCCATGTTATTCTTTTTAAAGCAGTGGTCAGATCACGTCACTCCCCTCCTTAAAGACCATCAGTGGCTCTCTGCTGCCTGATGAGGCAGCCTCCCCTTCTTTAGCGTGGCCTTTGAGACGCTCTACCATATGGGGGAAGCTTCTCCAAGCTTCCTCTTTACCTTTCTAGCCCTCCTGCCAAGCCAAACTATTCCCAATTTCTCAAAGGTCCCCAGTACTTGTCCTGTCTAAATACTTGTACCTTCTGTTTGGAATGCTCCACTGCTCAGCCTTCCTCGTGGGACTTCATTCCATCTTTTAAGGTGTAGCTCAAAAACCACCTCCAGGAAGCCTTCCTTGAACAAAATTCTCTCCCTCTGCTACCACCCTCATTCCTGTTCCCCAGCCAAGGAGGCAAACTCTCACCATTTGACAACTGTTTATGGAACAGCTACTATGTGCCAGGCACTGTGGATACTCAATCATTCATTCTTTCAAATTTTGGCAAATACTAACGGAGTGCTTAGTATGTGGCCAACACTATCCTGATACAAGAGATGTAACACTTACTGCCATGATATAATATCAGTGCAATGAAGAAAATAGAAAGCAGCTAAGTCTGATACACAGGGCATGGTAATAAACAAGTGAGGAATGAACAGGATCCACGGCACTGAGGGACACCTGCTCCAGAGATGTGCAGGCCTAGCTGGACCTGCTCAAGAGCAAAAGTTCAGCACCAGCCTCTGGCAATTCTATGGCTCGTCCTGCATCTTGACTCCTTTGATGTTGATTGACACTGTGGCTGCTGGGCCTCCTTTTTTAGTGCTCTCCAAGGGGAATGCAACCATGAGAAGGGCCTTCAGATGTAGGAGCTCCCCATGACTGGGCCCTGGAGGCTCTGTCCTGATGCCAGGCACCCCACAATCAGAGGAGGAATGCAGGTCCAGGCCGCTGGACAGCACAGGGCAATGCAGCCAGTCAGAACGAAGCCTTCAAAGAAGGGTGAGGGGATTGATCTTTCCTTCAGTGTGCCCGTCGGAAGTCTGTGAGCAGGATGGCAAGCTTCAGCCACCATCTTCAGCTACCACCAGAGTAGTAGCTCAGGTGGGCTGATCATGCTGGACATGATGGACATCGTAGGCAAACTGGCTACTTTTAGCAGGGAGTTCCTCGAGGCAAAGCAGTGCTGGAGGGCGAGCGATTATAATTCTTGCCCTTTTCCATGCAACAATCCTGCAGAGCTGAACTTCCGAGTCCTCCGAAGAGAAAGGAATGATCTGCTGAAGCTGTGCTCAGTGTGATTCTGGTTTTGTGGGCTTTTACCAAGTGTTTATGAAGTCACTTTAAGCAAAGCCCTGCTCCTTTCTCCAGGGTGCTATCACTCCAGCACCTCCAAGACTAACCTACCCAGAACTTAGAAGGAGCCAGGATTAGGCTGTGTCCTGTGGAATTCCCAGGCTCAGGTCCAAGAGAAGCCCTCCCACTTCCACCCCACCAAGTGACTGAATGGTATTTCCTCAGTCAATTAGAAGACCTTTAAAAAGGAGGATAGGAGGAAACTTGCTGGAAAGAGCTCTAGGCAGGCTATTTAGAAACTTCTGTCCTTTTGCCCAGTCCCTTATCTAGAACCAACGGGTTCTTAGGGACCCAGCTGGAGGCCGTGGTTCTCAGCTTTTTTATAAAACAGACAGAACTTTGAGAATCACACCAAATTTTTGTACTCTCTCCCCACAAAAATCCCCCCCTCTCCCACATACAACCAAGTATATACAGTTTTAGGGTATTCAAGCGATTCCTGAAGTCTACCCATGAACCCAAAGTTTGGTGTCCCCAAAGTGTTGTATGCAAATAAGATGATTTTAGGTGGTATGTGGACAAATACTGTTTTAAGTTTTCACTCCTGAGTATTTATTTTAATATGCCTTGGAATCATAGTTAACGCATCACGCCTGTGATATTGTAAATGTTCTAGGATGAGGATAGGCTAAAAAATTATGACTAGAATTGAAGTCAGTTTTAAAGGGAGCATTAAGTAAATGATCACCATTCCAGGGAACCTGTGTCTGGAGAAAAAGCTGGGAAGCACTACACACATTATGACCCGTGTCATGGATGTGCTGCCCTGGTTTGTGGAAACTCCAGTCTGATTCAGCGACCTCGTTGCACAAATGAGGCAACTGAGGCGCAGAGTTAAGTGACCTACCTGAGAGCTCTCAATAGTCAGAAGCAGATTGGAGGAAAGTCCCCAGAGTAGCACATTCCCAGGCCAGTGTTTTTCCTATAAGCACCATTAGTTTTCTTGCTTTCTTCCGTGCAGTTTTAACCTCAGAGGGCAAAAGGAGTCTACCCAGGTTCACTCTGGGAGCAGAGAGAACCAGCAGTAACCTCAAACAGCCAGTTAGATCACTGTCATTTTACAAGGGCTTTTACAAGTATTTTCCTTAGATTCTTCTCACTGCTTATACTTACAAATGAAAAAATGTTTCAAGATGCTTGTCATTCTTCCCACACTGTTCCAGGTTTGCCTGTATAGAGTCTCAGGAAATGATTTGATGTTCTCCCCTGGGGGTTATTCTGTTTAGCTGGAGTCATAAGAGAGACTCAACTTCGTTTGTTGTGAGGCTTCTTTCAATTTGGGTTGACATTGTGCTCTCTGGTCTCCTTGCCAGGTTGAAAACTAATGGTATGTAATATAAAGACTTTCTTTAAATCCTCTGCCTGGGTCAGCCCCCCTGGGGAGCATTGTTCTGGCTTCTGAATGCATTCCCTTTAAGGAGTGTGGTGAGAGGAGAGGATAACAGGACAGGGAGGAGACTGCTGCCTAAATCAGAGGAGGGACGACTGAAGGAACCCGTGTTGAGAGTTCCAGTTGCAGGCAGAAGACTCGAGGAGCCATTCCAAGGTCACTGCAGATCTTTAAAGGGCTGCTGTGGGACCGGGCAGGGCAGGCACACAGTGCTGCAGGTCTGCTGTGCTCCTGTTGGCAGCGCAGGTCTGTGGAACGGGGTGAGCAGGTGGAACAGAACGGGTGAGTGGGCACCTGGGAAAAGAGAGGAGGGGTGCACAGCAGCTCCAGGTTGTCATGCAGGCTAGAAATCTGAATTTTATATGAAATCTGATTTTTAAATGGTGGCAATACATTTCAAAAACATTTGAAAACATTGCTTGGCCAAACAAAACACACCCGAGTCAGATCCCAGCTGTGGACCACTATTTTGTATCTTCAGCCTCTGTGTTCATGAGTTATTTAGGTGTTCCCGGTTCCTGATCCAGTACTTGAGCCCAAGCATGGACTCCCCCTTTTTTGGGTGGCAATTCCTGTGTCATGGTCCTATGAGCAGTGTTCAGGGTACACATGGTCTTAGAACAGCATCTTCACCACACTCTGGGTAAAGTGGGAAGCTCCAAGGGCTGGGGTACTCCTTCTGGGGTGAAGGGAGGGACAGGCAATGCCAGGGAACCTGAAGGAGGTAGCATTGTACCTAGAAATATCATTGAATCAGAGGCAGGATATCTGAGTTCTCATACCACCTGTGTGATCCCCTAGTTGTGTGTCCTGGAACAAGTGACTTCTCTGGGTCTGTTTCTTCCTCTGAAAATGGGAGATGGTATTGGATGGGGTTCTGTGATTTTTAAGACAGTCATTCCTCCTCACCCTCATCCCCACCCCTGTAGGACTTCCAAGTCCCTGTATCCTGTGTCCCTTTCTTCAGTGGGTTTCTGCCAACCCTAGGAAATCCCTCTGCATATCCAGCCTGGGTCAGTTTGCCCTGTCCTGTCACCTTAGGAATCTCTCTTCTGCTTATAATGTCTTCCTTTTCACTGTGCCCAGTAATTCCTACTTATCCACTCTCTGGGCAAGCTTCTCCTGACCCCAGGCCAGGTCTATTCCCCAGTTACATGCACCTTTCCATCAGAGTACTCCCTATAGTTCTCCTACTCATTTATTTGTATGGTTATCAGGTTAATATCTCCTTGGATAGATTATCCTGATGGTCTCTTCCAACCCTGATATTCAATGATTCTGGAATTACCAGCCAACAAGGGACAGAGCACAGAGCAGTGGTTCTCAAGCTTTATTTCTGCCCCATGCACCTAAGAGATTACAGTACACACCCAGCATGAACTGGGCCCATTGGACAGAAACACTCATACGGAGGTAAAGAACACAAACCTGGTCTTAACATTTTCCCTGCTGCTTGTTAACTGTGTGGCTTTTTAGACAAGCCACTCTGAGCCTCCGTTTCTTCTTCTGCAATGTGGAAAAAATAGCTGCCCCACAGGGTTCTTGTGAGGAGTAAGTGAGCTAAATCCCTTAGTCTCCTATTGGGCACAAAGCAAGCATGCAACACATGGAAACCATAAGAATATTTTCAAATTGCAGGTTAGAGTATCCTTACGGTATAAATCCTGGCTGAAGTTTTGGATATTTGCTCTCTTCACCAATTAGCATCCCACTCTCCACCAAAGGACTAAGAAAGATAGGAGGCCAAATCAGTGGTTCTCAACCAGGGCACATTTTTCCTCCAGGGAACATTTTGCAATGTCTGGGAATATTTCTGATTGTCACAATGTAGGGCAGGAAGATGCTATTGGCATCTAGTGGGTACAGGCCAGGGATGCTGCTAAACATCCTGTAGTGTACAGGGCAGCTCCCACAACGAAGAGTTATCTGGTATAAAATGCCAATAGCGGGCTAAACAATAACCCAGGGACACAGACTACAATGGAAAAATAATTTCATGAGGTTTTATATATGTGTGTGTATATACATATGTATATAATACGCATACATACATATATATATACACACATTATGTCTCCGTATATGCCATCTGTATATGGACCATATACTATATGTATACGTATATATAATCTTGTATGTTCTAAAGTCCATACACATACCGTCAACTGACAGCCAGCACAAATACAGAGCCAGTGCACAGACTCCCAGCCACACACCAGACTGACACTCTGGAGGCTGACTTACCGGAATGGGAAAGTCAGCATTTGATCTGTGCACAACTTTTCAGGAAAGTAAACCTTCGGGGAGGCTGAGATGTCCCTGGTTTTCTATGCAGCATGATCAGGGAACATGACATACATTTGTGCCCACACCCTCTTCCTGCTTAATCTCTCCCAATACCGAACAATTCCTGTCCCTGGCCTCTCACTGTTGTGACTTCTCCCGTTGCGGAGCACAGGCTCTGGACACGCGGGCTCAGCGGCCGTGGCTCACGGGCCCCAGCCGCTCCGTGGCATGTGGGATCTTCCCGGACTGGGACACGAACCCGTGTCCCCTGCATCAGCAGGCGGACTCTCAACCACTGCGCCACCAGGGAAGCCCTGGGAAACTCTTTAGGAAGGTGAGAGGCAGAGAGGTGGCAGGCAGCAGGGGAAATGGCGGGGGCTGGCGGTTGTGCTGTGCTGCCGGCTGGCAGGGCCACCTTGGTTGACTCATTTTCCCCTCTTTGGCTTTAATTCCCTCATCGGTGAGATGAGAGTGTGGGATAAAACGACACTGTGTCTTCTTTCTGTTCGGACAGTGCTGATTCTTAGTGAGGCAAGGTTGGAATTCCCTTGTTGAAGGCCTATTTTCCCAGCCACTCTGGTAGGCAGGAGACCATAGAAGTTGGGAACAACAGCTTGAGAATTAGAGAATCAGACAAACCTGTGTTGAAAATCCTAGGTCCTTCTCTTACTTCTACGTAACCCTTGGAAATTTTCTTAAATGAGAATAATAATACTACTTACCTCAGTAGGCTGATGCAAGATGAAGTAAGATATTGTTTGACTAGTCTATGACACAATAAGCATTTGATAAATAGAAGTTGCTATTATCATTATCAATATTATTATTAGGTATTGGGTGATGGTGCTGGTGGTAGTGTGATTAAGAAGTGGTCTTTCTACTGGAAGAAGTTACAATCTACCAAGAGAACCAGATAAGTGATACAGAGAATGATGAATTGCTAAGTAGAAGCATGGCCACTGAGATTCGAAGTGGGGTTTGCATTTGGGATGAAGAAATTCATCCCAGCTGGAAAGGTCAGAGAAATCTTTGTTTAGTGGAAAAGGCAGGATAGAGGCTGGGAATGTTTCAGGATATGTTGGGAAATTCCCTCACCTAAGATGTTTTGTGGATTCTAAGCACCCTCATCTTTACTCTCCTAAGCAGCAGTCACATGGGACAAACAAGTTCTCTCTTTGGTCCACATTCAGCCCAGGTGTCTGTGGAACTGATGGGTTCCACAAATATTATATGTTCTTCCTGACCCTTCTGCCAAAAGGACCTGGGAAGAAAGGGGAAAAAAATACATTCTGTGTCCCAAAAGAGTATTTGGTGGCAGGACACAAGTGCACAAAGGGAAAAAAGAGCAGGAAAATTTGTGTTGGCTCTTCTAACCAGGAGCTCAGATGGGGAGTGTAAAGAGTGACTGTTGGGGCTTCCTTCCCAGTGATAAGACTCTGCGCTCCCAATGCAGGGGGCATGGGTTCAATCCCTGGTCAGGGAACTAAGATCCCACATGCTACACAGTGTGGGTACCCCCCGGGCCCCCCAAAAAAAGAGTGACTATCTTCCACTTAACTCTTTGGTTGCTCTGTGAGGCTCACATCACACAAGCTGTGCATTCCCAGCCAGCACACTTTGCTCTCAGGTAGCAAAGCAACTTCCACCGGAAGAGAGGGGCAGCGAGGAGTGAGGGTGAGGCCAAGGCAATGAGGCAAGTCCTGCACAGTGGAACAGAACCCTAGACTTGGTGTCTCAGCCCCTATCAATTTCCCTCATATGTGGAATATAAAAAAATAAAAAATAAATGAACAGGCCAAACCACAGGAGAATAAGCATATAAATACAGAGAACAGAGTATTGGTTACCAGAGGAGAAGGGTTGGGGGGAGGGCAAAAATGGGTAAAGGCTGTCACTTGTATGGTGATGAGAGGAAAATAAACTTTTGGTAGTGAGCACACTGTAGTGTATAGAAATTGAAATATAATATTGTACACATAGATATATAATAAAGTTTTATTTTAAAAAAGCCAGCTGGGGGAAGGGCAAAAATTCTGGACTTGGGGCCCAGACCTGGGCTGAAGTCCCACCTTACTAGTTGTGTTATCCTCTATGGCAGTGGTCCCCAACCCCCAGGCCGCACAGCAGGAGGTGAGTGGCGGGTGAGCAAGTGAAGCTTCATCTGCCTTTCCCCATCGCTCGTGTTACCACCTGAACTGTCCTCCCACACCCCCACACACCCGCGTCCTTGGAAAAACTTCCACAAAACTGGTCCCTGGTGCCAAAACGTTTGGGGACCGCTGCTCTACATCACAGGTTGTGATGGTATTAAACCGGAAGCCACAGGTAAAGGGACTGCTGTAAAATGCACAGTGTCCCGTGTGAAACAAAGATACCATTCCCCAGAGATGAGGAAACTGAAGCATAACAGGCAAGGTCTTTGCCTGGGCCCAGAGCAGTAAATGAAAGGCAGAGCTGAGAGGAAGGTTCCATCTCTTCAGGCCAGATGGGCAGGTTGCAGGCAGGCCAGGGTCATCTGAACAGCCACGTCCTTTGCTTCAGCCACAGGAGCCAGGCTGGGTCTGATAAACACAGCCAAAGTCATATCTGCTGCACATTTCAGCAGCCCCAGCCTTTGCCGCCGCCCAAGCACACAGGTTGGTTGTGGGAAGCCCTGGGGAGCCGAGAGGAAGAGCTTGGAGAACATGGGGGAAATTGAGCCCGCCAAGAGAAATGAAAAACACCTTAGCTGGTGTGAAGGGAGGAGGATGCAGAGACGTTATCCATACCTTCAGTGTTTCCATCATCTATGGCAGAAAGGTGAAGGTGACTTTCTGCAGGGCCAGCCCCAGTCCAAAGCCCAGGCTGCTTAAGCAAAATGCCTTTAGACTTCTCTGTCAAAAGTTTTGCACGTAAAGTGACAATGACAAAATCACTGCAATATAAATGTGCAGAATTTCCACAGCTTGGCTTCCAGGTTGGTCCATGGAAACCAACTTGTGTGTACTTTGAGGAATGGAGTGGGAATGGGGAGACTGTAGTTTAGTGACACATTTCCTGACTTTCTGAGTCAAGAGGCAAGGATGCAGGTGGGCTTCCACATCAATTGGCTGTGGTTTGCTGAACAAAGTATCTATCTGCCCTGCTTGAGTCTATTATTCCTCAGCAAGACATCTGGATGGGAAGAGTTATGGGGTCCTTTCTAGGCCTAAAAATGTGAGGCATGTGGGAGAAGAAGGGGAAAGCATGGACATTTATTAAGTATCCCTAGTTGCTGAGGAGTACTAGCTTACATATTTTATATTTATATATATATATACACAATATATATAATATATAAAACAATATATATAATATATATAAATTTTATATATATATATATATATATATATATATACACACATACACACATTAAAGTATACCCTTTAAGGTTTCCCTTTGAGGACTGTGTTACTGTGTTATTGTTCCTAGTTTAGATATGAGGAATCTGAGGCCTGCAGAGGTTTCAGACTCATCCAAGGTCACACAGCCAATAATCACAAAGTTGGGATTCAAAGTCATGTCTGTTGCCCTTCAAAGACCATGGTAAAATAGCGGGAGCAATACTCTCACCCCTGAGAATGATGCTGTCATTGAACATGCATCCCTTGTTTCCCTCATGGGCCTGTGCCATGTCCTAGTTCTGGATATTTTAGGGGAAAGATCTCTAGCTTTGGAGATGGGACAGAGAAGTGTGTGCTGGAGCTGGCTTACACTGTGTCAAAAGAGTCAGTTGTGCGCATCTCTTTCTCAACTCCACATTCAGTGACGTCATGTTGGTGGCTTGAAACTGGCCATGGGAGGAGTATGGAAACAGGCACACTGCAAATCAAGGGCTTGCCCCCACCAAGAGCTGGCTTACTAACACACCATTGGATGTTTTATCTCCATCAACACCTGAGACACTAAGCATTTAGAAACCCAGATAGTAAATGTGGTGTTGCTGTGATATTCAAGTACATGAAAAGTGAACTTGTCTCATTGAGCTGGGTTAGACTGGTTGGGTGTTGGTGAGTATCAGAATTACCTGGCATGCTAAGAGAGAGAACAGAGACCCAGTTTCCTTGAAATAGGGTAGGGCTTACTGTGTTTTTACCACATTCCTCCGTGATTCTGATACCCATTACAGTTTGAAAACTGCTGGTCTATAGTACAGACTGTGAATAGGAATCCCTCCCTTGACCTTCCTCACAAGAATGATTACTGGAAGTATAAACAAACAAAATCAACACTTAAAAAGGAAAGAAAGCATCATATAAGTGCCACTGAGGCCCCATCTCCTTGACTATAAAATGTGGATAATTCTGCCCTTGCCCATTGGTTATAGAGAAGGTAATACTGTAGTAATGTTTTTATAAGTGGGAAAACTCTGTATGACATGTGGCATTGTGATGATAAAAATAGAGGATGAGTTCTCCTTTGGCTCTACTTTCCTTGGAGTGCTGGGGAACACCCTTTTTCACCTTCTGTTCCCACACCCTATTTTTGAACCTGGCATATTTTGGCCGAGGGATTAAATGACCACTGGGGAGAGCAAACCTGCGTGACTGCCCTGCCCCTGCATTTCCCAGCCCCTCTGCTCCTTGCAGCAGCTGACCCGCCTCCTCCCAGTGCCAATCACTGGCCTCCAGCCCGGGCTGAAGACACCCAGCAGCTCCATCTCCTTTCCCAGGGTTGCTTTTTAAAATCTGACACTTAGCTTTTTATGTAGTAGCTACCTCACCTCAGGAGGCTACTCAGTTTTAATTTTTTATATATCCCTTTCTCCCCTGTGTTTTGCAGTAAAGCCAACCTGACCCTAGCCAGTGACCTCTCCTGTTCTTGGGTACAGCTCAAGTCCCCAAGCCTGTGGGGCAAGGGCCAACATTTTAGTGTGCACTTGCTATGATCGTGCCAGCTGGTGTTCCTTCTCAGGGTCTCCCTTCCTCCTTTGGTGTTTCCCACAAGGGAGCTGTTGGCATTTTGTGTGGGATGATTCTTTATTGTCCCGGAAATTGCAGGGAGTTTAGCATTCCTGGCCCCCAGAACTAAATGCCAGTAGTGTCTGTTTTGTCAACAGTGACAACTTTAAGCATCCTCACACATTTTCAAATGGGCCTGTGGGGCTGCTTCTGCTCAGGGACTGTGTTCTGAAGGGCCTCAGTTTCCTCATCTGGTAAATGAACAAGAGAGACTCCCCAGAACCAGAGGGGCCTCACTCAGGAGCAGCTACAAGAACTGCCTGGGGCTGGAAGGAAAAGCTGTGTCTCTGCCCTGATCTGACCAAAGCTCTGCTTGGATTTATTTAATCTATAGCGGTTCCACAAAATAACTTGTTTGGAGAAAACCTTCTGTGGCTAAAAAAAAAAGTGTGAAAACCACTGAACTGGATCAGAGGTTGCCAACTGACAGCCCAAGGGTCCAATGTGCTCTGCATACATGTTTTGTTTGACATGGGATTTTAAGATATTTGGAATCAATGTTGAAAAAAAGTCTGGATTTTAGGCTTCTCAAAAAAAATAAAAACAAGCAAAAAAGAAAACAGGAAGATTTGGCGACACTAAGCCCAGATTTCTACAAGCAACGGTGGGCTACAGCCGAGCACAGGCTGCCCGCTGAAGTGGAGTCTGTCCTGTCTTCATTTCCTCTACTTGCCTAGCCTCGGAGGCAGCTTGATGTGCAATGTTTGGATTAGATCCGTGGTTCTCAACCCAGAATACCTGGAGGAGCTTTTAAAATTCCAGTACTAGGACCCTAAGCCAAACTAATTTAATAACTGTCTCTGGGCGAGGGGCCTAGGTATGAGGTGATTTTACTGTCCAGGCAGTCATGAGAGCCCGCAGACTCTAGAGGATCTCTAGTTTGGAAACCAGCTCCAAGAAGTCCAGATTCATGGCAGGGCTCCTGATCCCTACCTTTCTACCCCTTAGGCTCCCCAGCCTCCTACTCTTCCTCTGGAAACCCTTGATCTGCCCCAGACTCAGCCCATCAATCTCCTTGCTTGATTAGTGGGTTCTCACTTGGCAGATTGTCCACCTGGCCTCCCCTGGGTTGAGTGCTTTCCAGTTGGATCCAGTCATTGCTCTGTTCTTACCAAGGCCCCCGGGCTCAGTGCCCTTTCTTGGGGCCCCAGCCCCTCCCCCCCATCCAGGGAAACTCTGCAAGCCTCATAACTCACCAGCTCCTGTCAGCCTCTACCACAGAAGCAAGTCCAGGCTCCTTCCTAATACTAGTCCTTCTGGACTCACACCTACAGGACCCTCTTCTCTGGGCCTTCATTTGCATAAACACAGAAAAGCAACTTGTAAAGCAGGGTTCTCAGCCTCAGCATTTTGATATTTTGGGCCAGATAAATCTTTGTTATGGGGGCTGTCTTTGTGCATTGAAGGGTGTTTAGTAGTATGCCTGGCCTCTACCCACTAGATGCCAGAAGGACCTCAATCCCCTGCTCCCCCTGCCCCTGCAAGTCATGAAAACAAAGAGTCTCCAGACATTACTAAATGTCCCTTAGGGGCAGAGATCACATCCATTGAATACCACTGCTGTAAAGTAATTCAAGTTCTCACTTTCTCTTAAGGCGTAGGTAATATTTGCTAATACTCCACTTCTTATGCCATCCACTTACCTGTACACTCTCCAGCCCGTGCCCCCTAGAACCACGTTTCCCTTTATAGTAAATAGTTCTCTCTAGTCCCATCCACCTCTAATGTTCCTTTACCACTTCAATAATAGCACATCAATTCACCCTGCTGCTCAAAAGCCTAAAAGTTTTCTTTGAGTCCTCTGATTCTCAAACCAGGCCATCAGCAAATCTGTTTTTTTTAGCAAATCTGTTTTTAATAAATTTGTTTATTTTATTTTTGGCGGTGTTGGGTCTTCGTTGCCGTGCGCGGGCTTTCTCTAGTTGTGGCGAGAGGGGGCTACTCTTCGTTGCGGTGCACGGGCCTCTCATTGCGGTGGCTAGTCTTGTTGCGGAGCACGGGCTCTAGGCATGCGTGCTTCAGTAGTTGTGGCTTGTGGGCTCTAGAGCGCAGGCTCAGTAGTTGTGGTGCACGGGCTTAGTTGCTCCGTGGCATGTGGGATCTTCCCGGACCAGGGATCAAACCCGTGTCCCCTGCATTGGCAGGCAGATTCTCAACCACTGTGCCACCAGGGAAGTCACCATCAACAACTCTTAATAGGATCTATGTTTAGACATATCCCAAATCCTTCCCACTTCTTTCCATCTCCATTGTTACTAATTTTGTCTGTCTTTTTTTGGTCAGGGCTATTTCAATGGCATCATTCTGTCTTCTACAATCCATTCTCCTTCCTGCAGTCAGAGGGGTCTTTAAGAAATATAAACTGTAGATCTAGTTGCTTACCTGCTTAAGAGCCTTCAGTGGCTTCCCATTCTTCAAGTAAAACCCAAACTCCTTACTAGGGCCCATGAGGCCAATCTGGTCCCATCCTACTCCTCCAGCCACTTCTCATGCTACTTTTCCCTTATTACATTCCAAGCCATACTGGTCCCCTTTCCACTCCTTAAATCTACCAAATGCTTTCCTGCCTAAGGGTCTTTGCACACACTATTCCCTCTACCTGTAACTTCTTTACATCCTGGTGTCCACAGCTGCTTCCTTCTCAAGTTTCAGATTTCGCCTTAAGTGCTGCTACTGCAAAGAGTCACTCCCCCATCCCAAGTTAGTCAATATCCATTCAGTAAAGTGAATTAATCCATTATATATTTTTTATTACCTTTCAAGCAGTTATTACAGACTGTAATTATCTTGCTTGTTTCTTAGTTTCCTGTTATTACGTATCTTGCCCCACTAACGTACGTGAGGGCAGACATCTCATCTGTCTTATTGATGTCTGTATCCCAGGCCCTAGCACAGTGCTTGGCACGTGGCACAGGCACAGTAAATTTCTGCTGAAGGAACCAGCGAATGGATACCCATAATCTTCAGGTCCCAGACTCCTCAGTGTACCCATAGTGGATGATGATGACAGATGCCCTTCCAGCTCTGACATTTTAAGATGCCACAGACTCTGCACCATTAAAATGTCAATTCACAGTGGGCCACTGGGAATGACATGAGTCAGGGGATTATTACTATCTTAGTGCCTCTGGGACCATAATAGACCTTCTTTGGTAGAGGGACACTGATTTCTTAAATGTCAGTGCCAGAAAGGAACTTACAGACAATGAAAGCACAGTCTCTTCATTTGTCAAGTAAGATATAAACTCTTAAATTTTATCATCCACTGACCACTGTCCCTTGCTACTAAGATACATTAAAAGTTACAGAACACAGGACCATTCTTGCTGAGAGAGTCAAACCACCTTTTTCCACTGGTAAAAAATATTGCCTTTCTCTTGGGCCTGGTGTGAGTGCCCTGACGCTTGGTCAAATGTTCTGGCCATGACCTGTACTTTCTGGTACAAAAGAAGTAGAAGGGAAGGGCTCATACCTTACGATTTTCACCGGAAGCCTTGAGGTTGGCAGAAAGGCTGATCTCAAAGAATTTTTGATGATACTGTCTTACCTGATAGCAAAGGGAAACTGAGTTATTTAGAAAAGTTTACACCCACTCAAAATAGATATAGCTTAGTGCTCAGTTTTCGTTGTCCATCAGCAGAGTATAGAGGAAAAAGTCTGTGAAACTGAGTTGTCAAAGATTATTAGGAAGAAGAGATAAAAGACTAAAAGAAAAGGAAGAAGGAAAAGTTGAAAGTACAAGCTACTATCTGAGATTAATTTGAAATCCCAAGGTCCAAGGAAGAGAGAGTTTCCTCTTGGGCTCCATGCCTCTCTCTGCCAAGAATTTGGTATGTGACAACGTGCAAACTCCATCCTCTGTCTGGTCCTCTGTAAAATGAAAACGGTGGAGCAAATGGTCTTGAAGTAATTTCTAGAGTCCTGTTTATTTGTCGCTTTTTGATTCAAAACCACAGACAGATCCCCAGATAGAGCTGAGAGCGGGCTCTGACATCCTTTCAGTTATGTGCCAGTTTATTCAAAATCAATTGGGGATTTCGAAGCCTGATGGCCCAGAGTGACAGACTGAAGTAACAACCAGTAAAAAGCAGAGCTGCTTCTTTTTACTTAGGCAGTTAGCTCTGCATATAAAGTTCCCGATGACACCTGAACACCATCCCATTTTTTTTTTCCACCAGAGCCTAAAGTCCAAAACACTTTGGATTAAAAAAACCAATAATAAAAGCCCTTACATTTGTATATATGCCTTTTGAAGCTTATAAAGTGCTTTTTCTGATTTTATTTCATGTAAGTCTAACAAACAAATGTGAGAGTTATTATTCTTCTCAAATTGCCAATGAGGAAACTAAGACTCTGAGGGATGAAGTGATTTGCCGAAGGTCGCCTGGGGTGCCCATCAGCCTGTGTTTGTTTTCTTCTCCTTTCTGCATACTTCCTCTGCTCTGCTCTGCATCATGGGGACCTCCACCCTGCAGGTTCCCCACCCTGTTGCTTCAGGGAAAGTTTGGCTAATGGGAATCTATGATAGAAGACTGGAGGTGAGGAGGGGAGAAGTGGCTGTTTCTCCTCTCTTTCTGTCTCTTGTGGTATCTTCGGCAAATGGCTTCGTGTGTTCTGTGCCTCAGGCTCCTGCCAAATAAGCGCCCTGGCTTCTGGGATCTTGTAACACCACCTTCTCCTCTGTCCCTCCAGACCCAGGAGCAGCAGCATCTTCCTGCTGTTGCTAATCTCTGGTTCTTCACCATCCCCTGTTTGGCTTTGCAGCTCTTCTATCACCTGTGCATCCAATTCCTTATATTAAATTTCTTATTTTGAAAGATCTAGAGTGGTTTCCATTTCCTGGTTGGACCCAGTCCAAATCCCCTGACTGGGTAGTCACTACTATGAGGAGCTATAAGCATGGCAGAAATAGCTTGAGATAGCATACCATACTAGTGTATGTGTGTGCATTTCATTATTAAATGGTGAGAGCCTTTTCACCCAGGAACCGAGTTTATACAGCTTTAGGTCTTGAGGTTCTAGCACAGCGCCTGGCACTCAGCAGGCACCAGTACAGTAAATGTTTGTTGACCTTATATATTTGTTTGGTAAAACAAACCCAGCCAGAGTGGCTGTTTAGTTTATATCTCTGCGTGTCTATTTAGACATAAGAATACAGGTCCTTCCAGTCTATACAGTGTACCCCAGTGAGCCATTCGGCCACGCTCTACAAAGCCACACAGGGAACTGCATCATTTGCAATTTCTATGGGATATTTCTGACTTTGAACCATAGTAGTTATTTCAGATGGGAAGATATTAATGAGTTGAAACTTGGAAAAATATACAATTCACCAAAAAAGAAAGTGGATGAAAACCATGGGAAAACAGGAAAATAGTTTTTTCTAATTATGTTAGTTTTCATATGCTTATATAGGCAGAGTTTAACTGAGTATAATGCTGGACTGGGATTGGAAGATTGGGTGTTTGTGTCAGCTCTGCCACTAACCAATTGTGTGGCCTTGGGCAAATCATTTCTCTCTGGCCCTTGGTTTCCTTCTTGGTAAAATGAAGTAAGATTAAATGATCTCTTGCTAAAATATCCAATAGCTCATCAGTGACTAGAGAATCGAGCCCAAATTTATTGTCATATAAAATAAGACCTCACCTAGTCTGACCCTAACTTACCTTTCTAGCCTCACCTCATTCACCAACCCTCTATGCTGCCTGCTTAGCCAGCTCCTTACAGACCTTGACCTTTAATCCTGTTTTCTCTACTTGCAATTCTCTTCTCTGCTCTCTTCACCTCACTACATGATGTGACTCAGCTAAAATTTCCTTCCTTTTCACAGTGGTCTCATGTTCCCCTTCCTTATGGGATAAAAAGAATAAGATTCCTTGTCCTGAAGAGGCAATGTGGGGTGCTGGTTAAGAGAGTGGACTTTGGGGCCAGAATGAGTGTGTTTAAGCTCTGGGCCTGCAATTTACTAGCTGTGTGACATTTGGAAAGCTACTTGCTGACTATGCCTCAGTGTTTTCATCTGCAAAGTCCTGATCGTAATAGTACCCACATGAAATTTCTTATGTGGAAAGACCTAAGGTGATTCCCATCTTCCTGGTTGGGCACAGACTAAATTACCTGGCTGGGGAATAATAACCAGGATGGGAGCCATAAACATGGCAGAAATGGACTAAGGCAGTATATTAGATATATGAGTGTGTGCATTTCCTTATTAGGCAGAACAAGTATTTCCACTCTGATCAAAGCTTATATATTTTTGGACCTCTGGGCTTAAGCATAGTCATTGACATGGCAGGCACTAATGAAGGTTTGCTGAATTTAATCCTGACAAGGATTAAATTAGATAATACATTCTGTGCTTGGCAGTGTATGTGGCACACAGAGATGCTTGGTGATACAGCTATTATGAATATTAACCACTATCTGTTCTCCACAAGGTTTTTACTTTCCTGTATTACAGCAGTTATTATCATTCCATTTTTGGGCACGTCCATCCCTTTCATTAAACTGTGAGCTAGTCAAGACTGTTATTGACTGAATTGTGTACCCCCCAAATTCATATGCATTGTGTACCCCCCAAATTGATATGCTGAAGTCTAAACCTTCACTATCTCAGAATGTGGCTATGTTTGGAGGTGAAGCCTTTGATGAGGTAATTAAGTTAAAATTAGTCCATTAGGGTAGAACCTAATCCAGTCTGACTGGTGTCCTTCTAAGAAGAGATTAGGACACACAGATAGACACCAGGGATGTGGGTATACAGAGGAAATATCATGTGGCGAAGCAGGAAGGTGTCCTTAGAGGAAGTCAACTCTGCCGGCACCTTGATCATGGATGGCCAGCTTCTAAAACTGTGAGAAAATATCTGTTGTTTAAAGCACCTAGTCTGTGGTATTTGTGATGGCAGCCCTAGAAAACTAATACAGAGACTATGTTTTTATTCATTCATTCAACAGATATTTATGGAGCATCTATTACGTGCCAGGCACTGATCTGTGAAATAGGGTATAGAGTGGTGAGAAAACAAGGAAAGAAAAAGAGCTTCTGCTCTCAGGAAACTTATAGCCTAGTGGGAGAGATGGACAATCAAAAGATCACATGAGTAGTGTGGTAAGAATGAGGGAGAGGTTGCTGTGCTCTGAGGGTGCGTGATGCTGGATGGGGGTGGGGGATGGTAAGAGAGGGCTGTTTAGTTGAATGTACTGTTTTATCCTCAGCACAGTTGCTGCAGTGCTGTGCTCACAGCTGATAACTGTAAATCTTAGTTGGCTTTTGTTGAAGGCTACAATCTCTCAATTCTCTACGTGGAATAACTAGAATTTTTAGCACTCAAGGAAAGAGAGCCCACAGGCAGATGCTGCCAAGTGTGACAGTTTATAGGGCCCCACGAAGCTGGGGCAGTAGAAGGACTGATGGATGAGAAGAACGAGGAAGTTGTTCTCATCTCAGCCCTGCCACAAGCTGGTGGTGTGGGGACCTACTACAATGCCCTTGTCTAGACCTCCGTTTCCTCATCTTCAGCAATGATGAGGCTGGGCTGGAGTAGTTCATCTCTAAGATCCCTTCCAGCTCTGTGAAATCTTTTCTGAAATCTAGTTCATATAAGACTAGTACTGAAAAGAGGAAGGAAAGGACAGAGGGAGGCAGGGATGGGGGAGGGAGAAGCGGAAAGACGCTCCACCATTATTTGCTACGGGACCCTGGGCAAGAGGTTGCCCCTGATCTGAACCTCAGTTTCCTTTTTCTTAAAGTGAGGAAGTTATTTACGTTTAATATTCCTTTCAGTTCATGAAGATTTTATAAGTCTGTGAGTATTTGGAATTCTTGAATCTTCCCTGAGCATTAATTTCAACAGGAAAACACCCTTGGGTTAAGAGTGTGCATTGAAGGTAACCCTGATGGCCTCTGTTTCCCTGTCCACTCCATTCAGTTGTGAACACTTACATTGGCTTATCTTTCAAACAGGAAGTTTTAGAAACACAACTCTTTACTAACCACAAATCTTAATAAATAGATCATCAACTAAGTCAATCCGCACTGAAAGAGGTCACAAAAAACATACAAAACTAAGGGTTGGTCTATAGATATTTCGTGGAAAGGAAGTAATGTCTTTTTTCCAACTACTTGCAGTGAGAAACAGTTACTCCAGGTACCTTAAAAGCCAGGTTCTATCAGAATGGTTTGCACAGAAAATAGATCAATTAGAAAAAAATTAAATTGTCATTGTCCAACAATAGGGAGTTGCTTAAACTACTTTTGATACATCCATATGAAACTTTATGCAGCACAGAAAATAGTGTTTAAAAAGATTGTTTTAATTTTTATGGAAATATGTTAACATAAATGTTTCAGACATTACATGAAATTTCTAAAAATCTTAAAAAAAGATTGTTTTATAACATGTGGAAATACAGTATAGAGATAAATTAAAAAGCAGGATATAAACCATAACTTAGAATAATCTTAATTTTTAAATATATACTATATATCATATATATGTATACACACAGAAAAAAAAACCTGAAAAAAGAAATAATCCAAAATATTAACAGAAGTAAAATCCAGAAGGGGGAAGTATGAGTGATTTTTATTTGCTTCTTTATACTATTCTGCATATTCAAATTTCCTTCAGTATGTACTTATTTGTTTGTTTAGTTTGCTGAATATTTAGAAATATTCAGCAAATATTTCTTATGTATCAACTATGAGCCAGTTGTGTTGTCGAGACTAAAGACAGAAGCAAATCTCAGCTCTCCCGCAGCATACCCTCTAGTGAGTGGACACAGATAATAAAGAAAACTAAGTAAACGTGCAAGATGATGCAGATGGTGGTCCATGCTGTCAGTGCCTCCAACCAAGGGGATGGGAAGGAGAATGCGTGGGGTCCTGCATCAGCCTTGGTCAGAGAAGGCAACCCTGAGGTGGTGTCTTTAAACTTGAGACTGAACAGCACAAAGAAGTCTGATCTGGGAGAAGAGCATTCCAGTCAGAGGGAACAGCAAGGTTTCAGGGACCTGTCCACACATAGGCTTGGGAAGAAGTTTGACTTCCTACTTTAGCTGCAGCGGGGGCCACAGAGAGCTTTCTCATGGGGAGTAACAAGGTTGCACGCCCCTCAGACAGATGACTCTGGCTGCAGAGTGGAGAGAGGCTCCTGCTGATAGAGGCAGAGTAAAGCAAAGAGACCTACTACGAGACATGTTTTCTTATAATTTGCCAATTCTGTGACATCAGTTTCCACTACTGTAAAATAAGGCAGTAGGGCAAGGTCAGTGATTTCTAAGAGCCCTTCAGTACTTAAAAAATAAAAGCATTATTATTTTGCACACCTTTTAAAAAAGTGTGTAAGCTTCTTAAACCCAGGGCCTAAGTCTTACTCTACTCCTCTTTTGATTCCCTGCATGCTGCCTTGCACCTCACAGGACTGAATGAAGGGACATGCTGTGGGCTGGTATCACTTGAGATGCATCATTACTTCCCAGCCTGAGTTTCCACTGTGCTTCTGTGGGCTCACCTGCTGAAGCCTTTATCCTGAAAGTAACAGGGAGCCACTGAAGGCTTTTGAGCAAAGGTTGACTTCTGTGTGTTAGAAAATTCACACTGACAGTGATGAAGGGGGTCTGGAGTGGTCCACAAGCAGAAGAAGCACAGAGACAGAGAGACACGTTGCTTCCTTGAGAATCCCCCTGGGCTGTGATACTGAGACCTGCCAGTGGGAAAAGGACACCTCACCTGCACAAAACCACCTCGACAGGGGGCCCTCACACACTGGGAGAAAGTGCGAGATTCCGCCTATTTATAGTTGGGGGGAAATGAGGCACAAAGAGACAAGTGGCTCATATGCCAAGGATTTCTGGCTTCAGGGCCCCTACTCAGCTAATGTGAAGCCAGGCTGCACTTAGCATGTCATGGGGCGGGAGGACTTTTGCTTGTGCCAGAACAGAAGGGAGCATCAGGGGCTGGGGCAGGGTAGGGAAGGGGGAAGACACGAATCCTGGGCAGAAGTGGTGACAAATGTTCCAGTACCTTCATTTTGACACTCCCATAATCCAAGAAGGGCTAAAATTGGCTGTAGAGCTTGTGTTACGAAACCAGAGCAGGTCAAACAAAAGAAATAAGCAAAACTTGAGTCAGCCGGATGATAATCCTTGTGGTGAGCATGCAAATCCAAGCGAAAATAGATCAGAGACATTTTCCCAAGAGACACAGAACTTGGAGATCCTGGAAACAAACCCATCACGTGAAAGATGGGGAGGCAAAGGAGGGAAGGGAGGTTAGCATCACACCCTGGAGAAGGAGGCAAACTTTGCTGGCAGAGCCAGGACTGGGACTCGAACCCAGCTCTCCCCATTCTGACATCAGAGCTCACATCACTCCTTCAAAACTAATTATGGGTCTAACGTTTTATTTGCCAAACCTACTGATAGGCAAAAGAGCAGGAGGCAGTTAAAGTGATTTCAAAGCACCCTGTGTATACTCAGTGTGGCCATGCGCACACACACACACGCACAGAGCTTTAGTTTGGCGAAATCTTTCTTTAATTAAGTACTATGGACTAATTAAATATCTGCATTCACTGCCCCAAATCAGAGGCACAGCTCATGGGACCTAGAAGCTATCCTAGTCCAGCCTTTTTATTTTATAGACAAGAACTGGAATCCAGAATGGATGAAGTTGCAGTCACTTAAACCAAGAACCAGGGCACCCTGCCCCTGAGTTCAGTGCTCTTTCTAGCCCTGGCCCTAGCACCACAGGCAGGAAAATTGTAACCTTTAATACACATGCATTACTTTATGTTCTTCAGCATGGATTCTCAAAGGGAAGGTGTTGGAGACAATTTCCAGTGTATTACTTTGACTGGGGCCTGAAATCTTGGCACACTGATTAGTGAATTTCAGGAGAAGGCTTTTAACTTCTTTAGAAGTTTTTACCATGATGATAACAATCACAGTCTTCCATTAAATAAACATTTATTGAATGTCCACTATGTACCAGTCACTCTGCTGGGTCATTTATGTACTTTTAATTTCTTAATTTTCATAGTACTATGATACAGGTGTCATCATTCCTGTTTTATTTTTTTTTCCCCCCACAGTGGGGAATACAGTTTGGAAAGTTTAAACATTTTGTCCAGGTCATAGACTCAGGAAGCGCAGAGCTGGGATTTGACCCTCTGTTGTCTTTTATTATGCTGAGCACCTTAGATATGAAGTGATCTGTACTATACCACGGATACTGCATGGGGCAGTCTCATAGTTCTAGAGGTGTATGAGGCTGGGTTTCTCCAGATCCCATGTTTTTCTGGGCTGCTAAGTTCAGCTGTGAGCTCTATGCTACATCTCAGGTTTATAAGCCACTCCCAGAGGCTCAGAGTGGGGTTTCTGACAACCAGGACCCAAGGTAGCTGGGCTGGGCTATGAAGAGGCCCAGACCAGAGCAAAGATCATTAACTTGTGAGGACTAATCTCCTAGAAGGATTTGGCTTATAGATGTGAAAGGAACATAGTAACAGTGACTCCAGGATGGATGGACTCAGACGGCAGAAAGCATATAGATCATGGGACAAAGTTGTTTTTTTTTTTTAAAAAAATTTTATTTATTTATTTATTTTTGGGTGTGTTGGGTCTTCGTTTCTATACGTAGGCTTTCTCTAGTTGCGGCGAGCGGGGGCCACTCTTCATCGCGGTGCGTGGGCCTCTCACTGTCGCAGCCTCCCTTGTTGCGGAGCCCAAGCTCCAGACGCGCAGGCTCAGTAGTTGTGGCTCACGGGCCTAGTTGCTCTGCGGCATGTGGGATCTTCCCAGACCAGGGCTCGAACCTGTGTCCCCTGCATTAGCAGGCAGATTCTCAACCACTGTGCTACCAGAGAAGCCCTTTGGGACAAAGTTTTAAAGAAAGGTTTGCTGTTCTGTGTTTTATGTAAATAAAACTTTCATAACAGACCCGGAGAATTTCCTACACATAACAAGAATTTCCTCTAACGTCCCTGATGGCATTTTTGTTTCTGCTTTAATGTCTCCAGGAACAGGGAGCTCATTACCTTTCAGACTCTTGTAATTGTTAGAAAGTTCTAGTCTTCAAATTAGATAAAAAATCTGTCTCCCAGATGTGTTCATGCATTGGGTCCAGATCTGCTCTTCGGTTTACAAAGACTAAATCTGCTTCCTTCCTACTCAGCAAGACTTTGGATATTTGAAGACAACATTTATTTTTTATATCAGCATTCCCCAAAGTGCGCTGAGCAGAGTAGTAAGTTTTCACAGTGTTAATAGGTGTCCTCTATAAAACAAACATATCAAAACAAACAGACAAAAGCCCATAAATAGCACTCTGTGGGCATGCTAGGTTAAATCAGGTCAACCAGATACGTTTCCTGCAAGGCTGCTCAGGACGTTTACTACGCTGATGCAGAGTATGGATTCCAAAGTGGAAATACTGGGCATGCAGTGTTTCCCAAACTTTCAACCTCCCAGATTTTTTAATCTCAAAACCCTTTTTTTCCCCCAGTATACCTTTTACTATTTTCCATATATACTTTTAGAAACTCTGTTTGGAAAATGCTTCCCTACACAAGTCTAGGTTCTTACTCTTTTCTCCAAGCTAAAAAGCCAGGCTCCTTCAACTATTCATTTTCAGACAAAGTGTTGGGTTTCCTCACAGTCTTCCCTCTGGTTCTCTACTAGGGCTGTCAGTTTAAAATACAGGATGCCCAGTTAAACTTGAATTTCAGGTAAACAATGAATAATTTTTTTGGTATGAGCATGTTCTATGCAAAATTTGGGACATACTTATATGAAAAAGAATTTGTTGCTTATCTGAAACTGGATGTCCTGTATTTTTATCAGCTGAATCTGGCAAACCTAGAAGGGCCCCGAATGCCCTTCTTCCCTTGAAAAATGTGGCCCTCAGAGCTGGGCACATTATTTCAGATGTGGACCAAGACAGAGACAATTGATAACTTTGTGAGCCACCATCAACTCCGATTTTCCCAGAGACATTTTTAAAGGGATGATAGAAATATTTTTTGTAGATGATTAGAGGCCGATCTGAGACTGATCCAGATATCTTTCTGGATCTACTGGCAAAATGCAGAAGCCGATTTCCCATCCCTCACTCCTGTTCATAAGTATACTTAAGTTTCTCTGGTGTGAGTATTAGGGAACTCGATCCAAATACCATTTATAATTCCCTTTTCGTGGTCTGTCTTCTCCATTAGACCGTAAGAAACTAAAACAACAGTGACCAACCATGTCTACCTCAGTCATGGCTGTATCCCTGGTAGTTAGTACAGGTTCTGGCATATAGAAGTCTTCAAACATCTTTTGAATGAATGAATGAGCAAATTAGTCACACATTGCTTAGAAAGCTAAGTAAACCAGATAAGCTTACACTCTGAGGAGAAGAGATGGCCAACAGGAGCTTTCCTTGTGGTTGGATTTGTCATCCACTCCAAGCTTTCCCAGATCCATTAAATACAGTTAACCTGTGCTGAAGGCACCTCTATTGGAAGATATGTGTGTAAAACAAGAACACCTAATTGCTCTGACTAAAATAATTTCAACCCAACACAAGCCATTTTCAAGAAATTGAAATACTTCCTGGAGCCTGCAATTTTTATCGAGGTGTGGAACTTGGCCCTTAAAAGAAGGCTGGGCTGTGGCCCAATGTGTGTGGGATTGGGGCAGCAAATCCCACTGGGTCTTCCCACAGGAACATCCTGATCCCAGAGGAATTGGGCAGAGTGAACAAGGACAGCCTCAGTGGAGCCCTAAGTTGCCAGCAGGGCATGTATGGGAAGCTGGACATGTGATTCCATAGCTCTGACTTGGTGAAAGTGCATCTGGTGACTGTCATGAGGAGCCCAGAAGGCTTGGAGCTTCTGCTCTAAGCCATAGTTGATAGAGCTGGGCCCTGCCTACTCTGAGCTTGAGCTCACACAATCTCGGGGCTTGTCAGTATTGAAAGCATCCTGGGGACTGTCCCTGGAGCTGGCAGTCACTTATCTGCTGCTTGGCAGCTGTGGCTGCTGTGCTGGGGAGTGTTAACCGTAAAATTTTAAGTTAAAATGCAGCAGAAAGCAGGAAAATACAGTGAGAAGAGTCCTGGGTCCTAGGAGGGTAGCAGAGTGTGAAAAAACTTCTTTTTTTTCTTCATATTTCATATGAGTATGAAGACCTAAGTTTAAGTCCCAGCCCTGCCATGTCTTAGTGCCATGCCCTTAAGCAGGTTTTGAACCTCAATCTTTTTATCTGTGAAATGTGAACAACCATGTTGACCTCAGAGTTATGAGGATTAGAGAAGATGGCATATAAAAAAGCCCTTTGTAAACTGCTAAGTGCTGGATCAATGTGAGGGATTTGCTACAACAGTAGCCCCATGAGCATAGTGCTGTGGCCTTCAGTCCTTGATGCATCTGGTACTTTGCTGCTGTGACAGCATAAAAGAACCACCCAACTGAAAGAAAAGAAGGATGTTCCTTACACAGCCTGAAGCAAAATAAAAAGAGCTTCAAATTACATTATATAATTCCTTTTAATTATGGAGGAAAACATTTTGCAAGCACATATTTGAAAACATAAAATATCAGTGGGTAGGAGTCTTTAGAATATATACATAAAAAAATCACTTGGGAACATCCTTAAGACCCTAAGATGTAAGGCTCTAGGTGAGCCTTTAATTCTGCATGAATGTTTCTGTTGATCTCCCTGGAGCCTGTCACTGCCTCTGGTCAAGGCCTTTGCTGGTAAACAGGAGCAAAACTACAAGTGTCGTTCTAGTTCATTTGAGGGAAAATAATGCAGGGTATTGTGGCTGATAATTACTTGCTACTACTTCTGCTGTGAGATGGTACACCCACTGGGGGAAAATTTGTATGTGTAGATATGTATGTACATGTGTTTTCTGTGCCAGGGCAGTAAGGGACACCTCGTCAGACATCTTGCCTTGAAAAGGCTTTCTTTCCTGGCTTTCTCTTTTTCTTCCTCCAGTGTCACGTTTCACACAGTGGTTAGTTATGGAGCACATTACTTGGAGTCCCATTGCAATCGCCATAAGGACCCACAGACCTCTGATTGTGGATCCTTATGTTAATATCTTGGTATAGCTGACTCTGTGCAAAAATTACTTCAGGCCTTGAGCTGGGCAGAGGCTCTGCTTATAAAGTTCTGGGGGGGCACAAGGCAATCTTTATGCAACCTGACCTGCCCACCCTCACCTCCTTGCCTGGGCCAAGAATCATGAACGATCCTGTTCTGGAAGAAACCCCACCTTGCCACTGAGTGCTTTGAGCCAAGAGAAGGGGGAGCAGAGCTGGAGGCACAGGCATGAGGCCAAGCCACAAAGCCCAAAGCTCCAAAGTCAGAGGGTTCAGATCTGATACACCATTTGCCTTGTCCCTGCACCGTGGACTGGCTTTGATAGGCCTGATGGTACCTGGCAAGGAAGGTGTTTCCCTGCCTCCTGATGCCCACTGGATTTATATGTACCATGAATATAAACACATAAGAGTATGTTCACAGAGGCAGAGTTTGCAAGTGAATACTTATATGTAAGTGTGCATTTTAGGAAAACATACACAAGTGTACATAGGAACACATATGTGTGCACTTACCTATGTGAGAATGCTTTTGTATGGACAAGCATATCTTCAGAGAGTCTTTCAAAATATACATCTGATCTCTGCTGTAAACATATCAATGGCTTTTACATGCTTTTAGGATAAAGAACCAAAACCTAATGCAGCTTATAAGGCCCTTTATGTGTGGCCCTGCTATGCTCCCTCTCTCTGCACACCTCTACACTGATCTTTGCTTAGTCCTTCTTATGCATGAGGTTTCCTTTCACCACAGGACCTTTATACATGCTTTTCTCCCTGAATGGTAAGTTCTTCCCTTCTCTCCTTTTCTAGAAATTACCTAGTCATCCTTCAGCTCTCAGTTGAAGCCTTACTTCCATGGGGGAACCTTTACAAACCTCTCAGAATTAGTCAGATTCCCTCAAAACACTCTGAATCTCTACATAGAAATTGCCACAGTTAAAAATCTGTCTTCATTAAAAAAGAAACTTATCCCTCCCATTACACAAACTCAATAAGGGCAGAGATAAACTGTTTTTGTTCACTCACTGATCTTCAGCACGTAACAATTCCTGCCACTTAATAAGAACTCAACAGACATGTATTGAATCAGGGGTGTATACATTTACCTAGGAAGAAGGGCCAGTATAGGAACTTGTGTGCCTGTGTGTACTTAGATAGCGGTGGGACCATGATTACGTGACATGGCATATTTTCTCATTTGGAGCACACGAAAGTGTGCTTAGGAATACCCATGTGTATTTATCTAAGGGAGAATGTTTAGGTTGAGTACACCTGTGTCCTGTACGTGTGAACATATTCATATGGGAGTATACACAAAAGAACATAGATGTGTCCGTACATCTAAGTGAAAATGTATGTGTATATACTTGTGTTGATATAGATGTAGGCATCAATGTAAAAGTCTGTGTGTGTTATGTGTGTTTATTTGGGTATGTGCATATATGGAAGTGTATGTATATGTATGAATCATCCTGCAGCTGGGTGGGTCCTCCTTCAGATTTCTAAGTAGGAGGGTTTATGTAAATTAGGCAAATTGATTCAGATAGACTTTAGTACGATTTGACTTAATCATAGCAGAGTGTCCAGGAGGAAGGAGCACTGGACTAAGAGTCCATCCCTGCAGCAGAATCCTTTTTTCTTCCTGTGCTGCTATTTCTTGGTCTACATGCAGAGGGTTCAGGACAATGAGACAATGATGCTGTTGTGGAGGTACAACTGTGTAGATGCCATGTTGTCACAAAACACATTTTAAATCAAGTGCCTAATTGCTCAATGCACTTTATTATCACCTTCATCTTTCATAGTAACTTTTTATCATTTATAAATTATACTCATCTACATTGTTTTATTTGATAACACAGGGAAATTAGGATTCTGTTTATTTGACAGAATGGTTATTTTTGTGAATGTATGCAGATGTACAGGATCAATTTTTACAAGCCTACATTTTGTGTTCTTGAGCAGGAAGAGTGGGCAGGGGAAGACAGTGAGATCCCTAGGTACCCAAATTGCCATCCTAGGAGCACCTGCATCACAGTCCTCTGGGGGAAGTAGTGACAAAATGCAGATTGCTGGCCCCCAACCACAGTCCTGTTAGAATCTCAGGGAAGGGGGTCAGGAATATGTATTTTCTCAGTGCAGATCATTTTTGGCCTCTGTAAGGTTTGGGACCCACTGCAATAACAACATAATGTCAAAAGACTCACTACCTAAACCAACAACACAATTTTATAGAAAGAAATTTCTAAGGCTGCCCACCTCAGGCCCTCGAGATTGACCCTTGCTTGGTTCTCTTAGGTTGAGGAGGCTAGGTGAGCATCTGGATTTATAGAAAGACACTGTGGGAACTAAAACAAGAAAGGAAGTCTGACAGGCTTATTGTTGCAATACATATTGTGAGAACTGTGAATCTCTCTCAAACAAAACAATAAAAACCCAGCAGATTGTCAGGGTTGACTGTAGTATTTAGAGACATATAGTAGAATTTTTATAAAGAGAAACACTAGGCAGTCGCATAGAGACAGAATTGTCTAAAAATGAAGGAATCTCCCCAACAGCAGTTGTGGCTTCTGGGCACAAGGCCTGAGGCTGCAACGCCAATATGGTGTGGTAGAAAAGAAAGCAAGCAGGGATTACCTAGGACTCCAATTCTGCTTTGTCATGGGTGTTGCCGTTATGATTTCAAAAACTGTTTTCCCTTCCTGGAGAAATGAATACATGCAGACACTCCAGTCTTTCCCTCATAGCACTAGAAAAATAATAATAAAACAAGCCACGAGAGATGGTCATCTCCAGGTCCCTGTGTTACCTTGCCACTGACGTTGCCTCTTGGAATCTGGGGTCTCTTAGTACACTAAGGGCGTATGCACTCTCTCAATGCCCCTCCTACCCTGATATTCTCTATTGTGGAGACTCAGATGCAGACACAGACCTGGGCAGAGAAATGGAAAGAGCACCCCATTTCCAGCTGTCAGGAGCTTCCTGACCCTAAAGCAGTGACTTGACTCAGCACAAACCCATGTGCTGTTAGCAGGCGCCTCCCTCTGCCTCCTTCCTGGCCTTGGTGGGGGAAGATCACTCAAACTGTGCCTGAATAATGGTGAAAGAGTGTGCTCCCAACTCTCAGCACAGATTCTAAATGCAGATTCTCCCAACTCTCAGTCTGGTTTCCTAGCTGATACTTAGCCACTGCCTACCTAGAGGGCATAGGCTTGCCCCTTAGCTCCAAGGCTCAGAAATCCATCGGACCTCTCTGAAAAGAGTCCCTGGAGAATAAAATGCACCCATTAAAAATCTCCTCTCATCATTGTCTCCCTCCTTCTTTCTTACCTGATCCCCAACAGGAGGAAATATTGCCTATCTTAATGGTAAAGCACACGGGCTCTGGCTCAGAATACATGGGTTTTACTGCAGTATGGTCTGTAATCTTCAGCAACTTAGTTGATCCCTTCGAGTCTCAGTTTCTTGATTTCTAAGATAGGGACAAACATAATAGTACCTATTTTGTAGGGTTGCTGTGAGTACTAAATGAGATCATGCATGAGAATTGCCAAGTACAAGGCCTAGTTCATGGTAAGTACACTGTGTTTATTAGCCATCATGATCACAGCAAGTGCTCTATGGAATGGAAACCTGCTGTTGCACTTTTCAGATGGTAGGTATTGGTCACTATAAAACTTGATTAGACTTATTTTAACACAAGTCGACAGGCTGGGTCAGAGGCACTTAACAATGCAGAAAGAACCCTGCCCTGGAAGTTTGGTGGTTAGTTTCTCATGCTCTGAAAGCAGATCAGAGCCCGTGAAAGGAGCTTTCAAAGAGACAAGTACAGCATAGAAACATCTTTTTCAACCACCAGTAACAGGAGAGGGAGCATTCTGTTTAATTTACAAAATTTATCTCTGTAACCTTGTTCCTCAAAACGTGGTCCTTGGAAAAAATCCATGGGAACATGCTAAAATGCAGATTCTTAGGCCCCAGCTCAGATTTCCCAATCCAGATGCTCTGGAAATGATGATTCTTTTGTACTCCTAAAGTCTAAAAACTGCTAAATACTCTGCCAGGCTAGTAGCAATTATGATATCTGGATCATATTATATATAAAACATACTCAAGGAGGCATTTGTTAAAGTGTTATCAGTGGGTACAAAATTGTATGAATAATAATCATGTATGAATAATCTAATTCTGTTTTTATTCAAAAAAATATTTCTACCCATAGCCATGCTTAGGACAAAGGCTAAAAGTATATACATCACATTTAACAATGGCTGTCTCTAGGTGGTAATGTTGTATGTGATTTATCTCATTTTGTGCTTTCGTATATTTTTAAGTGTTTTACAATGAGTTCTGTTACCTTTTTTTTTTTTTTTTCCTGTGGTATGCGGGCCTCTCACTGTTGTGGCCTCTCCCGTTGCGGAGCACAGGCTCCGGATGCGCAGGCTCAGCGGCCACGGCTCACGGGCCCAGGCGCTCCGCGGCATGTGGGATCTTCCTGGACCGGGGCATGAACCCGTGTCCCCTGCATCGGCAGGTGGACTCTCAACCACTGTGCCACCAGGGAAGCCCTCTATTACCTTTTGAACAAGGTAAAAATGTGCTTTTAAAATAAGAGCCATCCAGCCAAATGTGCAGCACTGAAGACTTCCTGAAATCTGACAGAGTTTTGGAGAAAGAAGGAAATGCAGGACTTATGTAAACCAAACCATCTCTGCTCAGAGATGATTAAACAGGTCTAGAGAAGGGAAGTGACCTGCCTGAGGTTGCCCAGTGATTAGGGGTAGGCTATACAGTTCCCAAGTCTTCAGGACCTTAGGCCAGAGGGCTTTGAAGTGCTCCCTGTGCTGGCCAGGGACCTGCCTCCCTTCCTTTCCGTCCTGTGAGGGTGATGGAAAGACCACAGGAAGTGCAGTGATTCTGAGTGTGGAGAAGGATGTAATAGACTTTGCAGAGAGGACTTTTCAGCTCTCATTATTTTCTCTCTGGGAGTTAGTAGGTCATTTGCAAAAGGCATGGGAAGAGCAGCTGATGAAAAGGTTTAATAGTTTGGAAAACTGCTTAACCGTATTGCTCTATTTCTGGATTTCCCCCCATGGCCAAGGACTGTTGAGATCCTGATTTTCCCCAGAGGTTTCCTGGTTAGGAATGTAGTGAAACCTCTGAAATCCCAAGGAATTGGGGAGAAGGCCAGCTGGAGTTAGGGAATGGTCTGAATACTTTTTAAGAACATTTAGGTCTGTTGTTTTCAAGGACATAGAATCACAGATTTGGAAGGTTAGTCCAGGCCCTGCTCAGTGTAGGAACCCCTTGTGCTTTATCCCACACAGAGCTTTATTTGGACTTCTCTTGAATGCTTCCAATGAAAGGAGACTCACTACTCTGATAGAGAACCTGTTTCACTCTCAGAAAATTTTTCTTTCCCCTGAGCTGGAATCTATCTTCCTGTAGTGTTCTACTTGCCTTCTGGTATTCATCTAAAACAGGTATGCTCCTTTTTCCCAGATGGTTCTTAAATATTTGAAGGCAGTTATCATGTACCAAATAGTCCTTCACAGCATTCTCTTCTGCAAGCTGACCACCCCCAGTACCTTAAACCGTTATTTATATGACAAATGTCATCAACTCTAATTAGAAACAAACTGTTGTCTCTAATTAGCCTCTTAATTAACAGCTATATAAATTCAGAGCTAAGCAGAGCTTAGAGACCACCTGCACTAGCCTCATTATTCTACAGATGAGCAAACTGAGGTCCACTGAGAAAACAGGAAAACTGCCTTACCCAACTAGAGAGAGAGAGACAGAGAGAGAGGAGAGGCAGAGTTGAGACCTGAAATCTAGTTGCATGAATCCCAGTGCAGGCCTCTTTTCGCCTCACCCGGCTTTGCGTTATTCGTGAGACGCAAGAATTTCTCAAGTTCTTGAAAGTGGCTGGGAAGTTTGTTCTCTTAGGTATTTCAAAAATTCCTCCTTAAAATTATATTTGCACTGTTTGTGAAGTAGGGATTAGCATAGGGCTGAATTTAGTGGAGGTTATACTGTCAATGGAAAGCATCCTTCAAAGTGTATTAACTCTCATTGCTCTCTGCTGTCAGAAGTTCATTTCCATTGCCCTAAATGCTAGCTCAAAATGGCCAGCACATGTATAGGGCCACCTAGGCCTGCCAAATTTTCCATAAGGTCCAGATACCTGCTCAATGTAGGAGACCTTCCCAACTCTGGAACCAGAAAATGAATTTGCCAGGACGTGAAGCAGGCTGTGTTTCTGCTTTACCCTGTGCTTGTTTTAAAGTTTCGTATCCTCTTTTCAGTCTGGACTGATTCGCTGATGAAAAGACAAAGCAAAGACTCAGAGAAGCAAACTAGACACTTCAGTGATTGGTTTCCTTTCCCAGTCCACAGCAAACTCTGCAGTCACATGCTTCCAGGGGAACATTCCTCCCTGCCCCAATCCACAGCAGTCTCCCTCTTCTCTCAACATGGTATTGCATTTCCAGTTTTTACACTTGTTCTGGCATGGATTATAAATTGCCTCATGCTGCTCTCTGGTTTCCATGTGTGCAGGAATCACTGCACCTGGGTTTCAGTCCTAACTCTGCAACTAGCTGGCGGTGTGGCTTTGGAAGGTGACAACCTTTCTGAAACTCAGTTCCCTCATTTGTTAGATGAGGACAGTTTTGCTACCTACCTCATAAGACTGTCAAGGTCACATAATGCCTAAAAGGTGCCTAGCACAGTTCCTAACATTTAGTAAGATTTTAGAAAAGATATCTATGTAGTATTATTAATATTATGCTCCAGAATTCAGAGACAGAAACCTGTATTTTTCTCCTGCTGCACTCAGTAGTTGTAAATACCCCGATTGATCCTGGTCTAGTCTTCTTTTGGCAGTAGATACATCGGAAACATTCTAAGCATCGTGTAATGACAGTTCCTATTTCCCAGCTCCCTTTTCCCCAGATTCCCTCTCTCAATAATGATCTCAGTGGGGAGGCCCACCCTGTCCTGCCACTTTGCACACCTGTCAGCTTGCATCTCAGCATAAGGTTCTCATTTGACAGACTCTGAGAACTTGCTGTCCAGGCAAAGACAACTTTATGATGATGAATCCAACACAAACCTTATGTAAGCAACCTGTCAGCAAACAGAGGGACAGGGAGACACTGACAAATGCCCACCCCCAAAAGAAACAAAGCAGAACAAAAGGAGAGAGAAAGCAAGGGGTTGAGATAGGCCTAAAATGCTCTTGCTTGTCAAAACCCTTAAAACTGGTCAATGTTCTTATATTTAAAGTATTCCCAAATGAACATGAATTAGGCTAAACTGCCTTTTAGCTGAGAGTCTGTGAACTAACATTCATAGCAGAGTTCTAAACTGAAATTACATTAAAATGCATCTCTAACCAAAATAGTATATATACATTGTTTATTAATAATATTTATTGTCCATGGGACTTAACAAATGATGACGGAAAAGTTTCCAACTTTTTTTTCTTTTAAATAAGACTGGGAAATTTCTACCTGGAGTGGCTTGAAATCCCTTCAGGTCATAAAGAGTTAAGGAATCTCCCAATTTCCCTAAATGCTGAGGATATCCTAGTGAACTCTTGCCGAGAAAAAGGAATAATTCTTTCTTTTGTCCCTATCGCAGATTATTTGTTTATTGCCTGCGTTTTGTATTAAGGATGTGAAAGAACTAAAAATATCTGCTGAAATGAATTTGTTAATGTGACAACCCCAGGGAAAAGCTTCCGCAATTGAGGGTGAGGGCAGAATTCAATGACAATGTGGTGGAGAGCATACACCAATTCCTGGTATGACAGCCAGGTTCGCTGGCTTTAGCCCCATCTCTGACATCCTTGGCTTCTTACTTTGGGCAGGTCATCCCCCCTCACAGGCTTTTGGTCTCTTTGGATGTCAAATGCTTTCTATGCTTTCTCTTGCAAGTCTGATATCCCATGAGGCTATGAGGAGTGTGAAGATTAGCTGGAGAAGCTGCCTGCATCTCTGAGTGCAGGGCCCAGAGCAGGAGAAGAATGTGATAATAGGTATGAAAGCCCTTGGAGAAAAAGCAAAGTGCTAAAGGGCACACGCTCTCCAAGGCTCGATGGCACATTCTAGAAACACGGGCAGCTAACTTTCTCTTGAGAGCTCAGGACTCACCCAGAAACACCCCATCACTGAGCTGACAGGAAGCAGAGGAGACTAATGCTTTTCTGGTTGGGGACCATGGCTGGGACAGAGGGAAGAAAGGAGTGGAGTCAGCTTCATGAGCGAGTGAAATGGCAATGAACCCTGCAGGCTGATCCTCTCCAGGCTGCCGTTGCCAAGGAGGATGATCCACTTGGTCAAACCTGGGCCAAGCTGTGGCTCAGACACACAGGCAAAAATAGAAAGGGGGTGGTAGAAGAAATGTGTTTACTTTTGTGATTTTTCCTTTACGTGCCTCTTAACACTATTACAATCTCTCCACAAACAGGCAGTAACGGCTCACAGTCCTCGCCTTCATTGATAAACGCTCCAAAACAATTCATGTCTCACAGGCAGTATGTGGGCAGCTGGAGAATCAGCTTGGCAGGCAGCGTGATGGAGTAGAAAGAGCACTGGCCCGGGGTCTGTCACTAACTGGGTGAACCGTGAGAAATTCCTCTCTGACGCTCTGCACAATGAAGTGGTTACATTAGGCAGAATCTAAAAATCTGTTTAGATTTTTGAAGTTTCTAACTGTAGTTCTCAGCCAGGGGTAATTTCATTCCTCAAGGGAAGGGTACTTGGCAATGACTGGAGACATTTTTGGTTGTCACAACTCAGGGGATGCACTGGCATCTAGTGGGTAGAGACCAGGGATGCTGCTGAACATCTGACAATGTGTAGGACAGCCCTTCACAATGGAGAATTATCTGGTTAAAAATGTTAATAGTGCGAGGTTGAGAAATTTCGATTTGTACAGAAGTGACTAGAGTCACAGGGAGAGGGGAAAAAAGGGACAGCAGTTCAGAGGAGGAGGGGTCAAACCCTGTTTCTAGGTCATGAGGTATTCACCAGTTAAGTGTTTCCCAGCTTTTCTCCCTATAACCCACGACCTTTTCATTTCCCTTGGAATTACCGGGCTATGTTTGAGTAGCTTTTTCACAAGAACTTTCTTATCCTTAAAATGCCAAGCCCTGATGCAGTACAAAGATCTCTACTGTAAGACACGGCAAAGATAAAAATATAAGCAGCTACAAAACAAGTAGAACTGGAAGGTGGGCGGTGGGGGCACATGAAGGGACACAACAGATGCCCTTAACTCTGTTTCCATGAGTCAGTGTTTCTGATGTTACAACACAAGAATAATACCCGTAGGAAGAGCAAGATGAGCTGTGCTTAGGGCGGGCAGAACTGATGTGGGGGCACCAGTGTCAGGAGAGATACAGGTTTACAACAGCAGATTCAAAGGCAAATGAACAGGTTAAGCAATCAGTGCGTGTCATTCCACATTAAGTCACTGGGAAGTTATTGCAAATAGTTACCTGCGGTTTTCAGTGGGGGAGGCAGCCACACTCCAGTCAAGGGGTTTTGGAGAAACAGGTGCAATTAAGTCATGGTCAAACAATTTATTTACTGTAAACTTTAGACTTTGCTCAGGAAAACAACCAAAGCTGCCCCTCAAATCCCTGCCTACAACACCCCGTTTGAGCAAATAAGAGGGGCGGGGAGAGTCCATGTTCACAGCAAAAGGTCCGAGAGACTCGAGTTTGTCCAGTCCAAGGGTGCAGGAAGGAAAGTCTCCTTCAGATACAAATTACCAGCAGCAATATATTACCCCTAATACTTGATCAATGAGGTAGATATGCGGGAAAAGTCATTAAAACATAGCAGCCCCAGGTCCTCTGAGACTGAAGCCCTTCAGACATAAACTTACGAGTTCCATGCAAAGAGGAACTGAACTGTACAAGAAACAGTCACTCAAATACGTTTTCTCTTTTTTACAACTTAAAAAAATAAAAAGGCAGAAGGATATCCTTCCTCCTGCACATCTCTATACAAGTTTATTCTAAATTTATTACACTCAAGTTAAATAGTCTGTTTAGTGTTTTGTTGGGTGGGGGGAGAAGGGGTCTTAAAAAGTAGAAAAAGCGCATTACAGCAGTGAGTCATTTGTACTACAGTTCCTCCCTTGCGAATCAGTGTTATCATTGGGCACAGTACCTTGCCGGTTCACAAAGTCTTCCGTGCCTGGGAGATCCTCACACAGCAGTTCATTGTCTTTCTCCTCCCCCAGGTGATATCCACTCTGTTCCCCTGGGTAGTCAGTTCTGCCATTGCTGTTGCTGGAGTAGCCATCCCCAGAGGCCTTCAAGGAAGACTTGCGCTGGCACAGGAGCTCCTGGAAGGCAATCCTGAAATCTGGGCTCCGGCAGTAGATAAGGGGATTGAAAGCAGAGTTGACATAGCCCACCCAGTTTAGAAGGATGTAAACTTCCTTAGGGATGAGGTTATCCTGGATCACGTGCACAATGTTGACAATGAAGAAGGGCAGCCAGCACAGGGTGAAAGTGCCCATGATAATGCCTAAAGTCTTAAGGGCTTTGTGTTCCTTCAAGCAGAACTTGGAGGCCCTGCGTTGTCCGGGCCCGCTCCGCCCATCCTGCTCCATTTGGCTGATGTTCTGGGTATGGAAGCGGCCCTCAGATTTGTCGATCTTCTGGAGCTGCCTTTTGGCTACCTGGAAGACCTTGGAGTAGACGAAGACCATGACCACCAGGGGCAAGTAGAAGGACACAATGGAGGAGGCAATGGCATAGGCTTGGTTCGTGAAGAAGTCACAGCAGGTCTCCTTGGCATAGCAGTTGATGGCTTCCTGGTGGGTGGCCCGGTACCAGTGCATCTGAATGGGCAAGAAGGAGGTAAGGCCGGACACGACCCACACCATCAAAACGACCACCCGCGCCTTATTCTTGGTCAGCAGGCACTGATACTTGAAGGGTGATGTGATGGCAAGGTAGCGATCCACAGCGATCACGCACAGGGTCTCAATGCTGGCTGTGACGCACAACACGTCAATGGAAGTCCAAAACTCACACCAGAAGTTGCCAAAAGCCCACATTTTCATGAGGATGTGGCAGGCCCCAAAGGGCACCACCGCCAGGCCCATGAGCAGGTCAGCACAGGCCAGGGAGGTGATGAAGTAGTTGGTGACCGTCTGCAGACGCTCGAACTTGGCGATGGCTGTGATGACCAGCACGTTTCCAAACACGATGGCCAGGACGATAAGCGACATGACGATGCCCATGCCTACCACCCACGCCTCGTCCCGTTCCTGTGTGACGTCTTGGTCCGGTGCGTGGCTTCCGTTGGGCGCCAGCAAAAAGACGCTGCGGTTCCCGGGCTGCCCCATGGCGCGCAAGCTGGCAGGTGAGCGCACGGGCGGCCAGCGCACCAGCCGCCCCTCAGCGAGCGGACCTCCGGCGGGGCGCTGCGGGCAGCAAGCGGGCACCTGGAAGCCTCATTCAGCGGCCGTGGGGTGGATGTGGTGGGGGCGCGTGGTGTTCTCAGCTCCGGGGGGTGCTCTGGGCTCGCGGTGCCAGTCAGTCCCAGCCTGCGCTCTGGAGAAACAGCCTCGGAGTGCGCGGGGCCCGTTATGGGCACAAGGCTTTAGGGGAACTGCCCTCCCCGTGACGTGCTGGAACTTTTGACCAATAGCGTGTGCGGGAAGCCCCGAAGGGGCGAGGCCCTCCGCCCCTTCCCTCCTCTCTCCCGCCCCCTCCTGGGGGTGGCCCGGGCGGGGCACACCCCCGCCCCCCACGGCCCCGCCGCTCTCGGCGGGCGGGCGAGCCGGCCACCGCTCCCTCCCGGCTCCCTTGGCTGGCGCCGAGGGCTGAAGCTGGGGCTGGCGTGCTTACCAGCCAACCCAGGAGGTGCTGGTTCTTCCGTGGCTGCTACCTGTCTGCGCGGGGCGCCTGTGCGGCCTGAGATCTCGGAGCAGAGGGCGGTAGGCAGGCCTTCCTTCCCGTTCGGAGATGGATGAGAGCGCCCACCGAGACACGCACCGGACAGGCAGTGTACCCCGACAGTCATGCACAGACTTACACGGAACTAGAGCCACAGACATTCATACACCCGTCCAGCGCACCGACAAGTGCGCGCGCAGGCACAGAAGCGGACCGGCACAAAGTCACCCCTGTCCCAACACAGAGACACGGCCGGGGGCAAACCAGGAGCACCCAGAAGCACAAAGACATGGGCACACACACAAAAAGAAGTATGTAAACAACATGCAGACACCCACTTGGAGGCAAGCAGTGCTCCACAGCTAAGGACTTCCCATCCAGGTACTCCAAACTCCTCAACCCTGCATCCCGGACATCCACTCCCTCTTCCCCAACACGGGAGCACGCGGCATATTCCCTTTCAAACATTTGGCAAGACCACAGGAGGTGACTTCAACAGCAGCCGATTTCCTCAGCACGCTTGCCGTCAAGTACTTTTGGTGCCCTCCTTGGGAATTTGCAGGCATTGAGACATAATTTTACACTTGGGATTTCATTCGGAGCTGGGGTATACACGTATGTGCATGGGGACGGAAAGTTGTATGCTTTAATTTTTAATTCTAGGGAGTGTGGCATCACTCCATTATCTGTTAAAATGAAAATGCGTTGAAAATGAGATTATTTTCCTTTCAAGTTCAACTTCCTCAGTAATCCCTTTGCAACTAGAAAAATCATCTGCTGGGTAGTTGGTTGATCTGTTGGGCTGAGCCATATGAAATTGTCACTGTTCTGTTGTGTCTGACTTTAAAAAAATGGCAATTTCATATGGCTCAGATTATTAAGAACGTGTTAACATTAAGAATGTTTTGAAACCACAGAAAGCAAAAGATAATTTCTCTTAAAAAAAGAGTCAGACCAAATCTTCAAACTAGGGTCTTTGCCATGAAATACTATCCTTCGCATCTGGCATATGCCTTTACTGTTAAAAGGAAAATATTTTTCAGGATTTGATTTCACATGTATCAGTTGTGCTTTTGAAAAATGGAAAGTATTTCACGCAGTGTAACCAAACATTTTCTAGATTACGTAATATCATAACTATGGCTAACATTTATGGAACATTCTGCTATCCGCTTTTCATGCATTATTCCATCTAATCCTTCCCACAGTCCCATGGTGTGTGTTGTTGGGGGGGTGGGAGGGTGTAACTATTTTTAGCTTAACTCACAAATGGGTCTCAAAGAAGAAAATAGTTTGCCCATGGGCACAGGGCCAGGCAGTGCCAGAAGCAGGAGTTGAACCCAGTTCTGTTTGACTCTAAAATCCATCTTTTAATTCTTTCAATGTACTGTATCACCGCATGCAGAAAGGAATGGAGGATGGGGAAGAAGGATCACAACTGGAATTGGAATATCAGCTTCCAAATCCCCATCTTAGAAGTTTCTAGCTCACATTCCTTAGACAAATTAAAAATGTGGACTCTAATTTCCTCCATGTCTAAATGGGGAATAAAGTCACTTCTATTGATCTGAGTGAGAATCCAATGATATAATGACAAACATAATAGTGTTTTGCATGTATAAATGCCACACAAATATAGGTTATAAATAAAATTTATATAAATTAGTAGTCTAGAATATGTTGTTAGTGTTCTCTAATAGAACACTAAGATACTTTAGGACCAAAGTAACTTGGGCATTTACACTAGAAGTATAACTCAGAAACAAAATTTAACCTACATGCCCTTTTTAACTTCCTTCGCTAGCAGAAATTGTTTTTGCATGAAAGATGCCTTAAAAAGCAAGTAGTTTCCATAAAAACCACGTGTATTAATTAAGAATGTATTATGTTCACATAGTTTGCAAAATATACCCATCCCATATTTGTGTTTTCCAAAATTGGCTCTGGTGTGATGCATTTTAGGAAGAGGCAGTGTGCATTATGCAATATTTCTTTAAATATATATCTACCCCAAACTGTGGAACTGAGCCATTTAAAGCCTCCTTCCTCTTTGTGAAGCTATGGAATAAATAAGCATATTGTTTAAACTTCTCATAACAAAAAAGGAACAAAGAAAGCCCTTTTAGGACAAACACTAATTGATCATTTAGATATACACATAAGTCACTTAAAAATTTAACTTTGATTATTTTGGTAAGCACCTTTAAAAAAACCCACAGACATTAAATCTAGAAGGGAGGTCTGCTCATGTCAACAAAGTTCCGGACCATTGTCTCATCAGCCTTGCCAAACGGACAATACCTCTCCCTCAGTCTCTTCCCCTTTCTTTTTCCTGCATCACCGCGGCTGGTAGGAATTTCAAAATGTCTTCACGCCAAGAGTCTTTTTCCTGACCTCCCTTTTAGAATTATAGGATTAAAGAGAGTTAGAATGGGAAAGAGTTTAGTAGATCATTTACTTTATTCCCCCCAGTCCTCCATTTTGCAAATGAGGAAAATGTCCAGTCAAAGGTGGCAGGGAAGATTGGGAGTCCAGGTCTGTTCCTGGCCTCACACGTTTTCACTGCCCAACATTGTGGTGTCATTTCCCAGTGGAAGAATGTGACCAGCACTGCTTATTGAGCTTGTGGTCTTAGAGAGCTCATGCTTTAGTTGAACTGGAAAGTTCTTAGTAGATTAAATGCACTTTTATCTGATATAAGAAAAAGCAGGCTCTTTTATGGTGATTGATAGTGTCTAATTACATGTATTTTGTCAATACCTTAAGACACTGATTTGTCATTTCCTGCCTGCCAAACAGGAAAAAAAACCCCACATTTTGATTTACCAAACAAATGTTTGAATAGGAGTAAGGCTGTGTGAGCCAGGGAACGCTCTCGCATGAATATCTGGACGCTTTAGGAAAATCTTATCCTGGTCTTGGCTTGGACAAGATTCCTTCCATCTTTTAAAACATTTTTTTGTTGCTGTTGAGGTGTAATTGACAAATAACATTGTATCGGTTTCAAGTGTACAACGTAATGATTCAGTATTTGTATTCACTGAGAAGTGATCACCTCAATAAGTCTAGTTAACATCTGTCACCATGCATCATAGTTAACTTTTAGGATTTATTTTCTTGGCAACTTTCAGGTATGCGCTACAATATTATTGACTACAGTCACCGTGCTGTACATTACATCCCCGTGACTTATTTATTTTATAATTGGAAGTTTGTACCTCTTGACCCTCTTCATCTGTTTCACCCTCTCCCCATCACCACTCCCCTCTGGCAAATACCATTTTGTTCTCTGTATCTATGATTTTTGTTGTGTTTTCTTTTGTTTGTTCATTTGTATTGTTTTGTAGATTTCACATGTAAGTGAAATCATACGGCATTTGTTCTTTCTTTGTCTGACTCATTTCACTTAGCATAATTCCCTTAAGTTTCATCCATGTTGTTGCCAATGGCAAGATTTCATTCTTTTTTTATGGTAGAGTGGTAGTCCATTTATGTGTGTGTGTGTATATATATATATAGATAGATAGATAGATTCTATCATATATCATATCATTTCATATCTCCCTTATCCACTTATCTATCAGTGTACACTTAGGTTGCTTTCTTATCTTGGCTATAGTAAATAATGCTGCAGTGAACATGGGGGTGCATATATCTTTTTGAATTAGTGTTTTTGTTTTCTTCAGATAGATACCCAGAAGTGGAATAGCTGGATCATACAGTAGTTCTATTTTTAATGTTTTGAGCAACTGAACCCCCATACTGTTTTCCATAGTGCACATTTCCTCCAGCAGTGCACAAGGGGTTCCCTTTTCTCCACATCCTTACCAAAACTTGTTATCTCTTATCCTTTTGATAATAGCTGTTCTAACAGATGTAAGGTGATACCCCATTGTGGTTTTGATTTGCATTTCCCTGATGACTAGTGATGTTGAGCATCTTTTCATGTGTCTGTTGGCCACCTGCATGCCTTCTTTGGAAAAATATCTACTCAGATTCTCTGCATATTTTTTTAATTGAATTATTTGTTTACTATTGGGTTTTATGAGTTCTTTATATATGTTGGTTAGTAACCACTTATCAGATATATGATTTGAAAATATTTTCTCCCATTCAGTAGGTTGTCTTTTCATTTTGTTGATTGTTTCCTTTGCTGTGCAGAAGATTTTTAGTTTGATGTAGTCCCACTTGTTTGTTTTTTATTTTGTTGCCTCTGCTTTGGATTCAGATCCAAAAATTTTTTGCCAAGATCAGTGTCAAGTAGCCTACCACCTATGTCTTCTTCTAGGAGGTTTATACAAAGTGGATACAGAGGGCATGTACCTCAACCTAATCAAGGCCATATATGACAGGCTCACAGCAAACATCATACTCCATGGTGAAAAGCTGAAAGTTTTTCCTCTAAGATTAGGAACAGGACGACAAGGATGTTCACTCTCCCCACTTTTATTCAACATAGTATTGGAAGTCTTTGCCAGAGCAATTAGGCAAGAAAAAGAAATAAAAGGTATCCAAATCAGAAATGAAGAAGTAAAGCTGTTACTATTTGTGGATGACATTGATTTTATATAGAAAACCTTAAAGATGCCACCCCAAAACTGTTAGAATAATTGAATTCAGTAAAGTGGCAGGGTATAAAATAATATACAAAAATCGATTGTGGGACTTCCTTGGTGGCGCAGTGGATAAGACTCTGTGCTCCCAATGGCCCAGGTTTGATCCCTGGTCCAGGAACTGGATTCCACAGTTAGATGCTGCAACTAAGAGTTTGCATGCCACAACTAAGGAGCATGTATGCCGCAATTAAGACCCAGTGCAACCAAACAAATAAATAAATAAATATTAAATAAAATCGAGGGCTTCCCTGGTGGCGCAGTGGTTGAGAGTCTGCCTGCCAATGCAGGGGACATGGGTTTGTGCCCCGGTCTGGGAAGATCCCACATGCCGCGGAGTGGCTGGGCCCGTGAGCCGTGGCCGCTGAACCTGCGCGTCCGGAGCCTGTGCTCTGCAATGGGAGAGGCCACACAGTGAGAGGCCCACGTACCACAAAAAAAAAAAAAAAAAATCGATTGCATTTCTATATACTTAACAGCAAACTATCAGAAAGCGAAATTAAGAAAACAATCCCATTTACAACTGTCAAAAAGAATAAGATACCTAGGAATAAATTTAACCAAGGAGGTGAAAGATCTGTACACTGAAAATGATGTCATTGATGAAAGAAATTCAAGAAGACACAAAGAGAATAATATTCTGTGCTCATGGAGTGGAAGAATTCATATTGTTAAAATATCCATATTACCCAAAGCAATCTACAGATTCAGTGCAATCCTTATCAAAATTGCAATGGCATTTTTCACAGAAATAGAAAAAGCAATCCTAAAAATTGGAACCACAAAGGCCCCAAATAGCCAAAGTAGTCTTGAGAAAGAAGAATAGATCTGGAGTCATCAAGCTCCCTGATTTCAAGTTATATTACAAAGCTATTGTAATCAAAGTAGACACAAAGATTAATGGGACAGGATAGAGGACTGAGAAATAAACCTGTACATATATGGTTAATTAAGTTACAACAAAGGAGGCAAGAGTATACAGTGGGGGAAAGAACAGCTTTTTCAATGAATATTGTTGGGAAAATTGGACAGCCACATGCAAAAGAATGAAACTGGACCACCGTCGTAACACCATACGCAAGAATTAACTCAAAATGGAGTAAAGACTTGAATGTTTCCTAGAAGAAAACATAGGCGGTAAGCTACTTGACATCAACCATGAAGAGTCCTTCCATCTTTACAATCCTCTAAGCAGAGAAGCATCTATAGATTTTTTTCTAAATGATGGTCTCAAATGTTTGTCTTCAGTATTATCTCTGTACAGTATCATCTCATTAAGCTTACATTAAATGAGACTAAATGCATGCAAAGCTTAGCATGCTGCCTTGGAAAAGAGATAGCCATTACTGAAATCTTATTTTTGAATCAAAATGTATATATACAATACATGTCTTAATCAGATCATGTTGTGAAAAGACACTTTGAACATAATGAGTAATTCATTTTTAATTTGAATTTCTGTGAAAATGAATTTAAAAAGGGATAAAACTTGGTTCCTTAGAAAGAAGAATGATCCTAAAAATGACCATCATCACTGAGTTATATAGCTGGATGGGATGTTAGTGGTTTTTGAATGAAGCATCTCACAGCCTAGTCAGCTCCTTCCACAGTGCAACCACCAAAACTCTTTGACAGCCATCTCTAATGAAAGCAAGCTCACCAGTTCCTTTCATCAGTGTGTATTTCTCCAACTATCCAGATATTGAACTGAAATCCATCTTCTGATAGCTTCTACCCGTGGATCTTAAGTCAGCCCCCTTGAGGCCACTCAAACAAGTCTCCTCTCTCTTCCCCAAGATTGTCCTTGAGATTTTGGTAGAATCCCTTAAGAGTTCTCCTGAGCCTTCGACTCTTCAGGTTAAATATTTCTGTTCCCTTGGGTCTAGAGTCTTCTTTACCATCATGGCAGGTCTCTTACTAGTCATACTTGGGTTTGTCAATGTGTAAACTTAACATCAGTACCTAGAATGATCCAAGAACAAGTCATCAAACAATCAGTTTACAATTACCTTGGCAACCATAAAGTAAGCAAGAGCAACCAGCAAAGTTTTCAGAGCAATACCAGATGAATTTAATTTCCTGCTATGCTAGCATTTTATGAGAGACATGCTAATAAATTCTCTGTGTCTCAGGGGGACTGAACAAAGAAAGATGGCATTAAATTAAAGCAGGAGGAACTTCAGATGGTCATATGAAGGACTCTTTGGCCTGAGGACAATTAATCTTCAAAAGGGGCTAAACTCTAGCAGCTTTCCGTGGTTGGGGTTTTGCAAGAGGATTAAACCCTACAGAAAAATATTTGAGTGGTCATTCTTCCCAATTCTCCCAAGGATGGTACAAAACTATTACCCTACTAAGAACATATAATAAAATAGATGCCTTAGGGAATAGGGCTTAATTTCTCTTACTGAATCTGAGTAGAACTGCTTGGAGTCTCCTTTAGCTGTGGGAATGAACAGTGTGTGATGGTAAATACAAGTCATCATCAATCTGATGCAGAGGAGAGAGCATGAATTGGGGATAAGGAGACCTAGGTTCTGGTCCCAGAACAGCTATAATGTTATCCATAACCTTAAAGAAGTCACCTTCTTTCTTAGAGTCTCAGTCTTCGTCCATAGTTGGCATCTAAGAGCCTTCCTTTTCTAAACTGAGCAAGCCTGTAGTGGGAAGGAAGCACATTGAGGGCCATTGAGGAGCTGAGTTCCTGCTCTGAAGAGCTACTGAAGAGTTGGCAAGCAAAAACTGTCAGTATCCCACAGAACAACTTGGTTATGTTTGGTTTCTTTTTGGCATACTTCACCATTGTGATTCCTGCTATTCTGAGTAGCAGGTGTACTATTATTTACTGAATACTTCTTTTTGACACTGACTTCTAAAACTCAAATACATTTATTTATCTATTTATATTTTTAAAATCAATTTTTTTTTGTTTTTTAAATTTTATTTATTTATTTTTGGTTGCATTGGGTCTTCGTTGCTGTGCACAGACTTTCTCTAGTTGCAGCGAGCGGGGGCTACTCTTCATTGCGGTGCATGGGCTTCTCGTGGTGCCTTCTCGTTGTGGAACATGGGCTCTAGGCATGTGGGCTTCAATAGTTGTAGCACGCGGGCTCAGTAGTTGTGGCTCACGGGCTCTAGAGCGCAGGCTCAGTAGTCATGGTGCAAGGGCTTAGTTGCTCCACGGCATGTGGGATATTCCCTGACCAGGGCTTGAACCCGTGTCCCCTGCATTGGCAGGCAGATTCTTAACCATTGTGCCACCAGGGAAGCCCTCAAATGCATTTATTTTTAAAGAAAATTTTGTATTACTGCCATTACCGCAGGAGAAGGTAACCATGAAAACGAAACAATGTTAATAAATTCTAGCTAGATTTTGTTGCCTGCCAAAGTTCTAAGCCTGGGGCCTGCTCTCATTTTATTGAAAAGGAAGATTAGGAAGTGCCAGGAAGATATTAACGGTATTCTAGTAATAAATGGGACTTTCTCCATTTATTTTAAAAGATCGAAATAAAATTGAAAAGCATAAAAATAACTTCAAAGTAGTACACTGTTATTCAATGTAGTGTTACTGAAGTGTTTAAAATAATCTCTTATTACATCTAAAGGTATCTCAGCCCCAGGCTCGGGCTAATGGAACACACTGCTGTGAAGGAAAGAGCCTTGGCTTTGGAGCCAAATGGATCTGGGTTCCAACCCTGATAATGCCCTTAACCAACTGAGCGCTGCAGGTAATATACTTGAGACCTCTGGGCCTCAGAATGTTTGTTTGTAAAATGAGGATAAAATCTCTTGGATGACTGTTAAGGAAATAGAAAGAATGTATAAAAAACTGGGTTTGGAAAGGGAGGGAGAAAAACCAAGAGATGAGGCAACAGAAGAAATCAGTCTAAGTTGGATTGGCTGGGGGTTGAGGAGATGAGTCAAAGGAGTGGGGGCCGTTGCCCAGCAGGTGTGAGGAGAGCAGTGGCCTAAGTGTCTGAAGCACAGGAAGGAGTGGTGAATTCCGATATAGCCACATCAAGTTGGAGGTTTTGGTTGGACATCAAAATGGAAGTTAAAATATCATAATGTTTAGAAGATAAACACATTTGGGGTGATGTGTCTGTTGGTGGTTGCCATTACAGTGGAAGCATTCCCTGAATAGCAGTACTCTCAGAGGACACTTTTGATGGTTAAATGAAATAATGCATTTAAGTTACTTAACACAGTGTTTCCAAAAGAAAGTGTTTATCGTTGTCATCATCACCACTGTCATCATTATCGTCATCTTAGACTTTCTAGCACGGCTTCAATTTCACAACACTATATTTGTTTCTCTGAGGGCAGTCCTTTAAGTGAATTAATAAATTTATCCAACATGGAAAAAAATTCCTTTGTATATATCAAACTACTAACAGTGATAACCTTTGGGGTGGATTGTTGGAAGAAGTCTTAGGTTGGATTTTCTAGCAGCAGCTGCTGAGATGAGGGTTTGTGAGCCAGTAATTGTTGAAGGAACAGCTCCCAAGAAAAACCCGTCAGAGAGTGGGAGAAGCAAAGCCAGTGGTGGTTTCAGACAAAAACCCGGGCATGACCTGATTGATCCTTTGAATGGGTGTTCTAGAGTGTCTCTGGAGCCAACTGCTTGGTTTGAAGCCCTGCTTCCTCCAGTTCTTAGCCGTCAAACCCTGAGTAAGTTACTTAATTTCCCTGTGTCTTGACTTCCTCATCTGTAAATTGGGGCTATTGATAATAATATCTCACAACCTCTTGGGGGTGTTCAGAGGAACAAATGAGTTAATATCTGCAAAATGGTTAGAACTGGCCTGACACATAGTAAATGCTGAATTAATTACTGATATTAAACCTAGAGAAGCCATGGAAAGGTCTGCTGGCCATGGAACTGAGGAAACCTCTCACGGGGAAGAGATTGTACATGCAGCCTCTTGGGCTGAAGAGCCCCTAAGTGCTAACTGCCTAGTGCTGGAGCCCAAGAAAAGGAACTGCAGTTGCGGGCCCTGTAGGAAAGTAGGGATGAAACAATTGTAGGGATCAAGAAGTGTCTGCTTGAAGAAAAGAAGCAGAACTGACAGGGAAACAATGGGAGAAGGTAAAGCCAACTGTGACTGGGGAAGATGGGCAAAGGAGGAGAAATGCCTTCCAGGTGCTTGAAAGGGAGCAGGGCTGGCCTCCTTCCAAAGTGGTGCCTTTTGCTGATGCCACAGAGGGAAAGATCTCACTGGCTCAAGGTGAGAAGGTACAGATGCCCCGCTGAGTCTAATCACTGCGGGGTGGTGAAACATGTGCTGGCCTGGAGGAGGAGAGTCCATCCTGGCCCTCACCCCTGTTGTGCAACTGCCCCTCACTGGGCCTCAGTTTCCTCAACTGTAAAATGGGAAAGTTGAATCACATGATCCCTTCATAGTTCGTTGGTGGTTGTTACGGGGTCTGAAAGACAACAGGCATAGGTTTTATTTATTATGTGCATATTCTACATACCAGGAGCTATGTGTAGCACCTTACCTGCAGTCTCTCATCTTTTATCTCATCTCATACAGCACTACAAGGTGGCACAGTTATTCCCATTTCACAGATGAGAAAACTGAGGTTTAAAGAAATTAAGCAGCCTGCCGCAGGTTACACCATAGGTAAAAGGAAGAGGAGAAGGGCTTTAGACCCAGCTCTGTCGGATCAAAAGCCTGCCTCTGAACCACTTAGTCAGGATTCAGACTCAATGAAAGTACTGCGTGTTAAGGCTGCTGAGGTGGAAGCGCCCCAGTTGTCAGGGTCTTGGAGCTAGGTTTCACCACACTGCTGGAGACTGGAGTAGTGGCAGCACTGTCCAGTTACCAGTGGGGAGAGAGGTTGGAATTCGTTGGCCATGAGCCTCTGGGCTTCATCCAGCCTCCTTCCTCTACTCATAGTAGCTCCCTATTCCACCTCCTTTCCTTCTCCCCTCATCTCCTGCATGGTCCCCATCCCCAGCGCACATGCGCGCACACACACACACACACACACATACACACATACACACATACACACACACACACACACACACATATACACTCACACTCACACATGCTCATGTTTTGTCAGCTTCCTCCAGGAAGACTTGCTAACTATGAAACCAGGTTAGATGCCTCTGGTATGTGCTGTTGTGTCACACCAAACAGTAGCACTTGCCCTATGTTAGTATTATTCCTCATTTTGCTTTCTAGTACTAATTTATTCATCTTTGTATCACTAACACCCCAACTCAGGGTCCAGAATACAGAGGGCAGATACTATATGTATATGTGTGCGTGTATACACACACACACACACAAACACACACACACACATATTTACTTAGATATCCTTAAAGTATGTGGCTGAGGAATGTAAAGAAATGAACACGGCAGGGCTCTTGGCGTTGAAGAAACTCACAGGCTAGTATTGGAGGTTAGTACATAAACTTCAGTTCCATATAATGAAGTAAATACTGTGAGCTGGGAACTTGATTTTATGCACAAAAGAGGACTGATTCAGTAACCAATTTCCCCACATAAATACTGGGGAGGAGGCATGGGGAAGACTTCCAAAAGAGAAGGGAGTATTGGATAATAAAGAGTCTTTAGCCAAGAGACTAACAGGATTTTAAAAAAGAAAATAAATTGGCACAGCTGTTTCGAGAGTAATTTGGTAGAATTTATTAAAATGTAAAATGTATATATCCTTTCACCTAGCAATTCTCTTGCTGGAAATTTGTTTCTTTTTTTTTTTTTTTTTTTTACGGTACGCGGGCCTCTCACTGTTGTGGCCTCTCCCGTTGCGGAGCACAGGCTCCGGATGCGCAGGCTCAGCGGCCATGGCTCATGGGCCCAGCTGCTCCGCAGCATGTGGCATCTTCCCAGACCGGGGCATGAACCCATGTCCCCTGCATTGGCAGGTGGACTCTCAACCACTGCGCCACCAGGGAAGCCCTGGAAATTTGTTTCTTAAATGTCAGATGTTTATGTAAAGATACTGTTTCACTTGTGATTAAAACAAAACTAATTGTTCAAAAAGGGGAAATGGTTCAGTAAATTAGAAGAAATATATATTGTGACGTGTAGTTATTAAAAAGAATGAAGTAGACCAAAGCTTGCAGACTCAGGAAGTTGTCCACGCTTTATCACTAAGGTATGAGAGCAAATTATATGCCAGATTGTATGAAATGGTTTCATTTTTGTCATGTTCAAAACATACATATGAGAGTTTTGGGGGGCACCTTAGTTACTACTTCTGGGTCCTGCTGAAAGCTCTGGGGGGACACAGTTAGCTGCCTCCCAAAGATTTACTGTAACACAGTGAAGTTAAGAAGGAAAATTATGATATAACAGGATGTGTGATAAAGGCTGTAAAAGAGGTATAAAAGAGGCCTGCATTCAACAGAGAGCTGGTCTTGTTAGTTATGTGGGCGAAGACAAAGAGAAATTATAAAAAGTTTCATTGACTTGGTGGCCATTGAGCTTGGCTTGAGGATGGATGTGATTTGGGTAGTCAGGAAACAGAAAGAGAATACCACAGAGGAGATATGATGTGAACAGATGTGGAAGTGGGAAACCTTGAATTATGTTTGAGTAACAGTAACTATTGCAGGAGAGCTATAACACCTGATACATGAGGAGAATAACAGTAAGATGTGAGTCACAGTATGTATTTTGAAAGCCCCTGAATGCTGGGATAAGCAGTTGAGGTTTAAGAGAAATTACAGAAGGAGGCAGGCAGGCCATGTAAAGCTAAAATCTGGAAAAAAAAATTGGTGGTAGGATAAATGAGGCTATTTCACAGAAATGTGCCCAGCAGCTGTGTGCCAAAGGAGCAGATGAGGAAAGAAACCAATTTGGCAAGGGGCGTGATATGGCACTGCTCCTGTGGGCCTTGCTGGGTGACAGGTCTTTGTTTCCACATTTGTAAAGCAGAGTGTTACTGCACTCCTACCTGCCCTCAGACTGGTGGTGAGATCAAGTGCACTATGTGCGTGCAATTGTAGGGCTGGATGCTGGCAAAGGGCTGATTTCCTATAGAGGATTGTGATTAATGCTGCGAGAAAATACAGGACAGACCTCACAAGCAGGGAACTCAGGTTGACACAGGGAGAGGGATGTGTGACAAGCTGTGGGAGCATATGGCGTGGTCATCTGGGCACTGAGGGAGGAAAGGAGGGAGTAGATTGCCATACAAAATCCAGAAACAACAGCAAAAATTTTTTTCTCTACCACACTGGCAAAATCGAATGCTTTACAAAAACTCAGGGTTGGAACCAGACTAGGATAGACACTGTTATTGTCTCATTGAAATTTAAAGTGCACATATTCTCTGACTCAGCAATTGTACTGCTAGGAATCTAGGAATTTCTCTTGGAGATATATGCACACGGATATGCAAAGGATATATACAAAGGATATTCTTTGCAGTGTTGTTTAGCATAATTTAAAAGCTCCCAAACTGGAAATAACCTAAATGTTTGTAAAAGGAAAATGGCTAAATAAATTTATGTATTGACAGTCAGTGGATTATTATGTAAACATAGATGTTTATAGCAGCTGTATTCATATTTGCCAAACTTGGAAGCAACCAAGATGTCCTTCAGTAGGTGAACAGATAAATAAACTGTGGTACATTTGGACAAAGGAATATTATTCCGCAGTAAAAAGAAATGAGCTATTAATCCATGAAAAGACATGGAGGAAACATAATGCATATTACTAAGTGAAAGAAGCCAGTCTGAAAAGGCTGCATACTGTATGACTCCAACTCTATGACATTCTGGAAAAGGCAAAATTGTGGAGACAGTAAAAAGATCAGTGGTTGCCAGGGGTTAAGGATGAGGGAAGGATGAATAGGCACAGCACAGGATTTTTAGGGCAGTGGAACTACTCCATATGATACTACAGTGGTGGATACATGTCATTCTACATTTGTCAAAATCCTTAGAATGTACATCAAGAGTGAACTCTGAACTATGGAATTTGGGTGATGATGATTTATCAGTGTAGGTTCATCAACTGTTAAAAAATGTAGCACTTTGGTGGGGGAGGCTATGCACGTGTGGGGCAGGGGGCATATGAGAAATCTCTGCTTTCCTCTCAATTTTGCTATGAACCTAAAACTGCTCTAAAAAAATAAAATGTCTTATCAAAAAAAAAAAAAGAAGTAGCTCTGTACCAGCTGATATGAAGCAATATCCAAAATATATCATAAAGTAAAAAAGCTAACTGTACAACAGTGTAACATGTCCCCATTTGTGTAAACAAAGCATTGTATGTGGCATCTTCCTAACAACATACACATCAATAAGGAGATGTGTAAATTGATTAAACAAATTAGTGTAACCATACAGTGGAATGTGGAATTTTATGCTGCAGTTCAAAAGAATGGGATAGTACATGTGATAGATAAAGCTCTCTAAGATATTAAGTGAAAAGGGTTGAAGCAAAACAGTATGTGTATCACCTTTTTGTATAACATATGTTTCTATTTTCACAAACATATTTTGGAAAGACACTGAGAAATAATTAACAGTGTTTGATATATAGGGGACCAGGGACTGGGAGATGGGGCTGGTGCGGAAGGCAGGACAGTATACTTTTACTTTTACTTTTTACTCATCTGCTCTGCTTGAATTTTCACTCTGAGTACTATTAAAAAGCATAGTTTAGGGCTTCCCTGGTGGTGCAGTGGTTGAGAGTCCGCCTGCCGATGCAGGGGACACGGGTTCGTGCCCCGGTCTGGGATAGATCCCACATGCTGCGGAGCGGCTAGGCCCGTGAGCCATGGCCGCTAAGCCTGCGCGTCCGGAACCTGTGCTCCGCAACGGGAGAGGCCACAACAGTGAGAGGCCCAAGTACCACAAAAAAAAAAAAAGAAAGAAAAAAAAGCATAGTTTAATTTAAAAAAAAAAGTAATGCACACAGAATTCTAGAAAATACTGTCATGGCCACAAGAGTCTTTTCCTTTGACTACTCTTTTTTGGTGAAGAAATTGAGGTGCAATTTAAGCAAAAGTTAGTGAATTCTCTGTAATTATGGAGAGTGAGGGTGGGTTTGGGGAGGGGAGGGGAGTGCGGTAGATAACAGCAAAGAAATCAGAGTAGAAATTATTAGAATTTTTCAGTAACTTCTTTGGAGGGAGAAGAGGAAGGATGTGAGAAGAAACCAGGAGATGAAAATAAAGATGGCAAAAACTTGAGCAAATGCGGAAGCTATAAGAGAGAAGACAGAGCTTGTTAAAGCAGTTTCTGGGGCCTGTTTTCTATTTAGAGTGTACATGAGTGTGTATCTCTGCTGATGCGGCCCTTTTTGACAGTCCAGTGGATTAACAGGGCTGTGAATCATTCCACCCTGGAATTGGAGTGCTCTTGAGGATTGCCTAGCTCAGAAGGGTCCCCACTTCAGCAGAAGGCCCTCAGAGGCAGCCACAGACACAGGGAGGTGGGTGGAGGTCCTGGGTTCCCACTCCAACCAGAGCTGCTCCCCTTGTAGTTGCCTTTTTATATCCTGCCTCTGCATACAATTAGATTTGTGCAAATCTTCCATCGCTAAAAAGATACCCATTAAAAAGATATTCCAACCCTCTCACAGTAGGAATGGGGAAACTGAGATCCATAATGAGGAAGAAAGTTGAGAAATGTCGCAAAGATAGTTGGAGGGATGTGTCAGAAGCCAGGGCTTCTGACTCTCAATCTTTCTTATGGCTTTTTATTCTTATGTTTTAGTTGAGACTGAACAGAAGAGGAACAGGCCTGCAGGCAAGCTTAAATTTCAGTGGCTTAAGTTGTAAAGGAATGTTTCTAGGGAAAAAATACTAGGCTCACAAAGACCAAAAAGGAGGAAAAACAAATCAGATTGACAGAATGACAGAGGAGAGTAGACAAAGGAGGAAAGTTAAGCCTAAATATGTTTGAGGATGAAATGGACCATAAAGTGGAAACTTACAGAACTGGACAGCAGGGATTAAAATATATATTAGCTGGTGCAACCAACAAATATGTTTTGATTACCCGCTATGGGCCAGACACTTTTTATACCCGTTACAGTGATGAATAAATGAGCTGCAATTCCTGTCCTCAGTGGATTTGCTGTCTAGTGTACAGTTCGGCAGTTTGCACAAAACAGGACCATGGATTCATTTATACAAGCTCTCATTTGACATACCCTCGTGACGTACTAATTATTTGCAAAGAGCTGCACAGCCTGCTGTGCTGTTTGGCATAAAAACGATGTTGGCCTCAGCCTTTGTAAAGCCCCTAGTCAAGAATGAAACTAGCCTTCAAGGGCAGCTGTTGAGGGGGAGAGACGTAAGGCATTGCTTACTGGTTATGGTTACAGGAAGGTGGAGGAGAGGCTGGGTAAACAGAACAGCCAGGGGAGCAAAGCGGAGTGTTGCTAAGAGGAAAGGGAAGGAGGGACAACAGAGGCTCCTGCCTGACAGTGGAGCTGACATGCTGTGATGTACTAAGTGGGTGAAGGAGCCAGTTGGTGACCACCCAGCTCAGAGGATGCAGTATAGACTCTCAGACCCTTAGAATCCTAGAGCCACCCATCTCTGTCTGCGTAGTGGAGGAACCTGAGGCCCGCAGGTGGGAAGGAGCTTGCTCTGTCACACAGCAAGTCGGAGGCCGTGCTGGGAGCAGAACCCAGGAGTTTTCTTATTGCTCCATCCTTCCCTGCTAAAAGAATATCACAGAGCTTAAATGCAGTGTATTTTGGAGTCACATAGACCGGGGTCTGCATCCTAGTTCTTCCACTTGTTGCTGGCTTTGTGATCTTAATAACTTTCTTTCTTAGCCTCTGTTCCTTCATCTGTACGGTGGTACTGTGGTGGCTTATCTCCAAAACAGTCATCATTGACTCCTTCCCTCCCGTATGCACATGCCATTGCCCCATCAAAAGATGGGCTTTATTCTTCCACCCCCTTGAGTCTGGTCTGACTATGACTGCTGTGACCAATGGATACAACAGAAGTGACACTGTGGCATTTTGGGTGCTAGTTTTTATGAAGACTGGCAACCTCTGCCTATCTACCTGAATAACTTGCTCTGGAGGAAGACCTCTGCTATATAACTACCCAGAGACCTCATGTGAAGAGGCAGCACAAACTAGCCACGAGGTGGAGAAGCCCCTTGGAAAGAGATGCCCCCTGCTCTTCCAGCCACTCTAAATAGCTCAGCCCCAGCCACCATCTGGCTGAAAATGCACGACGAGTCCCAAGCAAAATCCACCCAGCTGAGCCCCTGTCACAATCAAGAGACAGGATAATGAAATGATTGTTGTTAAAGCCACTGAGTTTGGCAGGTGTTTGTTACACAGCAGTGGTAAAGGGAGCATGTACCTCCTGAGGCTATTGTGTAGACTCATGAGACAATTATTTAGAACAGGGCCTGGGACATGTGAAACTGAATAAATGATAGCTCTTTATTTTAACTAAAAGCAAATAACAAATCCTAAACACTCCCATCAGTCTCTCATGGAAAGTGTGTCTGTGGCACCCCTAATGGATGCATTTGCAGACTGCACAGAACAAGCCTCATGAGGATAGCCTCCCAAGTCCCTCATGGGGTGCTCCCACCACACTGGCCTTCTCAGTCCTTCCTGTGAGTCAGGTATTTGCACATGCTGTTCCTGATGCCTAAAAGCCTTTCCTTCCCCCTGTTTACATCATTAGTGCTCACTCATCTCTTAGCTCTCAGATGAATCATCATTTCCTATGGAAGTATAGGTCCCCACCTCTGGGACACACCCTCAGAGCACTATACCCCTCTCCTTCCCATCACATATCTCAGTTTTGCACCTTTGCATTTGTTTTTGAGATTATTTTATCTGTATCTTTCCAGAAGACTCCCTCGGGGTAAGTACATCAGTTTTATTTGCTTTTCCTTATCACTATCGCCCCAAAACCCAGCACCAGCTGGAACCCTGCCACATGTAGATGCTCAATAAATATTTTTGCCAGCAAGCCAGCCAACTCCTCTTTCCTTTGTGCCTTTTCTTCAGGCTAAGCATCCCCAGTCCCTTCAAGGTATAGGACTTGGTTCTGACTTTATTCCTCCTCTCTTCTCTTGACCTCTGGTTCAGATTACTGAGCCCACATGCCCTTCCCTCCCTGCTACCTTCTTGGCTCTGACCTCAAACCCTGTAATGGGTGGCTTGTTTAGTCTTTTTGCTATTTTGGGAGGAGGGCTCTCTAATGCTAAGTGGTTCCTCCTCTCCAGTTGTCTGTTATCAAACAAGGTACTTCCTTTCTCAAACTTGAACAGTGGGTCCCCAGGGCTTTAGGCAAAGCTGTGACATTGGTACCCCTCTTGGGCACCTGGCCCCTCCCTACATCATCAGTTCTCCCAGCACTCCCCCCGCCCCCCACCACCGCTTTCCTCTCCACTGCCCCAGTTAAGGCACCAATCATTCCTCACCTGGAATATTATCTTTCCGCTACCTCTAGTTTCTTCCCACTTCAATCTCTCCTTCATACCAGGTGCCTCAGAAATTTTCTCAGGAATTTTCTGCTCCTGTTACTTCCCTGCCTAAGACCTTCAATGAACACGCCCCTACCCTCTTTGCCTTTAGCAGAGGTTGCATATTGATAGCTATAGGCCACATTTGGCCTACAAATGTCTTCGGTTTGGCTTAGAGAGAGTTAAAACATTAATCAGGCACTAACATTTAAAAATTGGGGACTTTCACATATTTATATGCTCAGCTCGTCTTAGAAATATAAGCGATCCAGCCACACTGGAAATATGGAAGAATGAGTTGGGGCTAAGTAGCCCTTGGAGCACATGGTCTTGAGTTTGCCACAGCCTACACCACTCCCCAGCAGTCCTCACCTTTCAGGCCAGCGTTCAGCTGCCATTTACATTGAACTTGCAGTGGTGCGTCTCAGGTGTTTCACTTGATATCCCACCTTCCTGTTTTCTGTAGGCCCTTGCGTTGCCACCTGGTCCTGGCTTATAAGAATTCTCAATTTCTGAATCTGTTAAGAAGTAGAAAAGAAGGAAAAGAATAAAGAACATTGTCACCAGTCAGACCCTAGTAGTCCAGTAGCATTTGTAATTCACAGAGGAATCTTAATTTTGTGTATGTGGCGGTGAAATTGTAGTTAATTTTTATTTTCTTCTCTGTGCTTTCCTATAGTTACCAAATTTTCTGCACTAAACATGCATCGTTTTTTGCAAAGCTAGAATTAAGTAGGGGATATACCTACAGAATTTCAGCTATGTCTATAAAATCTAGAGTACTTAGCTCTGCTTTATATAGTTATACTATTGGCTTTGTTATCTAAGTAGATCACTTCTTATCACATGATACTTTTTAGTCCATAAATTAAACTAAATTTAAATCGCCTTTTACTTCTTACAGTTTTACTTTTTTTGGGTAATTGTTTTATTGAAGTAAAAAGCATACATGTAAGTGTAAAAATCTTAAGCATATACTTAGTACATTTTTATAAATGCACTTTAATGCTTCATTTATTTTATTTTATTAAATGACTACACTTTTGTAAACAGCACCCAGAATGAGTAGGCACTTCCACACATATTAGCTCATTTGATCCTTATGATCTTGAGACGCAGGCAGAATTGCAGGCGAGGAAAATAAGGCTCATAGGAGGCAAAAATAAATACCTTGCCTTAGGTCTCCTGCCTGGCATGTGGTTGTGCTGAGACTTGAACTGAGTCTTCTACAGCATGGTTGGACTCCCAACAAGGCCACAGGGGGCAGAGAGCAAGGCCAGGCCAAGGGGACTGGAGAAAATATTGTTGCTGTGCATCAGACACACAGTATATTTAGGCCCTGTGTGCACACAAAACATTTTTTCTTTTCACTTGCCTCCTCCCACTTGCTCCTGCCTCCCCTGACCCCCCACCCTCTGCAATTCAGTTATTTGGTCACTTAACTAAATGTGAAACATTACCCTTAATGGCTATTTTGGGATTGGTTTGTCTGAGACAGTCACCATATTGGAGAAATGCAGCCCTAGCTTCCTTCCTCTGCCTTCTTTGGAGCATGTAAACAGTAGCTGCAGAATGGGAAGAAGGAAATGTCTTATTTATATGATGGCTAAAGCCTGAGATTGGATCCTCTAGAGTGACATCATCATTCAGAAATCCCTAGCAACTCCCTGGTGCTTCTGCAGTCAAATCCCTGCTCATACATAGAAAGGCCCTAAGAAATCATCTAGTTCTTCTCCCCTGCCACGGATGGGGAAATTGAAGCTCAGAGGAGGGAAGCTGCTTGCCCAAGGACATAGTCAACCTGTGACAGAGCCACGGTTTGAAACCCACTGGCAGGAATCTTTCATAATTATGTGAAATATATATACCTTTGTATCAGATTCTTAGTTTGTGCTAGTTATGTGTCCATTGCCTCTCAGCTTGTATCCCACCTTCCTATCCCTGCTCTGTGATTCTGGAGTTGGGAGTCTGCAAACTATTGTACATTGCCTAGACTTCCATGCTGGGTATCTTGAGGTTTCCCTCTGACAGTAGAGGACAGACATGGCTCCAGCTCCAGCAACCTTCAGCACACCCTGTATCACCTATGGTGTTCTCCAAATCGGAGGTCTAAGCTACAGCCATGTGGTTTCTGCCTGTCTGAGATCTAAGCTTCAGCCATACCTGACACCCTCCTCTAACTCTTAGTTTTTGGTAACATTTCCATTTCCCTTCTATTCCCTCAGTCCTAGGAGTGGGAGCTGCTTCCTGTAGTCACTCATACCTGGATTTTCTCAGCATTCTCTGTTTGCCTTCCCTTTCTTCCAACAACTGTGTAACTTTTATTAGAAATAACTAGCACGGATACTGATCTTCAAACTAAACTCCAACTGATACTCTGCTTAACAAAATTTTGCTTTCTAATTTTTTTCTAAAAATTTTGCTTTCTACTTTTTTCTCCCTCTAACCATCCATAGAAACAAAATAGGTGGTGCCAGAATCTGGAAAGAGATGTTAGCATTCATTAATTCAACAAATGTTTACTTAGAATCCATCTGGGTTCTGAGACATAATTTTAGGGAATCTTTGTTGAAAAGATATTTGAAGTCTTGTGGGGAGACAAGCAGTAAACAGGCAAGTATGGTGCCAAGTGATAAGCGTCGTGGAAGGTGTAAGCACAGGGACACTAGAAGATATGAAAAAGGCTCTAATCTAATTGGTGGGTTTGCAAAATGTTAGGGAGGAATTATCCTAGAAAGCAATATCAACTGAAACTTGAGAGATGAGTAAGAGTTTGCCAAACAAATTGGTGACTGTGTTAGTTTGTTGGAAGAGATATTATGGGCAAAAATGGTAAGAGAACACGTCAGGGCCTGTTATCGGTTGAGTTATATCTCTCCAAAATCTGTATGTCGAAGTTCCAACTCCCAGTATCTCACAATGTGACCACATTTGGAAATAGAGTTGTTGTAGTGTGAGGTCATACTGGAGTAAGATGGATCCCTACAATATGACTGGTGTCCTTATAAAAAGGGAGAAATTTGGAGACACAGGAAAAATGCCATGTGAAGATGAGCGCAGAGATTGAGGTGATGTATCTGTAAGCCAAGGAATGACAAAGATTCCCAGAAAACCACCAGAAGCTAGGAGAGAGGCCTGGAACAGATTCTCCCTCCAAGCTCTCAGAAGAAACCAACCTTGCCAACACCTTGATCTTGGATTTCTAGCCTCCAGAACTGTGAGCCAATGAATTTCTGTTGCTTAAGCTACTGAGGCCACGATGCTTTGTTACGGCAACCCTTTCAAACTAATATAGGTTCTAATCATGAAGAGTATTAAAAGCCTTGTTAGTAATACTGTACATTTAATGAGCACTTATACATCATGCTCTGTTCTAAGGGCTTTATAGGAATTAACTCATTTAATCTTCATGACAACTCTAAGAGGTAGGTACTATTATTATCTCATTTTGACAAATAAGGAGAATGAGTACCAAGAGTTCAAGTGACTTGGTGAAGATTACACAGTTAATAAGTGATATTATGAGGCTGGGCTTTGAATCCAGGCTGAGAAGGAACATCTAATCCACTATGTAATACCACCACCCTGTGAAAAGTTAGATTTTTACCTGGAGAGCAATGACTATCATTAGAGATTTTTTAAGTCGGATTTATTGAGATGTAGTTTACACACTGTAAAATTTACTCTTTTTAGGTGTGTGCTTCTATGGATTTTGACAAATGCATAGCATTTTGCAACCACCACCATTATGAGCTATGTAGTCACCGTTGTTGGGGGGTTTTCAGAACAGTGACATGATAAAATTTTTGTTTTAGAAATATAACCCTGGCTACAGTATAGAGAATGAATTGGAAGGGGGTGAGCATGGAGACAGAGATAAGAGATGGTGGTGGCCTGGATGTGAGCAATGGTGGTAAACATGGAGAGAAGTGAACGGGTATTAGAGATCTGGAAGAGGTAGAATCCATGGACCTTAGAAATAATTTCTTGGGTCAAATACAATCTGAATGACCCCAGATCATCTGCAATCTTTCAGTAAAGACATTTTTTAACCAAGTTATCTGATACACCAGCAATAATGTCTATTCACCTATTGTTGCTCCTTTTCTGTAACCTACTCTGGCCAGGAGTCTCTCAATTAGGCTTAGAACAATTAGTATTTACAATGAAACCTGAGCAAATTATATAATTTGAGGCTACTAACTTATACTAAAATTACATCATGAAATTGGATTCATGATGGAAGGTTTATTGACCTTCCAGGGGGAACAGGCTTAAACCAAGCTCCCACATGCATCTAATTTAAATTTGAGGCAATTTCAATAGTTATTTAACAGCTGTGGGCCTTCTTGGGTATTAATGCCTATAGTTCCAATTCCTTGTAGCCTGTGTATACTCATTTCTTACTCCTTCCTTCTCATCATTCTGTTCTTTGCTCAAAACTCCCCTCCCCAGAGTGCCTTCACTGACCACTTCATATAAAACAGCCACCACCCTGCATCTGTCACTTTCAATCTCTGACCTTATTTTATTTTCTTCATGGGCTAATCTTTTTCTGAAATTTTCAACCTGTTTATTCTGTATTCCTCACCCCTGCAACACACCTAAAATACAAAATCCATGAATACAGGCACTTTGTTTATATTGGTTATTATCATATTCTCAGTGTATGGAATGGTGCCTGGCACATAATGGGCACACAGTAAATATTTGTGGAATTAATGAATAAAGCTATAGCTGACTAAGGAACATCCTCAACATCCAGTCATTTGGATTTGCAGATGAGGAAACTAAGGCCTAGGGAGGGACAGAAATTTGCTTGAGCTTCCAAGCAGGTTGGCTGGGCCCCAGATGTTCCCTAAGTTCCCTGGTTCCTGGCCAAAACCTCTTTTGACTGCTTTATATGGCCTCGCAAACCTGTCCAGTCCCAGCACAGCAGAGTGGGTTAAGAACATGGACCTCAAAAACCAGACCTTGGTTTAAATCTAAACTCTACCATTTGCAGAGGTGTTGCTCTACATCTCTGGCTCTGTCTCACTCACCTGTAAGTCAGGGATAAAATAAAACCTACCTAGTAGCATTGCTGTGAACCTTAAATTGATAATTCAGTCAAAGTACTTTGAGCAGGGGGCCTGGCACAAAATAAATTGCCCATAAATATTGGATATTGCTGTTCTTTCATGAGAACCACCAGTGGGCATTATATCTTCCTAACTTATAGTGGCTGAAATCATTACTTTTTTTTTTTTTTAACATCTTTATTGGAGTATAATTGCTTTACACTGTTGTGTTAGTTTCTGCTGTATAACAAAGTGAATCAACTATATGCATACATATATCCCCATGTCCCCTCCCTCTTGTGTCTCCCTTCCACCCCCCTTATGCCATCCCTCTAGGTGGTCGCAAAGCACCAAGCTGATCTCCCTGTGCTATGCAGCTGCTTCCCACTAGCTATCTGTTTTACGTTTGGTAGTGTATATATGTCAGTGTTACTCTCTCACTTCATCTCAGCTTACCCTTCACCCTCCCCGTGTCCTCAAGGCCATTCTGTACATCTGTGTCTTTATTCTTGTCCTGCCCCTACGTTCATCAGAACCATTTTTTTTTTTTTTCAGATTCCATATGTATGTGTTAGCATACGGTATTTGTCTTTCTCTTTCTGACTTACTTTGTATGACAGACTCTAGGTCCATACACCTCGCTACAAATAACTCAATTTTGTTTCTTTTTATGGCTGAGTTATATTCCATTGTATAAATGTGCCACATCTTCCTTATCCATTCATCTGTTGATGGGCACTTAGGTTGCTTCCATGTCCTGGCTATTGTAAATAGTGCTGCAACGAACATTGTGCTACATGACTCTTCTTGAATTATGGTTTTCTTGGGGTATATGCCCAGTAGTGGGATTGCTGGGTCATATGGCAATTCAATTTTTAGTTTTTTAAGGAACCTCCATACTGTTCTCCATAGTGGCTGTATCAATTTACATTCCCACCAGCAGTGCAAGAGGGTTCCCCTTTCTCCACACCCTCTCCAGCATTTATTGTTTGTAGATTTTTTGATGATAGCCATTCTGACCAGGGTGAGGTGATACCTCATTGTAGTTTTGATTTGCATTTCTCTAATGATTAGTGGTGTTGAGCATCCTTTCAGGTGTTTGTTGGCAATCTGTACATCTTCTTTGGAGAAATGTCTATTTAGGTCTTCTGCCCATTTTTTGACTCAGTTTGTGTTTTTGATATTGAGCTGCATGAGCTGCTGATATATTTTGGAGATTAATCCTTTGTCAGTTACTTCATTTGCAATATATTCTCCCATTCTGAGGGTCGTCTTTTCATCTTTTTTATGGTTTCCTTTGCTGTGCAAAAGCTTTGAAGTTTCATTAGGTCCCATTTGTGTATTTTTGTTTTTATTTCCATTTCTTCTGGAGGTGGGTCAAAAAGGATCTTGCAGTGATTTACGTCAACGAGTGTTCTTCCTATGTTTTCCTCTGAGAGTTTTATAGTATCTGGTCTTACATTTTGGTCTTTAATCCATTTTGAGTTCATTTTTGTGTGTGGTGTTAGGGAGTGTTCTACTTTCATTCTTTTACATGTAGCTGTCCAGTTTTCCCAGCACCACTTATAGAGGAGGCTGTCTTTTCTCCATTGTATATTCTTGCCTCCTTTATCAAAGATAAGGTGGCCATATGTGTGTGTGGGTTTATCTCTGGGCTTTCTATCCTGTTCCATTGATCTATATTTCTGTTTTTGTGCCAGTACCATACTGTCTTGATTATTGTAGCTTTGTAGTATAGTCTGAAGTCAGGGAGCCTGATTCCTCCAGCTCTGTTTTTCATTCTCAAGATTGCTTTGGCTGTTCGGGGTCTTTTGTGTTTCCATACAAATTGCAAAATTTTTTGTTCTAGTTCTGTGAAAAATGCCAGTGGTAGTTTGATAGGGATTGCATTGAATCTGTAGATTGCTTTGGGTAGTAGAGTCATTTTCACAATGTTGATTCTTCCAATCCAAGAACATGGTATATCTCTCCATCTATTTCTATCATCTTTAAGTTCTTTCATCAGTGTCTTATAATTTTCTGCATACAGGTCTTTTGTTTCCTTAGGTTTATTCCTAGATATTTTATTCTTTTTGTTGCAGTGGTAAATGGGAGTGTTTTCTTAATTTCACTTTAAGATTTTTCATCATTAGTGTATAGTAATGCCAGAGATTTCTGTGCATTAATTTTGTATCCTGCTACTTTCCCAAATTCATTGACTAGCTCTAGTATTTTTCTGGTAGCATCTTTAGCATTCTCTATGTATAGTATCATGTCATCTGCAAACAGTGACAGCTTTACTTCTTCTTTTCCGATTTGGATTCCTTTTATTTCCTTTTCTTCTCTGATTGCTGTGGCAAAAACTTCCAAAACTATGTTGAATAAGAGTGGTGAGAGTGGCCAACCTTGTCTTATTCCTGATCTTAGTGGAAATGGTTTCAGTTTTTCACCATTGAGGACAATGTTGGCTGTGGGTTTGTCATATATGGCCTTTATTATGTTGAGGAAAGTTTCCTCTATGCCTACTTTCTGCAGGGTTTTTATTGTAAAGGGGTGTTGAATTTTGTCGAAAGCTTTCTCTGCATCTATTGAGATGATCATATGGTTTTTTACCTTCAATTTGTTAATATGGTGTATCACAGTGATTGATTTGCGTATATTGAAGAATCCTTGCAATCCTGGGATAAACCCCACTTGATCATGGTGTATGATCCTTTTAATGTGCTGTTGGATTCTGTTTGCTAGTATTTTGTTGAGGATTTTTGCATCTATGTTCATCAGTGATATTGGCCTGTAGTTTTCTTTTTTTGTGACATTTTTGGTTTTGGTATCAGGGTGATGGTGGCCTTGTAGAATGAGTGTGGGAGTGTTCCTCCCTCTGCTATATTTTGGAAGAGTTTGAGAAGGATAGGTGTTAGCTCTTCTCTAAATGTTGGATAGAATTTGCCCGTGAAGCCATCTGGTCCTGGGCTTTCGTTTGTTGGAATATTTTTAATCACAGTTTCAATTTCAGTGCTTGTGATTGGTCTGTTCATATTTTCTATTTCTTCCTGATTCATCTTGGCAGGTTGTGCATTTCTAAGAATTTGTCCATTTCTTCCAGGTTGTCCATTTTATTGGCATAGAATTGCTTGTAGTAATCTCTCATGAGCTTTTCTATTTCTGCAGTGTCAGTTGTTACTTCTCCTTTTTCATTTCTAATTCTATTGATTTGAGTCTTCTCCCATTTTTTCTTGATGAGTCTGGCTAATGGTTTATCAATTTTGTTTATCTTCTCAAAGAACCAACTTTTAGTTTTATTGATCTTTGCTATCGTTTCCTTCATTTCTTTTTCATTTATTTCTGATCTGATCTTTATGATTTCTTTCCATCTGCTAACTTTGGTTTTTTTTTTGTTCTTCTTTCTCTAATTGCTTTAGGTGCAAGGTTAGGTTGTTTAACCGAGATGTTTCTTGTTTCTTAAGGTAGGATTGTATTTCTATAAACTTCCCTCTTAGAACTGCTTTTGCTGCATCCCATAGGTTTTGGGTCATCGTGTCTCCATTGCCATTTGTTTCTAGGTGTTTTTTGATTTTCTCTTTGATTTCTTCAGTGATCACTTCGTTATTAAGTAGTGTATTGTTTAGCCTCCATGTGTTTGTATTTTTTACAGATCTTTTCCTGTAATTCATATCTTGTCTCATAGCGTTGTGGTCAGAAGAGACACTTGATACAATTTCAATTTTCTTAAATTTACCAAGGCTTGATTTGTGGACCCAAGATATGATCTATCCTGGAGAATGTTCCATGAGAACTTGAGAAAACTGTGTATTCTGTTGTCTTTGGATGGAATGTCCTATAAATATCAATTAAGTCCATCTTGTTTAATGTATCATTTAAAGCTTGTGTTTCCTTATTTATTTTCATTTTGGATGATCTGTCAATTGGTGAAAGTGGGGTATTAAAGTCCTCTACTATGAATGTGTTACTGTCGATTTCCCCTTTTATGGTTGTTAGTATTTGCCTTATGCATTGAGGTGCTCCTATGTTGGCTGCATAAAGATTTACAACTGTTATATCTTCTTCTTGGATCGATCCCTTGATCATTATGTAGTGTCCTTCTTTGTCTCTTGTAATAGTCTTTATTTTAACATCTATTTTGTCTGATATGAGAATTGCTACTCCAGCTTTCTTTTGATTTCCATTTGCATGGAATATCTTTTTCCATCCCCTAACTTTCAGTCTGAATGTGTCCCTAGGTCTGAAGTGGGTCTCTTGTAGACAGCATATATATGAGTCTTGTTTTTGTATCCATTCAGCCAGTCTGTGTCTTTTGGTGGGAGCATTTAATCCATTTACATTTAAGGTAATTATTGATATGTATGTTCCTATTCCCATTTTCTTAATTGTTTTGGGTTTGTTATTGTAGGTCTTTTCCTTCTCTTGTGTTTCTTGCCTAGAGAAGTTCCTTTAGCATTTGTTGTAAAGCTGGTTTGGTGGTACTGAACTCTCTCAGCTTTTGTTTGTCTGTGAAGGTTTTAATTTCTCCATCATATCTGAATGAGATCCTTGCTGGGTAGAGTAATCTTGGTTGTAGGTTTTTCTCCTTCATCACTTTAAATATGTCCTGCCACTCCCTTCTGGCTTGCAGAGTTTCTGCTGAAATATCATCTGTTAACCTTATGGGCATTCCCTTGTGTGTTATTTGTTGTTTTTCCCTTGCTGCTTTTAATATGTTTTCTTTTTTTTTTTTTTTTTTTTTTTTTTTTTTTTGCGGTACATGGGCCTCTCACTGTTGTGGCCTCTCCCATTGTGGAGCACAGGCTCCAGATGCGCAGGCCCAGCGGCGATGGCTCACGGGCCTAGCCGCTCTGCAGCATGTGGAATCTTCCCAGACTGGGGCACGGACCCGTGTCCCCTGCATCGGCAGGCAGACTCTCAACCACTGCGCCACCAGGGAAGCCGCTAATATGTTTTCTTTGTATTTTATTGTATTTTATTTTTGATAGTTTGATTAATATGTGTCTTGGCGTGTTTCTCCTTGGATTTATCCTGTATGGGACTCTGTGCTTCCTGGACTTGATTAACTATTTCCTTTCCCATATTAGGGAAGTTTTCAACTATAATCTCTTCAGATATTTTCTTAGTCCCTTTCTTGTTCTTTTCTTCTTCTGGGACCCCTATAATTCGAATGTTGGTGCGTTTAATGTTGTCCCAGAGGTCTCTGAGACTGTGCTCAGTTCTTTTCATTCTTTTCGCTTTATTCTGCTCTGCAGTAGTTATTTCCACTATTTTATCTTCCAGGTCACTTATCTGTTCTTCTGCCTCAGTTATTCTGCTATTGATCCCTTCTAGAGTATTTTTAATTTCATTTATTGTGTTGTTCATCATTGCTTGTTTCACCTTTAGTTCTTCTAGGTCCTTGTTAAATGTTTCTTGCATTTTCTGTATTCTATTTCTAAGATTTTGGATCATCTTTACTATCATTATTCTGAATTCTTTCTCAGGTAGACTGCCTATTTCCTGTTCATTTGTTAGGTCTGGTAGGTTTTTTTTTTTTTTTTTTTTTTCGGTATGTGGGCCTCTCACTGTTGTGGCCTCTCCCGTTGCGGAGCACAGGCTCCGGACGCGCAGGCCCAGCAGCCATGGCTCACGGGCCCAGCCGCTCCGCGGCATGTGGGATCTTCCCAGACCGGGGCACGAACCCGTGTCCCCTGCATCGGCAGGCGGACTCTCAACCACTGCGCCACCAGGGAAGCCCAGGTCTGGTAGGTTTTTATCTTGCTCCTTCATCTGCTGTGTGTTTTTTTGTCTTCTCATTTTGTTTATCTTACTGTGTTTGGGGTCTCCTTTTTGCAGGCTGCAGGTTCGTAGTTCCCGTTATTTTTGGTGTCTGTCCCCAGTGGCTAAAGTTGGTTCAGTGGGTTGTGTAGGCTTCCTGGTGGAGGGGACTAGTGTCTGTGTTCTGTTGGATGAGGCTGGATCTTGTCTTTCTGGTGAGCAGGTCCACGTGTGGTGGTGTGTTTTGGGGTGTCTGTGGCCTTATTATGATTTTAGGCAGCCTGTCTGCTAATGGGTAAGGTTGTGTTCCTGTCTTGCTAGTTGTTTGGCATAGGGTGTCCAGCACTGTAGCTTGCTGGTTGTTGTGTGAAGCTGGGTGTTGGTGTTGAGATGGAGATCTCTGGGAGATTTTCACCGTTTGATATCACGTGGAGCTGGGAGGTCTCTTGTGGACCAGTGTCCTGAAGTTGGATCTCCCACCTCAGAGGCACAGCACTGACTCCTGGCTGGAGCTCCAAGAGCCTTTCATCCACACGGCTCAGAATAAAAGGGAGAGAAGGAAGGAAGGAAGGAAGGAAGGGAGGGAGGGAGGGAGGGAGGGAGGGAGGGAAGGGATAGAGAGAGGGAGGGAGGAAGGAAGGAAGAAAAGAGGATAAAATAAAGTAAAATGAAATAAAATAAATTTATTAAAATAACTAATAATTATTAAGAAAAGAATTTTTTAAAAGAAAACAAAAAATGGACGGACATAACCCTGGGACAAATGGTGAAAGCAAAGCTATACAGACAAAATCTCACACAGAAGCATACACATAGACTCTCACAAAAAGAGGAAAATGGGAAAAAATAATATATCTTGCTCTCAAAGTCCACCTCCTCAATTTGGGATGATTTGTTATCTATTCTGGTATTCCACCGATGCAGGGTACATCAAGTTGATTGTGGAGATTTAATCCGCTGCTCCTGAGGCTGCTGGGAGAGATTTCCCTTTCTCTTCTTTGTTTGCACAGGTCCCGGGGTTCAGGTTTGGATTTGGCCCTGCCTCTGCGTGTAGGTCGCCTGAGCGCGTCTGTTCTTCGCTCAGACAGGACGGGGTTAAAGGAGCCGCTGATTTGGGGGCTCTGGCTCACTCAGGCCAAGGGGAGGGAGGGGCACGGAGTGTGGGCCGAGCCTGCGGCGGCAGAGGTCAGCGTGATGTTGCAGCAGCCTGAGGCGCACCGTGCGTTCTCCTGGGGAAGTTGTCCGTGGATCCCAGGACCCTGGCAGTGGCGGGCTGCACAGGTTCCTGGGAGGGGAGGTGTGGATAGTGACCTGTGCTCGCACACAGGCTTCTTGGTAGCGGCAGCAGCGGCCTTAGCGTCTCATGCCCGTCTCTGGGGACCGCATTGATAGCCGCGGCTCGCGCCCGTCTCTGGAGCTCCTTTAAGCAGCGCTCTTAATCCCCTGTCCTCGCGCACCAGGAAACAAAGAGGGAAGAAAAAGTCTCTTGCCTCTTCGGCAGGTCCAGACTTTTTCCCGGACTCCCTCCTGGCCAGCCTTGGTGCACTAACCCCTTAAGGCTGTGTTCAGGCCGCCAGTCCTCTCCCTGTGATCCGACCGAAGCCTGAGCCTCAGCTCCCAGCCCCCACCCGCCCTGGCGGGTGAGCAGACAAGCCTCTCGGCCTGGTGAGTGCCGGTCGGCCCTGATCCTCTGTGCGGGAATCTCTCCGCTTTGCCCTCCGCACTCCTGTTGCTGTGCTCTACTCCGCGGCTCCGAAGCTTCCCCCCTCCGCCACCCGCAGTCTCCGCCCTCGAAGGGGCTTCCTAGTGTGTGGAAACCTTTCCTCCTTCACAGCTCCCTCCCCCACTGGTGCCCGTCCCGTCCCTATTCTTTTGTCTCTGTTTATTCTTTTTTTCTTTTGCCCTACCCAGGTATGTGGGGGAGTTTCTTGCCTTTTGGGAGGTCTGAGGTCTTCTGCGAGCGTTCAGTGGGTGTTCTGTAGGAGTTGTTTCACCTGTAGATGTATTTCTGATGTATCTCGACCGCGACGACATGGTCTTGAAGCACTTCACCCGGTTCTTCCTGCGCTGCTCCCACGAGCACAGCCGGCGGGCCCAGGGCCTGATACGCCTGCAGAACTAGCGCGGGGGCTGCCTCAACTTCTAAGACATCAGGAGCCAGTCAGTGACGAGTGGAAGAGCGGCCTCAAGGCCATGAAGTGTGCCTTGTTCCTGGAGAAGCGCGTGACCCGGAGCCTGCTCCACCTGCCTCTATGTCTTTTAATTGAAACTTTTTCAAGTATTTTCAAGAATATGAAGTTTTATAAGATTGTCTTTTAAAATTTTTTAGATAGAAGTCTTCACGTAGGATTAAAAACTTGCAGTTATGGAGAAACATAAAGCGTTAACAGGAGCAGGTGTCTTCAAGGCTGTGCTTCCAGGCTTAAGGATCTTGGTAGGGGCCTTAAGCCCACTTGCTTTTAGCATAGTCGTTGTGCTTAGTATGTCAGAGCTGTTTTTCCTTCGCCTGTTGCCACTATCTTTCCCCAGTTGTTGATACAACTGTGGGTGTTTCTATAGTGAAGTCAGTCTCTGGGTTAAATCTCTCGCTGCCACCTTGGTCGCCACCAGTCACCCCCACGTGCCCCACTGCAGCAGTAGGAGCAGCAGCAGCAGCAGCAGCCGTGTGGCCGTTGCCTCCTGCCTCCTCCTGGGATCATTTCTCATTTAAATTTTAAGCTGTTGATGACAGCAAAGTACTAGGAGATATGTTAATGTATGATGGGAAAAAAGGGGAAAGGGTTCCCCTGCATGGGAGGGAGACACACATATGGAAAGAACTAGTCCCTTCCTCATTAAATCCGATTTTACTCATCTGTAGAGTGGAAGGCTGAGCTCCATAATCTCTATGATACTGTCTGTCTGGCATCTGATGATTCATCCCCTGAAAATAGAATGAGGTTAAAATGGCTCATGCTGAGTATGAGTTTAGAAGTTGAAGGAAGGTAATCTTGTGTGCCAACCTCTTTTTTTACCCCCCTAACAATAGTGGATTGCTTTGAAATTCATTTCTTTCTTAATGAATAGGTCAACACATGTCTATTATATGCTGGACCCTGTGATGAAACTGGGAATGGCTTTGTCTATGAGAATCTGAATGGAGGGGTTTTCCCAACTTCCTTCAGGTCAA